>NC_084488.1:114810422-115127613 GCF_030035675.1 Rhineura floridana
CAATGCCACCCGTTGATGCCTGTCTGAGAGATAGGAACGGAACCACCATAAAACAGTGCCCCCTATTCGTAATCCCCCCAGGCGATTTAAGAGGATACCGTGGTCAACAGTATCGAAAGCCGCTGAGAGATCCAGGAGGACGAGGAAGGTATATTCTCCCCTATCCAACACCCTCCTCATATCATCCACCAGGGCAACCAAGGCTGTTTCAGTTCCATGTCCAGTCCTGAAGCCCGATTGGAATGGATCTAATCTGCTTCATCCAAGTGTGTCTGTAACTGTTTGGCCACCACTCGCTCAATCACCTTGCCCAAGAATGGTAAATTAGAGACTGGGCGAAAGTTATTCAACTCTTGGGGATCCAAGGAGGACTTTTTCAAGATGGGCTTTATCACTGCCTCCTTGAGGGCTGATGGCATTGCACCCTCTTCCAACTATGCATTTACCACTGCCTTGATCCCTTCGCCCAGTCTCTCTTTGCAGCTCAAAATGAGCCACGAAGGGCAAGGATCAAGCAAACAGGTGGTTGGCTTCACAGTAAAGAGCACCTTGTCCACTTCCTCAGAGGGAAGAGGCTGAAACCAATCCCACTGGACCAGAATGCAACTGGCCGACTCTGGCCCACTTCCTGTATCCATGGCGTACGGAATCATGCTCTTCAGGCGCTCGATTTTATCGGCAAAGTGTTTAGCAAATGTATCAGAGGCTTTAGAATGCTCCATGGGTTCCTGAGCAACTGGACCGACCAGGCTTCGGACCACTTGAAACAACCTCCTGGGACAACACTCTGCCGACGCAATAGAGGCAGCAAAGAATTCCCTCTTTGTTGCCTTTGTTGCCACCTGGTAGGCTGCTATTGCTGCTCTAACCAGTGTCCGATCGTCTTCAGAGCGAGATTTCTGCCACCGGCGCTCTAGTCATCTCACCTCCTGTCTCAGACCCCGCAACCGTGGTGTATACCAGGGTGCTATCTGAGGAGGACGTTTCGGAGCCACCCGGTCTACCGCCCTAGTGATCTCCCTGTTCCACTCCACCACCAGGGTTTCGACCGGGCGTCCTTCAGTCAGCTCCAAATCACCCAGCGCATTCAGGAATCCCTTAGGCTCCATCAGGCGTCTGGGGCGGACCATCCTAATAGGTCCTTGTCCCCTACGGAGGGTGTGTGGCATTGAGAGGTCCATATTCACCAGGTAGTGATCTGACCATGACACGGGGTTAGAAAAAACAGCCCCCATTTTCAGAGCACTTCTCTCCCCTCCCGAGACAAACACAAGGTCAATAGCATGACCGGCTACATGGGTGGGCCCTGTATTACTAAGGTGCAGTTCCCAAGAAGTCATGGTTTCCATGAAATCCCGAGGGGCTCCCGTGAGAGTGGTCTCAGCGTGCACGTTGAAGTCCCCCAAAACCAGTAGGTTGGGGGAGAGCAACCGCACGCCCAAGACCACCTCGAGCACCTCGGTCAGGGAGTCTGCTGTGCAGCGGGGTGGGCGGTACACAAGTAGAATCCCTAAACTGCCCTTTGGGCCCAACCTCCAGTACATGCAATCAACAAACTTGGTCTCGTGGAGGGGGGGTCTGGTGAAAACCAAAGACCCCCGGTAGATAACTGCCACTCCCCCTCCCCGCCTACCAATCCTCAGCTGCTGTGCGTATTGGAAACCGGCTGGACACATGGCCTCAAGTATAGGAGCTGAGGCCTCATCCAGCCAGGTCTCCGTAATACACACCAGGTCTGCGTTCTCATCCAGGATCATATCATGGATGAGCGTTGTTTTCTGCACCACAGACCTGGCGTTACACAACAGCAGTCGAAGGTTGGATGGAATCCTGCATCCCCCAGTTATCTTCTGGTTGAGGACAGGCCCGGAACAGGGGATGAATATAACGCATCTATCCCTTGTTCCCCTAAACTGGCGTGGCCTGCCACCTGTGCCTTTCCAGGATCTGCCGCCTAGCCTTTTAATATAATGGCTCCCCACCCTTCCCACAGTACTCCCCTCCAGTCTACACATGTCTTCTTCCCTGTCTGCCGATCAGGCAGGCCCCCCACCCCAAATAAGTATGTATAAATTGCCCGTGTCTCTCTTGTTCCACGAGGCGGGGTTGGCTTGCCTGCAGCTGGTAGGCCTCTTTCCTCTTGTCGCTCCCAAGCCTCCACCGCGACTCTCTCTCCTGTCCCGCACAGCAGCTATCTCCACTCCTCGCTGTCTTCCCAGTGCGCCCAGTGGCTCCTTCTCCTAATCGAGGCCAAAGCGGCCAAAGCACCTTGTCATCTTCCCCCCTTCTTGGGTCCTGTTCTTCTGTAGCGGCCAATGGAGGGTGCATCGTGCCGCGCTGCTAATGTTACGGCCTCTCCCTCCCCTCCACTACGGACGAGGACGCTGGAAGACGAAGTGGGCAGCGTGAACGGCGCTGCTGTACCTGGGTTACGGCTCGGGCCCACCGCTCCACACCCGCCGCCAGCAGCTTCCTCGCTCAAATAGGAGGCGCCCCGAGGCCGCCAAAGGGACGCCGCCCCTCGCAGGAGGCAACCAAGCGGCGGCGGCTAAAAGGCCGCTGCGGGGAACGTAGGTCGTAGCGGTGGCAACGGAGAAGGTACGGGCCGCAGCGGGGAGCGCAGGTCATAGTGGCGGCGGCGGAGAAGGTACAGGCTGGAGAGGGATGTTCGTCCGTCCGATATATCCTTCTTGTCAGCGTCAGGCCCCACAGCATCAGGCCCCGCAGTAGATGGTAGGCCACGCTCGCTCCCTGGCTGCAGATTCTGCGGCGTTCTTACTGCCAACACCTCAACCACCTTAACCACCACACCAAGTTACAAGAGGGCAAAAAAGGGGTGGACAGCCAAAATAGGGAGGGGGGAAAAGGAAAAGGGGCGCTTGCTTACAGAAGTTCCATACGAGCCCCAGAAAAGATGTTAAAAGATGGGGTTGCACTCTCCCTGAAGGAGCAGGTTCATAGCTTGGGCGTTCTTTTAGAACCATCCTTGTCACTTGAGGATCAGGTTTCCTCTGTGGCACGGAACGCTTTCTACCAACTTCGATTGGTAGCCCAGCTATGCCCCTATCTGGACAGAGACAATCTCGCTTCAGTTGTGCATGCTCTGGTAACCTCTAAATTAAATTACTGCAATGCGCTCTACGTGGGGCTGCCTTTGAAGACGGTTGGGAAACTGCAGCTCATGCAAAATGCAGCGGCCAGATTGTTAACAGGGACCAGGCGGTCTGAACATATAACACTGATTCTGGCCCGCTTGCACTGGCTGCCTGTATATTTCCAGGCTCGATTCAAGGTGCTGGTTTTAACCTATAAAGCCTTACATGGCCTAGGACCGCAATACCTGATGGAACGCCTCTCCCGATACGAACCTACCCGTACACTTCGTTCAACATCGAAGGCCCTCCTCCGGGTACCTACACAGAGGGAAGCTCGGAGGATGGTAACAAGAAAAAAGGGCTTTCTCAGTGGTGGCCCCCGAATTATGGAACGATCTCCCTGCTGAGGCACGCCTGGCGCCAACATTATTATCTTTCCGGCGCCAGGTTAAAACATTCCTCTTCTCCCAGGCATTTTAAGCATTTTAAGCATTTTAAGCATTTTAACATTTTAACATTTAACATCCTATTACATTTTACTATTTAGTATGCTAGTATATTGGTATTTTTAATGTGTTTAAATTGTTTAATATTGGTTTTAATTGTATTTTGATGTTTTGTTTGCTTGTTGTGAACCGCCCAGAGAGCTTCGGCTATGGGGCGGTATAGAAATTTAATAAATAAATAAATAAACTCAGTTTTAAAGGCTTGCTTTCCTTTTACCAGGCTCAGCCAGCAGTAACATCACTCCTGAAAGGGGTTTGGATATGCCATACTTTACACCATCTTAAATTAGGCGTGCCTACATGGCTTCTCGTTGTTAGGATTACTCCCTTAGATGTTTGCCTGGAGACAGCCACTACCAGTTGTGCAGTGATAAATTTTTGAAGGGCCTTTGCTCATTGGGGGCAGTTCCCATAGCCACACCATCCCAAGGAAAGTCCCAAAATGCAGGCAGCTTTGCTGATCCCTTCTGTATATTATTAGCATCTGTTGAACTCCTTGGTACTTATTTCTGATAGCATAGGCTCAATATGTAAAACACACTGTGCTTTCACAAAAGATCTTCAGCCAGCTGAAATGCAACCTTTGGCTTTTAATTAGAATTGCAAATCAGAACCATTTAAACTGCTAGCATAAAGTAGGAACCACATCAAAGAAAAAGAAAGTATCCAGCCTCTTCTTATTTTCCATGCTAATCTGTCGAAACAGTAGTTAAACTTGAAAGCCACACTGTCACCTCGTTCACTTGCCAGAGGAAGGAACTTTGTCAGTTACCTGATGCTCTAGCAAATGACATCATTGTTCATGCTGTGAAAAAAAAGTCCATGAACTGTGCTTTCCCTGCACCTGGTCTACCGTACCATTAGCCGGCCCTCTGCTTGAGTTGGGAAGTACCCTGCCCAAGAAGACACTGTGGATAGCAAAGGTGCCAATGTTCATAATTCCCTGGATTGGAATATGAACCTTGGCAATTTGCAAGGCTCACCTTCAATCCGAGCCAAGTGTTCCATCCCCATGAATCCTCTCTGGTTCACATCATAATCTGAGCCTTAGAAGATCCCCCCTCCTCCCACTTTCCCACGTATCTGGCTGGCTGTATCAGCAACAGAGAGCTCTCAGCTGAGGCTTCCTCCCTTCCTGGAACCTTGAATACTGCTTTGAGTTAGAGGGAAGGTGAGAGGGCCAAGAGGGGGACTCAGGAGGGCAGTTGGGGAGGATGTCATTGGAAGGATGATGGGTCCAAATAAAACTTGGAAACAAGGCTCAGAATAAATTGAGCTTCTGGGTTTCTTTGTGGGGAGAGAGAGATAACAGTGTGCTGAGTCCAAATCCAAAATGATCTGGTGAAAATATTATTATTATTATTATTATTATTATTATTATTATTATTATTATTATTATTATTATTATTGATATTGTTATTGATATTGTTATTGATATTGTTATTGATATTGTTATTGTTATTGTTATTATTATACCCCACCTTTCAGCCAGAGGCCCTCAAGATGGCTTACAAAAACCACAAATATAAAAATACAATATAAAATACACCAATCAAAAATACAATTTACAAAATACAATTTACAAAAGTTAAATAACTGCTGTTAGGCTAACAATGTAAAATGCACGACACATGAGGGAAAAGGGACAGGGAAGAACAAGGAGAAAAGCACTCTCATGCATCAGTTCTTAAATTACAGTTCTTATCATGACCAGCTGGAATGGAAGCAGGTACCCTGATAGCATGGTGGCTACTGGAGAGGGCAAGGGCAGCTAGTCACTCAGCAGAGGTGATGAAACAGCTCATGGATGGATCAGCTTTGGCATGGAAACAAAAAACAACTTTGCTGCTGAAGCCACGAGGCATCCTGGCAAGCACGTTGTGCGGTTCCCTCCCCCCCGCGCTCTGCCCCTCTTGTTCACCACTTGCTTGGGTTCCTTAGCCACCATGAGGCTACGGAGACGCTGGATATGCTTGGGGTCAGCGGGGGCCAGCCTGCTTGACTCCGGGTACATGTCCCGGCAGAGCGGCTGCTGTGCTCAGAGGTCCCTCGCAGATGGCCCAAAGTGCGCAGCCAGGTAAGGCGTGTGGGTAAGGCGTGCACTCCGAGTACAACAAATTTGGCAATCACTGGCTGTTGCAGGTCTCCAAGGCCAGTTCCTCCACCAACACAGACCTTTCAGCTGTGAAGGGCAGGGCTTCATAATCTCACCTGCAACCTCCTCATGGCGAGTGGGAAAATGATCCCCACCTCCTCCCCAGCCACGGCATTGGGTGGAAGACTGGGATTAGTTTTGGCTTACTGCGTGGAAGAGTTGGTCCAAAACCAGCAACTGCCTCCCTTGCCCAGCAATGAGCTGGAGCATAGAAGTGGACTCACATGGGGTTCTGTCTGCAGCTGTTGGAGGTTGGTGAGCAAGGAATGGCGGTGAGGTACCAGAGGACAGAAAAGTGTGGGCCAGCAACACTGTCAAAGTAGATTGTTTCCAAGTGTTGGGTCAGGTCATGTGTTTGTTCCACCCCAATGAAGGAGGAAGCTGCTCAAGGCTGCCGTCCCAGAGGGTGAAAGTGAGGGACTCCTTTCACATGGTCTTTATGAGCCATGAGGCTTGAGGGACAGGTTGTCTACAAAAGGTGGCCCCTCTCCAAACTCTTTCTTCGTCCTCATTGCAGAATTTTGAGCAGTGTGGGCTTCGCTGGTTGCCATCTGGGGCTGTATGGGAATTTTTTCAGTGCACCCTGATTGGCCTTTGGGGACACCTTTTTTTTCTGTCTGCTTCACACTGCTCTTAATTTGATTGGCTTATGATGAGCTTGGGTTTTATTTTGGCTGTTTGGTTGATTTGGCATGCAGTCTGGGCAGTCAAGTGGAGTAGTCCATGGTCAGCACTCTCATAGAGGTTAGGTGGAGGGCACTTCACTAACCATCTCCTACTGTCAGCTGGCACCGATCAGGGGCTGGCGTCTATCAGGTAACACATCCATGGCATCCTTTTATGAGGAGATGCTGTCTGCCTCCTGTCATGCTAGCTTGGGTGAGGGAGTTGATCTGCGGTGGTTTGGCTCTTAGCAGCAGGCAGGAGATTTTCTACCTGCCTGCTCAGGTTATACCACCCTTCACTTGTTACGTGGGACTGGCACAAGTTCTTCCTTGTGATAATTTATTGAAAATGGAAGTGGACTGCCTTCAAGTCCCAATTTATGGCGACCCTATGAATAGGGTTTTCATGGTAAGCGGTAAGCGGGGTTTACCATTGCCTTCCTCTGAGGCTGAGAGGCAGTGACTGGCCCAAGGTCAGCCAGTAAGCTTCATGGCTGTGTGGGGATTCGAACCCTGGTCTCCCAGATCATAGTCCAACACCTTAACCACTACATCACACAGTGTATAATGGTGTATTAATAATACAACCTTTTTATCAGTTCCTGTCATGTTGAGTCTTCATTCTAGCTTCTGTGCATGTCTGTCCTTCACCTTGGGCAGCAAAATGTCCTGGGCTGATCCCCAACATTTTATGTTTTCAGCCAGTCTCCAACATTTTAAGTTTTGCTGGAGACTTTATTCAAAATCTCCTATCTTCTCCCTAGACCTTTTTCCTTTTTAAACCTTAGCACATCTGCACCTGGTGTACCCACTGTTAATACGAGGAGTGCCTGCCAATTGATACATTTATTCAATAAACGATCACCTGCCATTATTCCCTCCTCTTTAATGTGTGATAAGTTGCTTATCATTCGAGAAACAGAGGGAACTTAATAGGCTCTTGGCAAGATTGTTTATCCTTTAATTTCAGCTGTTTTATTTTCTGGGCCATTCATTCATTCAGGACTTCTGGAGGGAGGAGTGAAGATGGTGGCATGTAAAACAGATGGCTCGTAACCTCTGTTGTTTGTTTTAAATAGTTTTATTGCTTTCAAAGGCTTTTAATCCCCCTCGAGTCTCCCGGCAGAGTTCCAACCCGGCAGCTGTGTGGGGGAGCTGGATAATTTTCTTATTTTTAAGTGTTTCTGGAGAGGAAAGGAAATAATGACGGCCCAGGCGAATTGCCAAGAACGAGATAAAGGCCTAGCAGCCTGGCTACCCCCAGCAGCCTAGCAGCCTGGCTTTCCCCAGGAAACTCAGACTCTCCAGGTTGAAATAAAATAAAAGGACCTCAGGCCTATCAGGCTTTCGCCCTTTTCCTTTTTTCCATTTTTTTCCCTTTGCCCTGCCTATTTTTGCACTGGTGCCTTCTCTGATATTATGGTGCTCACTAGAAAGGGCTACAGGGACCTAGGCATTGCACCCACTGCAGAGAAGACCCTTCCAAATTCCTGGGACAATCAAACAAAAATCACCCAGTTCTTCTCATCCATGGAGGAACAACATAAGACCAAAGAGGTGTATCTGAATCCACCTTCCTCCCCAACCACTATCATGGTATCAGACTGGACACTGGATTATAAAAATAATGTCTTTGGACTAACGGAGGAGCCTGCCTCAGTGGACCTAGCATCTGAGTTGGCGGCAGCTGGAGAATCAACAATCTTTCAGTCCAAGGAAAACAATCTATCCAAGGACCTGTCACCAAGACAACTTACAGGGCAGAAAGGCAGCATGAATCTAGGGATCTTAAAGGAGCCCACAGACACCCCCGAATCATCAATCCCGGCACATGGACCCAAAGTCCCATTAGAAGGTTGGATCCTCTTGATGCTGGAGGACCTTGAGCTTGTTAAATCTTTTCTCTGCAAGTGCAACAGTCTCCTAACCACCTTGGTGGACATATCCAAAAAGGCAGGCCGGGACAACGGTGGAGAGCCACCAGGTTCAAGCCTGAGAAACGTGGGTTCGCAAACAACTAAGCCCACCCTACAGCCCAGGGTGGTGAGTAAACAAACATCTAAAAACAAAATCACTAGCGGCCTGCAAACGAGAACCTTAAAGAAGAGCAAAAACGTCAAAAACCCCAAACCCCTACGATATAAGAAAATGAGTTTCAATCAACTCTTCAAATTGCTAGATGGTATCCAGTCTCAGACCCTAGGGCTAAAACCCACAAAGGGCCCCCAAAAGGCAGCAAGGCACAAAGCAGCTTGCAGCGATCCCGCCCCACCTGGCTGTATTTCATGTACCTCCCCTTCACCTTCCTCTCCATTACAGTCACCCCTGGCCCAGTCCCTGGACGCGGCAGCCCTTGCCCCCTGACCTCTACCTTCATCAACAGAACATTCATTGCAGAATAGGCCAAAAAATACACCCTGGAACTTAGTACTGAACTGGCGTAAGCTAGTTTTAGTGAACTATCCCAAACTTGAAGGCCTTTTACCCCAACATAAGCGCAAACTCCACCTCTTGGAATACCTGGAGGTAGCCCTACCCGGCCAGCTACACACATCAAACATCATTCAGGTAGACTATTTGTTCAACAACTACTCGACTGCATGAGCAGTGGTCACCTTTAGGGATGGGAACCTTGCCAGGTTGGTGTACGACAGCAGAAACACCCTCATCGCGAGTGGGATTACAGTCTCAAGGTTTTTTGAGAACGTGGTGTCTCCTCTGGCTCTGGGCCCTTCCCACCTCTTGCACAAAAAAAATGGGGGGGGAAGCGTCTCCAATGCCCCCGCCAATTTGATAGATTTTGACACCTCCCTAGGTCCTGTTTTGCCATCCCAGGGCGGTGTTGCCCCCCCCCACTCCTCCTGAGTAAGTGCCCCACAAAGAAGGGGATCGGGCCGTTTGAACCTGAAGAGATGCAACTTGTCGACGCTTTTCGAGCTCTGCCTACGGACGACCAAAATGAAATTGTGATAAAGTTGGACCTGCTTAAAACCTATTTGGAAAATCTGCAAGCAGGACAACAAAGTTCACCCGGTAAAAGGGGGACACCTTGGGGCCAGACGGAGGCCCTCACTCCCCGGCCACCTAAGAAGAGCTCCTGTTTACCGGGGCATCATCACTCTATACATCAGACTGCTGTAGAAACCAACCCAGCCTCCAATAAAAATGACACAAGCTGTGACAGGAGTACCCCTGTCCCTAGCTCTTTTAAAAACAATCCCGAGCCATCCCACTATCTTTCATGGCACGATATGCGCTATCTTGAGAATGACGAATTGGGCTCCCCTGAAAGGAGTGCGGCCCCACCTGGTCTATCCATCCCCCAGCTAGGACCATTCAACTCAAACGTTAGCACGTGGAGTCCAACCTTAGAGACAATCACACCTCTGGAGGACGCTCCAAAATGACGGAAAGGCCATCCCTTCTATACCGCCCCAACTAAGTCTTCACGGAGAACTGCGTGCAATTCCTATATTGATGGGGACCTAATAAAGAAATACCCAGAGAATGGTCTATCCTCCTATGGAAATAATCAATGCCCTTCGTCCACCGCGGTGGCCACAGCCAAAAGGCAGGCACCCCGGCAGCCTACCCACAATCTCTCTCCTTATGTGGAACAGCTGGGTGGAGAACAACATCAAGCCAGTTCCGGTGGGTCTTTGTTCCCTCCTAGTGTGGATCGAACATTCGCCAAGAAACCCTCGAGCTATCCCATAAACTTCCTTTCCTGGAATATAGCAGGATGGAAGAATAAACTGGTGGACTCGGACTTCATCCTCTACCTGCAGTCTTTCGACATCATTTGCCTCCAAAATACCTGGCTCTTGGACAACAATTCTCTACACCTGCAAGGATTTAGATCCTGGGCGCAACTTGCACGGAGAACTTCCCAAGCAGGTAGAGGTAGTGGAGGCCTGGCCATTTTGATCACCACATCCTTAGACGTGCAGATTTCTGAGATTCCTGGGCCGGTTCCTAACACCTGCCAGGCCTTAATTATCCAGGGCCGCACGATGTCTCCCCTCATATGTGTCAACGTCTGTCTACCCCCAGTCTCCCAGATCTCTGCCTGGCCACTGGAGAGATCTTGAAGACTTCATAGACAGTCTTTTGTGTGATTATCCTTCCCACTTGTTTCTCATCTGTGGTGACTTCAACACAAGGATGGGGTGCAGTTACCCCCTGCGGGAAAAAGAGCTCTGGCTTGACCTGGGAGAATTAGCCGGTCTTCCCTGTTCGTCGCAAGACAAGATAATCAATAAGTACGGGCTAGCCCTGTTTCACCTTATCTTCAAACTCGAACTGGTGTGCTTCAATGGTACTCACCTTGACTTCTCCAAGGGATACTACACTTACATCTCCGAGAAGGGAGCCAGCGTCATAGACTACATAATAGGGACGCCTTCCATCGTTCCCTCCGTTAAAGGCCTGATGCTAGAAGACAGACCGGAAAGCGACCACCTCCCGCTCAGGCTTACCCTCTATTTACAAAACTCTCACCCTAATGTAATAATAGACTCCAAAATGCCAGGATGTCTGCAGGGTGGGAGACGGCTCAAATGGTCCCTGGAAATCGAGGCGGATATAGGGTGGATGCTAGGGTCGGACAACCTTTTACAACTCCGCCAGTCGGCCATCGAAAACCCGGGCCTATACCTTGGATTTCCCAGGACGTAATCACCTCACTTAGACCTCTATTGACCACGACCCTAGTAGATAAAACTCCTATCGGTTCCCGGTCATGGTTCGATAGAGAATGTAAGGTGAAGAAAAGAGAGCTGCGCAAATTAATTAGAACGACAATTACATGTTAGCTAGCATTTACCCTAAAATATAAAAGCAGAATACTTAAAATTAAAATTAAAAATAAGAGTCAAATACCAAAGATCAAATCAAAGATCACTGTGTGAAAAACAGAAATGCTGAACATTCAGTTAATATTTGGCAAATGTTTGATTATTGATTTAATATCTGGTAAATACTCTACACTGAAATTTACAGAGGGGAATTTGGGGGAGCAAAGCGTTTTAATTATGCTTTATTTCATTCTTTCCCCACGTTTAGCACACCTTCCCATCCTGTAGTCCAATATGCATCCCATTAAAAAAACATTAAAAACAAAAGAAGACCAATTAAAAATAGCAAAAGACATAGCAAGGACCTAAATAACAGGCCAGTAAAGTTAATGTCCAAAGCCTATCTCTAGAAGACCATCAAGGACAATCAGGGGACTGGAAACAACACCCTCTGAGGAGAGACTGAAAGAACTGGGCATGTTTAGCCTGGAGAAGAGAAGACTGAGGGGAGATATGATAGCACTCTTCAAGTACTTGAAAGGTTGCCACACAGAGGAGGGCCAGGATCTCTTCTTGATCATCTTGGAGTGCAGGACATGGAATAATGGGCTCAAGTTGCATGAAGCCAGATTTCGACTGAACATCAGGAAAAACACCCTAACTGTTAGAGCGGTATGGCAACGGAACCAATGACCTAGGGAGGTCAGCACTTCAGCACTGAAGGCCTTCAAGAGGCAGCTGGACAGCCACCTGTTGGGTATGCTTTAATTTGGATTCCTACATTGGGCAGGTGGTTGGACTCGATGACCTTGTAGGCCCTTTCCAGCTCTAGGTTTCTATGGTTTTATAATATACGATCAATAAACTCAAATTGCAGACTTATGGGGAAAGTACTCCATAACTGAGGAGCCACCACACAAAAGGCAACACTTCTCATTGATGCCAACCTCTTTTCAGACAGGGAAGAGATCCAGTGGACAGTGTCAAAAGCTGAATGCATAGAGAGCACTTCTAGTGGTGAGGATTATGGGTAGCTTTGAAAGCTGCAACTTTTTGTGATTCCCGATGTCATGTTAAAAATTTGTTGATCCTGGGCTGGTCAGCAAGGCTGAAGAGAAGAGAGTCTTGTAAATCACATAACTGCAGGGTTGTTCTTTATTGGTATAATAAATTATGTCGACTGTTTCTGTTGACAGTGAAGTATGATTCTTGTCAGCCATATGTGGAGGATACAGGATTTTAAAGTGATTTAATTAGCACAGCTGCTCTTTATACTGCAGTAAATGGAACATTTTACACGAATGAATGAAAACATGCCAAAATATTTATGGAGTATTAACAGTGTTGAATTCCAAGTGGATCGTCAAAGTGTTTGAAGCTTGTATGTGAATTGATATGAAATTATTATCCAAACATCGTAGGCCCATAATGATCAGAAAGTTCAAGCCATCACAAGCTGGCTGTCTTAAGAGAGGGATTTTCATATAGTAAACCAAGATGGGGAACTGGAAACGGCCAGTGGGTCATATCCTTATCTGCCCTATCCCTCACAGGCCAAATTTAACAGATGGGCGAGGCACGCATCTGTCAATCACCTGACATCATAATGACACCAGCTGATGGGATGCTCTGAAGTCCCCATGATCATCGGGACTTCAGAGCCCTGTGTGGTGCTTTGAAGTGCCGCTGATCAGCTGATCATTGTTGCTTCAAAGCCCTCTGCATAGGGCTTGCAAAGAATCCTGCATCCTGGTGCTTTGGAGTGCTGCAGACCAGCTGATCATCAGTGCTTCAAAGCACTGAGTAGGGCTCTTGCCAAACCCTTTTGAGGATTGACTGGGTGTGGATTTCCCCACGGGGAACTCTGTAGTGCAGCCAGTCCCACAGAACTCAAAGTCAGTGCCTGTCAGCTGTCAGATACTAACTTCAACCTATACTTTCTGTTGGAATCTGCAGCACTTGCCTGCCTGCCTTCTTATGTACAAGGGGTGGCCCTGCCTGTCAGTTTTCTCCTCCTTAGAGAGGGAGGTTGGGGAGAAAATTAGTACGAGTTGGCTCTTTTTCATTGGCTCTGGCTCCACCTACCGTTGGTCTCTCTGACTTCTGCATTTCGACCTGTATCAGGTCTTCTTCAGTGGTCACTCTTCACTTTTTTTTTTTTTGCTGTACAATAACAGGTCCAAGTTGTGGTTTCTTATAAGGAAATGATTGAATTGGAAAGGCTCATAAAAAGGAGTGAACGCATTCATTAACTAGCCTTAGGTTTCCAGATTAAGACAGATGCCTGGGCAACATATCATATAGGTTATGGTAACTATAAGTAGGACTTAAAAAGAGCCCATTTTATACAGCAAAAAAAATGTTTTAACAGTGACCGCTGAAGAAGATCTGTATACAGGTCAAAACGTGTATGGTCTTTTGCTAAGTTGACTTTCTGTGTCAAGTTTCTGTGTCAAGAATTTATTGTGAAGTTGGTATGTTAAGATATATATGTACACAAGAGATTGTGGATGTAATACAAACCTTCCATCTTTACATGTAATGATAAATGTGATGTGATGAAGATGTTTGTTTTAATTATTTTATGGTGATAACCATTAATCTATTAAAGAATATTATAAACTATTAAAGAAAAACTTTATATAAATTTACACATTTTTAATATTTGAGTCAGCAGACTACTTTGCCCAGTTTTTTTTATTTCAATTCTTGTAAAGTTTGAGTTAGTGGATAAGAGAAAAATCAACTCATTTGAAATGTGGTGTTGGAGGAGAGCTTTGTGGACTACAAAAAAGACAAATAATTGGGTGTTAGAACAAATTAAACCAGAAATATCACTAGAAGCTAAAATGATGAAACTGAGGTTATCATACTTTGGACACATAATAAGAAGACATGATTCATTAGAAAAGATAATAATGCTGGGAAAAAACAGAAGAGAGTAGAAAAAGAGGAAGGCCAAAGAAGAGATGGATTGATTCCATAAAGGAAGCCACGGACCTGAACTTACAAGATCTGAACAGGGTGGTTCATGACAGATGCTCCTGGAGGTCACTGATTCATTGGGTTGCCATAAGTCATAGTCAACTTGGAGGCACATAACAACAACAACAAAGTTTGGGTTTAGATCCTTTGGTGGCATATTTTTCCTGCCTTCTGCCCAACCAATCCCATCAGTAACTACTTGATCCTAAGAGTCATTTCCACTGATATGAATCTTTCAGAAACTGATACTTGCGCCCTGTTAATGCTGTACTGAAAATGTCTCCTGCATTTTTCCCTGACCGTTCGCCTTCAAATAATGGGGGGGGGGGAAGCATTCAAAAATTATCAAAAGGGGAGTGAAATTCGGCGAAACTCTCATGGTTGAGTATAGTTTTTGTTGTGTTTAACCTTACTTTTGAGGTGTCTGAATGCTCTTCCTTTCATTCCACAGATCATCTCACTGTATTTTTGCACTCCGAAGCCTTCCTGGGTGGTGCTCAGTGGAGGTGAAGTGGAAGTGGAAGCTGGGCGGAGCTTCCACTTCAAGCTCAGTGGAAGACATCAGGAGGCAACTCCTCCCCGGGTGCTTTTTCAGATCAGAGGTTCGGGCAGCTGGGGATGTTGCAAAGTGCTGGGGAAATGATTTATTGGGGAGAAAAAGAGCCACTGAAAGAATGCATGAAGGGGTCTCATGGCCATGCAAGCTAGTCCGGCCACTCCGCTTCCAACATGCACAGCAGCTACAGCCAAATATATACAAAATATGTGTATATTAGGAGAAATTCACACTCCTTTTAAAAAAAGATCACAAATTGTTATGGAAATGTGGAGAGCTACACTTAAGATTGGAAAAAAGGAGAAACTGAGAGAAGCTAAATGTGGCAGTTTCGCCCATGCCTAGTCGAACAGATGCCCGCTGACAATGAAAAAAGTTGCAAGAAAGAAAGAAGGTAAAAAGCCCCCACCCCTACTGACAATGTAAGCCTCCTCTCCTTCCCCCAAAGTATGTGTCTGTTTCTGTGTGTAGGTTTGAATCATGAGCTCCAAAATGGCAACAAAATAGCACTTCTCTCAATTTGCCACTTGTGCATGGGGGTGATGACTGGGGACAGCTGTTTCAGCTCACCCCTAGAATATAAACTATCACAGAAAGAGTGAGGGAAGTCGGGGGGGGGGATCTAGTGTTGGAAGCTGTACCATGATGGCGAAAGAAAAAGAGGCCATTCAAACTCAATATTAGGGAGCATCACGACTTCCCTTAATTCCTCTGAAAAATCCCCTAATCATTTCTAATAGCCTAGTTAGTGCTTTGATCTCCTGAGAGCCCAGGGAGATCATTTTCAGTTGTATGTTTGCCTCAATGACTCAGTTCTTCCTGCAAACAGACTCCTCGGTGTTGCTGCTGCAATTATGCCACTAACCGGGTCAGCCATTTTGTTATGGAAACCATTACGGAATGTAGCAACAGTAGAGAGGTGAAGGGCACATGCAGCCATGTCACCAAACAACGTCATTTTTGCTTCATCAATATGGGCAAGAAAGTTCATCTAGCAGAAAAAAACTTGAGCCACAACGCCACTCTTTGCCAGCTCCCTGTTCAATGACTGGCATCTGACCCTAATAAACTGCTTCAGTTCGTGTTTCCAGGCTTCCCATTGGGGCATCCTATGAGAACAGGATGCTGGACTAGATGGGCCATTGGCCTGATCCAGCTAACTCTCCTTATGTTTTCATGTTTTATTTTTTATTTAACAAAATTTATATACCGCTTTTGTAAAAACGCAAAAACCCTCTAAGCTGTTTACAAAAAAAATATCAAACAGTTATTTTTTAAACAAAAAACCAATTAAAACAGCAACAGACTAAAAGATTTAAAACACATCTATGCGTCTCGATAAAAATGCACAAAAATGTTTTAAACAAGTACTGAAAAGATCACAGGAAAGTTCTGGCCTGATCTTAATATGCAGGAGGTTCCAAACAGTAGGTGCAGCCACACTAAAAGAACTGTTTCTTACAAGTGTAGAATGAGTGTTATGCAGCACCTATAACAGTGCCAGTTCCACAGACTGAAGTGCCGATGTGCTCAAGGGGGCACAAATGGGATAAGATAGTCCCACAAGGAAACTGACCCAAGCTGTTACTAAACCAGTACTAAACCAAATTGGCAACCAGTGCATATACCTGAGCAGGGTCTCACTCCCATCATAAACCAGGCTGCAGCATTCTGCACCAACTGAAGTTTCCGGGTCCAGTGCAATGGAAGACCCACATAGAGTGCACTGCGGCAATCCTGTCATGGCCGTGATGGGTTGGGCCAGAGGCAAAGGTGAGCATTGCAACAGATTCCACCATGCAAATGCCAGAGACTTCTACACAAACACACACACATCTCTTCATCCTTCATGCAGACGAGCAAAATATATTATCAGTGTTGCAAGACACATCCCTACCAGACAAAACCACTTGAGCTGGGAAATGGAGCAGGGTCATTGAGGAGAAAAGGAGTGAAGCCTAGGGAGGGAGTGTAGTCTGGGAAGAGTCCAAAGACCCAGATAGATAGGCCTTGGGAGCCACATTCAGGCCCTGGGCTTTAGGATTCCCTCTCCTGTTATATAAAATGGATCAACACACTTGCCTGCATTTTTTATCTTCCTTGAGGGTATGACTTGAGGTGTACCTATCGGGGCTTGTTATTGGGCTCATTTTTTTGCAGCAAATCTGTGTGCGTGGTGAAGGCGATCACCCCAGAAACTGTCAAGCGGAATGGAAAGAAAAACGTGGGTAAAGAAATTCTGGCTCATGACTTAAGTAAGCCTGACAGACTGTCTTGAAGGCAGACATGCTTTTCTCTTTGGAGTTTGAGAAGCAGAAATGCCAACAAGGCCTTAGTTGAGCTAAGACAATATACCAGACGGATATTGAAAAAGAGGAAGGCCAAACAAGAGATGGATTGATTCCATAAAGGAAGCTACAGACCTGAACTTAGAAGATCTGAACAGATCTTCACTACAGTTGCTACTGAAGGTCACTGATTCATAGGGTTGCCATAAATCGTGATCGACTTGAAAGCACATAACAACAACAAAACAGACTATTTATTAATCATATTATTAGTCATTTCACAAAAGTGACTCAAAGCGACTTACAGAAACAAACATTAAAAGCAGGTATGGAAACAGGAATTTTAAAAAGCAGACCCAAGTCAATCCGCCTCATTAAAATGATGAGCAGAAAATTATAGCCTCTCGGGTCTTGTTCGATCACCACCCTCTCACTCACTGATGCAAATGAATAACCCCACTTTCAATGATAAACTCTTGTACTTCAAACTGGCCGCTGCATCACTGGTTATGCCATCCTTAGTGTGTATATATATGATTTATCATGGGGAAATGATACTCATCCTATAATGAGGCATTCAAGAGACATTCAAGAGGCAGCTGGACAGCCATCTGTCGGGAATGCTTTGATTTAGATTCCTGCATTGAGCAGGGGGTTGGACTTGATGGCCTTACAGGCCCCTTCCTACTATTCTATGATTTTATGAGCCACACTGAGCCTTTTGTCTCAGGCAGCAGATTTGGAAGGATAGTGGAATGAGTGCCCCTGCCATCTGCCCAAGTCCCCACTGGCCCACCAAAAGTCTGTTGCCATCTGATCCCATGCCACTAAAGCTCCTGGTGCCAGCAAATGCCCAGATGGGTATTTTGCTGAAGCCTTGCAAGACTTGGGGTGGGAACGCTGCAATCCCTGCAGAAAGTAGCAGCTGCCAGGGCTGTGGTGGCAGCAGGTCCTGTTTTGGCTTGGGTGGTAAAGTCGCTTGGACAGGCACCAAAGCCTCTCCTTTAACTGCTCACTGCCTTCTCCAATGAAAGCAGTTGACAAAGAGCACCTGGGAATTTGGGTGGATGCCAACATGCAGAGTGCAGCAAGGAAGAACCTTATTACTGGAGAGTGGTAGGCATTTTCCAACTGACACGTTGATTGACAGGATAATTAAACAGCCACGACGTAAACAAAACAGCTTGACATTCCTATGCAGCACTGGAAAGAGAGGAAGAAAGCGGCCACGGAATGTTTGACTTGAAGTAATTAAGTATGGTAACGTAGCAATAGCATTTGCCTTGAAAGGCCACATAGGGCACTTCCAGACAGGTGGGATTCCAACACATACTGGCAAATGCAGGCTGTGCAACTCCAGTTCATTTGCTGCTCTTACGCAACAAAACCGCCCCGCCCCCCATCAGACTTTTTGCAATACGGGAAATGATGGAGAAATGGATTGGAAAATGTGGGATAACACTTGCTTGACACAACATCAAAGCAAACAGAAAGAATGCTCAATAAATAGCTGACGTCATCTAACCTCCCCACAAACTTTGTGCAAATCAGCTCTGACGAATGCTCAATAAAGAGGTCACCTGGTGGAGGCAACCATAAACCCTGTGGCCTTTTAGGCTGGATAGTGGAGGCTGGTCCCTTAGAGCAAATGGGGCACTGCTCCACCAATCTCAATCTGCCCTTAGCCAACCCTGGACTGCCTGCCTTCTTACCCACAGTCAGTCCAGGAGGCAGCCCTGCCTGTCACCTTCCTCATCCTCCTCCGTTTCAATGTTGCCTTTGTAGAACTCAACAGGGAGGAGGATGAGGGGAAAGCCAGATTTAGTTGGCTCTGCTTCTCTCTGGCGCCACCTACTGTTGGTCTCCCTGCCTTTCACCCTATCTGTCCCAGTGGTCACCAGAAGGACTGTCTTCAAAGTCACATCTAAGCATGCAGCTACTTCACTTTATCAAACAGTTTGGGCGGTGTTCAGTGCTCATCCTACTCTGAGTAAACCAAATAAAGTTAACAGACATAACTAACTTGGGTTCATTCTTTTCAGTCAATCTACTCTGAGTAGGGCTTAGCTGAACACAACTCTTTGTACACAGCAGGCACAGTCTCTTAGGTAATTTTTCTCTGTGAATCCTACTGAAATGGATGGGAGTTGCACAAGGGAATTTTTTGGGTTATTGTGAAACAGTCCTCCCAAATTCACCTCTCATGTGCAAATTTGGGAGGGCTATTTCAGCCAACGTTTCAGGGTGCATTTTTGCCCCCTTCTAAATGGCTTCAGCAGGGAAGAGGGTCATTTTCGTGGCAGCAGTCCAGCATCCTCTCGTTTCACCCCCCCCTCCCAGCTTTAAAAGTGTTTAAAAGCTGCTTGCTCTGCTGGTGACTTCGGAGGTGGCAGCAGCAGGACCACGGCTCTGAACGCCAGTGCCATGGTTCTTCCCCGGTGTGCCCTGGTGGTGCAGCTTGCCAGCAAAGAACCAGCTTGTAGAGCACAGGGGAGCTGTGCAGCAGCATCAGCAGCTTTGTCAGCTAAACAGTGCTCAGTAATGGAGCTGTCCAGCAGACTCCTAGCACTAGTAGCTGATCCATAGGGCTGTTGCACCAGCAGCCACTAGACCACGGGTGGCGGACCTGTGGCCCTCCAGTTATTGTTGGGCTCCAACGCCCATCAGTCCCAAGCAGCATGTCCAGTGGTTGTGGATGATGGGAGTTGTAGTCCAACAACATCTGGAGGACCACAGGTTCCCCATCCTTGATGTACAGGGAGGATAATGTCAAGGAACGAGGGCAGAATGAGAGGAATATACAGCAGGTGCTCCTATTTATTCTATGCTTTCACTTTGCACATGGCCACTATCAAGTGGGAATCAGAAGTGTATTTATTATCCTATATACCCCTGGCCCTGTGATCCAAATGTGGCCCTCCAGAGCCATACCCCTCATCAGCCTTTCCTAAGCAGTGTGCCTCCAGATGTTGTTGGACCACAACTCCCATCAGCCTCAGCATGGGCTGATGGGAGTTGTGGTCCAACAACATCTGGAGGCACACCAGTTGGGAAAGGCTGCCTCACCACCTTGCTTTGCACCCTCCTTGAGTGTTTTTGCCTGGCTCAAATATGTCCTTAAACTCTGAGGATGCTTTTTGCTTGCCTAGAAGGAGGACAGAGTAGAGTGTGCAAGTGTGTGTAGAAACCAGCCTACTGTACAAAAGTAACATTCACGTTCATTCTGGCCCTGCTCACCACTGGCATGTGGCCTCTGGGAGACTGGTCAGAAGGGAATGTATCCCAGATATCAGGTGGATGTGGTTAGGGCCAAGCTAGGCCGCAGGTGAAATGGGAAGGCCTGGTGAGCCTTATTAGCCCATGGGCCAAAGGCTCTCCACCACTGCTAAAAGACTGCCAGCATTGAAGAAACCCCATTAGGAGGCTGCACACCAGAAACGCAGTGTAGAATTGCTTAAAAACAAAAACGTACATGAGCCAGCAGCAACAGTACAGCAATACAATAAGTCACCCTTCAAATGCTCTGGCAAATAAACGTATTCTTATGACTGTTGATAAATATCTTGGGAAACCTGCATTATACATGAACAGTAGCATTCCAAAACATGCAAAAGAAAGAATCAACAGACAGACAGGGGAGGAAATGCAAAGCGAATGATATTTTTGGTCGAGCTGAATGCAGTTCTATTTTGTGGCTTCCCCAGGTTCAAAGATGCTTCCTCTCGTAGTCTTTCGCGGGCCTCTCTATCACACTTCCCTCTTTCAGCCACTGACACGCCGAGCTGAAGTCAGGCTTGGGGTTGCTCCTCCTGTGCCCATTTGAAGCAAAGACTGCCAGTCCCTCAACACGGTTTCATCATTAGCCATTCTCTGTCAAACTATAGCCTCAGTCGGCTAATGAGAATATACTCAACAGCATTCTGACAGTTTTGGGGGAAAAAAGGGAGGAACGCAGGCTACTCTTCTTTGAAGTACCTTTTCGAAAGCTGCTTGAATTTGCAAGGTGATCGAGCTTTTAATCAAACAGTTTAGTAGTACAGAGAGTGTTTCAGAGAAGAAGTTTAAGCAGGGCTCCAGTGCCAGGATGCTTACAAGCAAATAACTGAAATCATTGTGTTCTTGCCAACATGCACATACGTGGAACTTAGAACAAAAGCCAGGATCCGAAGGACTCTTATCTGCAATCCTATATGTATTTACCTGGCAGTAACACCCCATTGACCTCAATGGAGCTTCCTTCTGAATGTGTAGGTTTGCCCTGTTAGCTGATTATTGGTAGGAGTTTCAGTTTTGGTTGATTACTTGTTTAACGAATTGATTCACAGGAACATAAGAAATTGCCTTGTAATGAGTTGAACCATTAGTCCATCTAGCTCAGCACTGTCTACACTGACTGGCAGCAGCTCTCCAGAGTTCCAGGGAGGAATGTCTCCTAGTCCTGCCTGGAAATGCCAGGGATTGAGCCTGGGTCCTTCCGCATGCAAAGCAGATACACTGATCCACAGACCTTCCCCAGAAATGGAATCTTCAGCCTCTGCATATACGGTATCTGAATCAAAACAAGAGTTTTGAAGGGACCCCCGTCAACACCCAGAAAGTTGTAGATGATGTATGCGTGCATTGCAGCCAGCACCAACTTGTCTGTTTATTTGTTTGTTTAGCAAATGTCTCTGCCCCTGCCATCGGGACCTGAGTGGGGTAGGAGAGTTCATTGTTGAATGGTCTTCCCACATCCAAGGCTCAAACAGAATTGCACACAGATACTTGTTTGTTTAACTACCCCCCCTTTGAACAAGAATTTCCAAAAACATTTTGATATATGGAATGGGGGCAAGACTCAAGGGGTAGTATTCAATGCTAGACCTACTCAGAGTAGGAGTAGACTGAAGTTCATAGACATGACTAGCTTAGGTTCATTAATTTCTATGGGTCTACTATGCATAGGACCTAGTGCAGCCTTTCCCAACCAGTGTGCCTCTAGATGTTGTTGGACCACAACTCCCATCAGCCTCAGCCAGCATTGCCAATGGTCAGGAAAGATGGGAGTTGTGGTCCAACAACATCTGGAGGCACACTGGTTGGGAAAGACTGACCTAGTGGAATACAAACCAAGGGCTTTGAGTGCAACGTTTTCTGAAGATGTAAGCAATGTTACAGAGAATTCAACTTGTATGACTCTAAAAGGTGAAAAAGCCTATTGTGTATTTATACAGCACGTCTCCTCTGAGTGTGAATGTTGTATTTGAGTTTCATATTTGCTACTGTTAATACAATGCTCTCCCTTGTTTCAGCTTGCTGAAGTCAAGAGTGCTAGAAGTGGATAAGATTATGCACGGTGTGGGGGAAATGGGCAGGGTGACGCTTTTCTCCCTCTCTCATAATACTAACACTCCAAGACAGAAAAAAGAAAATATTGTTTTCACACAGTGCATAGTTAAACTACGGGATTTGCTCCCACAGAAGGCAGTGATGGCCAGAAACTCAGATGGCTGTAAAAAAGGGTTAAATAAATTCAAGAAGGATAAGGCTATCAATGGCTATTAGCTGCAATGGCTATGTTCTGCCACCATTGTGGGAGGCAGTATCACAAGTGGAGAGAGCACTGTTGTGCTCAGGTCTCGCTTGTGGGCTTCCTAGAGGCATCTGGCTGCTGTTTTCCCAAAGGATTTGGCCCTTTTCTGAGGCAAGAGGTTCGAGATCTAAATGACCATGAAACACACTGATGAGGAAGGAAAATGTAGTGATTTTATTGAACCAAGCTGTACAATCTAAAGCTGTGACTCTAACAAGCAGGCTCTAATCTCTTACACTCAAGCAGCTAATGATGACAGCTTTGATTGCACGTTTGCCTCCCTTTCTCCCTGCTGGAAACCTCATTATCATCAACAGGCAGAAGGATCCCTTTGGCCCAGTTTTTTACACCAAGCTGCATGCCCTTGCAAGTTGCTGCCGCGGCTTACCTGCCCAGTTCAAGGGTCCTACATTTCTACACCAAAGACCCTCTGGGAAGGGGCACCTTATACCTATGAAATGACTAACCCTATGAATCAGTGACCTCCAAGAGTGTCTGTCGTGAACCGCCCTGTTCAGATCTTGTAAGTGCAGGTCTGTGGCTTCCTTTATGGATGTTTAACTCTCCTGACCCTGAATTTGCTACAATCTGGGAATACAGCTGTAACATTCATTCCCAGCTCTTGCCTTTGTTGTTTTGACTAACAAGAGTCTTTCTCAAAGGTCCCTTTCACACTGCACTTTATTCCGTAATTCTGACGATTTATTTCCTGTTAATTTGCGCATAAAATTTGAGCTTTCACACGACATAACGGGTAGTTCCGGAATTCTGGTGGAATGTATTGGAAGTTTAGTGCTAATTTCCATAATAAATGATACCTGAAAAATTCCGATAGCAGGCTGGAAAACCAGAAGATTGCGGGAGTTTTGCGCTAGCTGCCGCTGCTCACGTGACAGCCCTCCCACCATGCAGTGCGCTCCCGCCCTTACCAACAGCCCTCCCAGCATACAGCCTTCGCGCGCTGCTGCGCTGCCACCGCCGCACCTCCCAGCCGATCCCAGCTGCTCCTGAGAGAGCAGCCTGTGTGCTGCGGCTACTTGTGCTCAACCAGAGCCTCTGCTGCTGCACTGCCGCACCTCTCAGCTGATCGTGATCGCTATTGCGCCTCTTTCAACCCCCCCACACACCAAAAGAACAGGCCTCAAACCAGCTCATCTGGTGTCGCATGGGGCCAAATGAAGGGGGGGGAGAAAAGCTGTGCTCTGTGTGTGAAAGACTGTTGTGCAAAATGCAGGTATAACAGGTACTGCAGTGTGAAAGGGATTTTTGAAATATGGAATGAAGCGATACCTTTTTAATCCGGTAAACTAGCGCTATTAGCCCCATGTGTGAAAGCAGCCTGACTCTTGTTTACAAAAGCAGGATGACAACATTTGTAAATCAATCAAGCTCACTGCCCCTTCTCAGCTTGGGAAAGCCATAAACAAGCCCACCTGGGCAAGCAGAGATGTGAGACAAGCTCATCTTGATTGTTTTGGTTAACTGAACAACTTTTCCTAAGCCCTGTTTTTGACCATAAGCAGAGTGAAAAACTTCTTTCTCAGCTAATTATAAACCATGTCAGAAAGCCTGTGCTGTGCACTCTCCAGACTCCAATACTATGCAAGGACAGTGTGCAAAAGCAATGAGCACCCCAATAAATCAGGGGTATGAGAGATGAGTTATGGGACAGGGACCATGGGGCATGCCATACTAAGCCTCCTCGTACATCTAGATCCTTCGGAGATATTTGGCACTACAGCTGCCCACTACGAAAACAGGATGCTGGACTGGATGGGCCTTTGGCCTGTTCCAACAGAGGTCTTCTTATGTTCTTATGTTCCTGAATGTCAAATATTTCTCAGATACATATTTCTCCACATTATTGGCCACGAGTAACTACAAAGCCCTTTTCAGGTGTTCTTCTGCATGGTACGTTGCTAACATGTAAGGGTGTGTGTGAGCAAGGACAAACACACTAGCTCTGCCCATCCCCTCCATCATCAGTCTCTTCACCTTCTATGTGTTGGAGGCTGAACCTCTGAAGGAAGGGCCTCTTGTAATCATGGAGGTGTTAGAAAACCTGGAAAATTGTGGAAAGTGAGCAGTGCTCTTGTCCCTGCTCTCTTCCCTTACACAATAACTTCACATAAGGAAGAATGCCTGGGAAAGGACTTATTTGTTCATGGAGACTGATCCTGTATCTTTAGGAGAAGAGAAGGTCAGCCAAGTGCAGGTGTTCTTGCAACACTGTAATGGGAAAAACCACAAGGTGGAATTCTCCCTCCCCCCTCCACAACTTTTAAAGATACATAAGACCTTTTGGAGGCCGGGCCTGGCAACCAAGAGGTCTTCTGTATCTTTAAAAGTTGTACAGGGGGAAGGAACAATTCCACCTTGTGGTTTTTCTCATTACAGTGGGGCAAGAACACCTGCACTTGGCTGACTTTCTCTTCTCCCAAAGATACAGGATCAGTCTCAGGCCCTGAGCCTGGCAACCCTAGAGCCTGCTATGATTAGAGATACACAAGTATCTTGCTGCTTGACCGAAAAGGGACTGAGTCTTCATGATTGTTCCAAATGCATAATACTCAGTCAATGGGCTTTAGTGAGCATAAGGGGTTTAATATTAAAGAGCTTCTGCTCATGCAGCTGCACAACTGCAAGGCCCCTCTCTGCAGAAGGCTAATCCAGCATGCACACAGAATATCACCAAATCTCATTTTACATTCTAAGCCAGAGATCTTTTTTGGAGGGGGGGCAGGGGGCAGAGAGAGGCATTTGATTTGTAATACAGCATTACGATCTGGAGAGTTTTTACATCAGAAATTGCAACATTTTGAACCCAGTGATGGAACATTTCTGTCTCCCAGGACACTTCACCAGTGACCTAAAAGTCCACCAACAAAGGTCTCAGCAAGAGACCAGCAAGAGACTGCTGAATAGAACAGCTGAATCAGAATTTATCAAGACATTTGATTCTATCTGTTTTGGGCATGAATACAGACAATGGCTTCCTGTTTCCACTAGAGATGCTAATTAGCTTAGTGGTGCTAGGATGACAGTGTTATCACCGATTGCTGCTTTTTTGGTTAAGAACATAAGAAGAGCCCTGCTGGATAGACCAAACGCCTATCAAGTCCAGCATCCTGTTCCCTATAGTGGCCAACCAGGGCAACAGGGTTGTCCTGCTGTTCCTGCTGTGGTTACTGTGCTTATTTTACATACACCTAAGCATCAGATGAATTTTCACAAATTGTACATGATGCATTTCATGGCCATTTGAGCCCACTGTTTACATTCTCTCTGTCATCACTCATGTGTAAATACATGTACTAACTGAGTACATTATAATTAATATTACTGGGTGGAATTCAGTGCTAGTTCTACTCAAGAGTACATCCACTGAAGTTAATAGACATAACTAACTTAGGTTCACCATTCATTACTTTCAATGGGTCTACTCTGAGCAGGACTTAGTTGAATACAACTCAGTATTACTATTTCATAAATCACCTTCCCCTGAGTCTCAAGATGATTTACAAACCCTACTATAAAATAAATAATAATAATATTAAAAGCAGTACAAAAACAACAACTAAAGACAAGTCTAAAAGCGATACAGAATGAACACCTCACACCTTTTCTCACCCAGCTGGAAAGAGCGGACAGAAAAAAACCTCTTGAATTTTTTGGGAAAGCAGAATCAGGGGGTGTCTGGCATATCTCGACAGGGATGCTATTTCACAAAACAGGGCCGCTATGCAGAAAGCCTGCTTTGAATTACTGCAGAGCAGGCTTCTGATAGGTCACCTGGGTGGAGGCAACCATAAACTCTATGGCCTTTTAGGCTGGATAGTGGAGGCTGGTCCCTTAGAGCAAATGGGGCACTGCTCCACCAATCTCAATCTGCCCTTAGCCAACCCTGGACTGCCTGCCTTCTTACCCACAGTCAGTCCAGGAGGCAGCCCTGCCTGTCACCTTCCTCCTCCTCCTCCGTTTCAGTGTTGCCTTTGTAGAACTCAACAGGGAGGAGGATGAGGGGAAAGCCAGATTTAGTTGGCTCTGCTTCTCTCTGGCGCCACCTACTGTTGGTCTCCCTGCCTTTCACCCTATCTGTCCCAGTGGTCACCAGAAGGACTGTCTTCAAAGTCACATCTAAGCATGCAGCTACTTCACTTTATCAAACAGTTTGGGCGGTGTTCAGTGCTCATCCTACTCTGAGTAAACCCAATGAAGTTAACAGACATGACTAACTTGGGTTCATTCTTTTCAGTCAATCTACTCTGAGTAGGGCTTAGTTGAACACAACTCTTTGTACACAGCAGGCATAGTCTGTCAGCTAATTTTTCTCTGAATCCTACCGAAATGTATGGGAGTTGCACTGGTTAGGCCTCATCTTGAATACTGCATCCAGTTCTGGTCTACGTAGTTCAAGAAGGATGCAGACAAACTGGAACAGGTTCAGAGGAGGGTGACAAGGATGATCAGGGGACTGGAAACAAAGCCCTATGAGGAGAGACTGGAAGAACTGGGCATGTTTAGCCTGGAGAAGAGAAGACTGAGGGGAGATATGATAGCACTCTTCAAGTACATGAAAGGTTGCCACACAGAGGAGGGCCAGGATCTCTACTCAATCGTCCCAGAGTGCAGGACATGGAAAAATGGGCTCAAGTTGCAGGAAGCCAGATATCGACTGAACATCAGGAAAAACTTCCTAACTGTTAGAGCCATACAACAATGGAACCAATTACCTAGAGAGGTAGTGGGCTCTCCGACACTGGAGGCATTCAAGAGGCAGCTGGACAGCCGTCTGTTGGGAATGCTTTGATTTGGATTCCTGCATTGAGCAGGGGGTTGGACTTGATGGCCTTATAGGCCCCTTCCAACTCTACTATGCTATGATTCTATAATGGAATTTGCCAGAGTTGTCTCCTCTTCTGATATTTTAGGGATTCAGTCAGCTCTCCTGTAGAAGGCAGCAACCTTCTGGGTATATAAAGGGTAAGGCAGTCTCTCAAATAAAGTTGTCCTGAACTGCAAGCATTTGATGAAGTGGAGTCTAGTCCACAAAAGCTTACACCATAATAAACATGCCAGTCGTTTAAGTGCTGCGAGACCCTTTGTTGTTTTCACTGCAACAGATTAACAGGGCTATCCCTCTGGATGCTGGACAAGTGTATGCTCTGAACCAGATAATTAAAAGTCCAGCAATCTCACAATCAAACCATTACAAGCATGCTGCCTTTGCCTTGTAACTCATGACAATTCTCTGAACATCAAAATCTGCTGCCCTGCTTTATCTGCGACTCACAGCCCTGTTTGCAGCAACCACACAGTCCCAAGTACTCTCCCATTGCTTCAGAGTCCTTTTCATGACTAAAATGATACAACTGGCCCCATTTTTTTTGTTCCTGCTTTGTTGAAGCTGAGGTGCCACCGAGAAAATGGCTCCTTCCTCCACTTAAGGAAAAGCAAAAGTGTAGATCTGTAAAGAAAGTGCAGGATTCACTGTAAAACCTAATAATGTGATGGCGTCTATAATATATGATATATTCAGTAAGTGTCAGGAGTAGATCTGACATGCATGCTCACTCCTGAGAAAAATCAATTGTTTAACTCTTTTTTTTCCAGATGGGAAACAAAACAAAAAACCTCACTATCAATCCAGATTAAGTGGGTTTTAAGAAAGGTGTTTAACAATTCATTTTATATACATGAAAGCCAGTGTGGCGTAGTGGTTAGAGTGTTGGACTACAACCTGGGAGACCAGGGTTCGAATCTCCACACAGCCGTGAAATGCACTGGGTGACCTTGGGCCAGTCACTGCTTCTCAGCCTCAGAGGGAGGCAATGGTAAACCCCCTCTGAATACCGCTTATCATGAAAGCCCTATTCGTAAGGTGGCCATAAGTCTGGATCGACTTGAAGGCAGTCCATTTCATTTTATTTATTTATTTATTTTATTTGTTCCATTTTTAAACCGCCCATAGCGAATAGCTCTCTGGGCGGTGTACAAAAGATTTTTACAAAAGATACAGAAGAGAACCCAAAAGCACAGATGCTAAAAGAATTAATGGAGAAATTACTGACTTTCAGAAATCTATCACAACAAAGGACCCTTTCATATTTTACCCAAGTGCAGTACTTGACACTTTTCCTTGAACCTTTTGTCATGGGACAAGGGGTGGTCTATAACTATTTATATGGGACATCTCTCCTGTAGTACTCAGAGGACCTGGGACTTGTAAGAACCTGGATACAGAATAAGGTTAACTGATGTAGAACTGAATGATTCTTGCGGTACAAACCTACTCTTCCTTTTAGAATCCCCTTGTTCTTCCGGTTGAGTATGTCCTAGGATAGACAACCCTATGATCATCACAATCCCAGGGCAGTTTCATTTTCACCAACACCTCATTTACAGGTTGCTTTTCAGAACATGTTGTGGTGGTGGTTATGTGCCTTCAAGTCGATTACTACTTATGGCGACCCTATGAATCTTTTTTGGATATATTCGTAGGGTTTTCATGGTAAGAGGTATTCAGAGGCGGTTCACCATTGCCTTCCTCTAAGTCGGTCCCAGGCGGTCTCCCATCCAAGTACTAACCAGGCCTGACAATGCTTAGCTTCCGAGATCAGACGAGATCAGGCTGCCTTCTACTGAATCACACCACTGGTCCATCTACTTCAGTATTGTCTCCACTGACTGGCAGTGGCTCTCCAGGGTTTCAGGCAGGGAGATGCTGGGGATTGCTGCCTGCAGGGCAGATGCTCTTCCCCTGAGTTATGTCCATTCTCTACAGGGATGGAGAGGAAATGTGATCCACATTTTAACGTGAATCTACCTAACTCGCAAATCCTGAAACAATATGTTGACCCAAATTTAGCTGTTCTTCAAAATCTGCACTTCTCCAAATTTTGTGATGCAAAGAATGTGCACAAAAAGGCACACATGGGTGAAAATAGCATGGCTAAATGCACTATATTACAGGGAGTTGTTTGCAAAAAAAATGCTTTTAGGCCAAATTGCATGCACAATATGTACATTAGGGAAAATTCTCACTCAAATGCTGACAAATTTTCAGGGAGACTTCTTTTAAAAAACTAACACTGATATGGAAATGTGGGGAACTGAAGAGTGAAAAATGCGTACCTGAGAAACACTGAAACTGATAGATACATTCATCCATCCCTATGCACAAAGTGCCTTGCATCGTCATGGAATAAAATATATTTTAAAGCTAGAGTGATCAATATGATTGCTGATCATTTTTAAAAAACATGTAGCCATTTTTGTAAAAAAAAAAGGGGGGTGCGGGACTCAGTTGTTTAGAATCCAATAAATCAATATTAAAACGTGTTCAGAACAGTTCCATCATTTAAAACCTGTGGCAAGAAGTAGCAAAATCTAAGAAAAGGCAGTTCAGAATAAATAGGTTTTTAAAACCTGCTTTTAAAAAATGCATGCTATGTGAGCTACACAACTCACAGAATGTTGGGCATTCTGGAATATTGGCTTGGATCAAGGAATGGAACTGCCACAAATCCCCCCCCCTAATAAGTATAGTGGAAGAACTGATTGTGAGAACACACATTTAAAGTTTTTATTTATCAGGTTTCTTACCTGTCTATCACCCTGAGATTCCATAAGCAGTAGTGTAGTGACAAATTCGGAAGTGCAGGTTCCCTTCATGATAGTCATAGCCATGCCCCTCCTTTTTTTTTGCTACTGGGTTGAGAGTCAGATCATTGTTAATGCCTTCTCCCAGCCAATAAGCTTGAAAGAGGAGAGTGTTTAGCTACTGAAAAGAGTCTTCTTATTGGCTGACTCACCTCCTTTGATTGGCTTCAATCAGCAGGAAAGGACAAGGAAGGACACTTTTCATTGGCTATCACCTCTTTCATGCTGATTGGCTGATATGATGCTGGAGACACAAGGATCCTGCTGGGACCCTGCTCTCAGAAAGGTAAGAGTTCTAAGACCCCCTGAGACTCTGGATGACTACACCACAACCTATAAGCATACAATATAAGCATACAAGTGAAATCAAGTAAAAGATTTACCTTTATATAAACAAGCAATACAATACCAAACAAAAGCTGCACAGTACAGGTTAAACAAAATAGAAGATTTGGGTCCCGGAAGAATACCTTAACTGTCACAGGCTAAGGTGAAGAGGTGTGTTTTCAGCATACAGCAGAAACTGAATAGAGATGGTGCTAGAATTAGGGATGGGTAAATCTGTCATTTTCAGTTGCTCTCCATTCCTCATTTTCCCAATCTTGTTCAGTGCTCCACTCTATCTCTCTGTTCCGTCTGAATCGGGAGAGGCAACTGAGGCACTGGGCCAGTGCTTGGAGGCAGTGATGGGCTGGATGTGAGCTAACAAACTGAGGCTGAATCCTGAAAAGGCAGAGGTGTTATGTATCCAGAGTTTTCATGTATGGGCACTAGGGAGACGGCTGTTCTGGATGGGGTTACACTTCCCTTGTAAGTCCACAGCTTGGGAGTATCCCTGAACCCAACATTGCCACAGGAGGCTCAGGTGGCCGCAGTGGCTAGGAGTGCCTTTTTCCAGTTCTAGCTGGCAAACAGAGATGACTGTGCCACAGTACACCATGCTCTGGAGACTTCCAGACTAGATTATCGCAATGTGCAGTATGTGGGGTTGCCCTTGCAGACAACTTGGAAACTTCAACTGTTCCAAAATGCAGCAGCCATATTACGGCTGGGATTCCCTTTAGAACTTATACACCCCCTGTTTTAAAACAGCAGCATTGGTTACAATTCATTTCTGGGCCCAATTCAAGATGTTCACGCTAGTGTTTAAAGCCCTAAATGACTTAGGTCCCAAACATATGAAAGACTGCCTCCTTCCCTGCAGACCCTCTTGGGTGTTTTGTAGTTCTGCCACCTTCGGAAGCGCAGGGTGTGGTGGCCTGGGAAGGGCATTTTCTGTGGTGGCCCCTTAAGTTGGGGAACTCCCTCCTCACCAAGGTGCATCTGGCAACTTCATTGTACAGTTTTAGGTGAAAGCTGATGATGCACCTCTTTACTTTGGCCTTTGACACCTGAGATGTATAATTTTAGGACCCACCTTATTTTGTCATTCTAGCTTGTTTTTAATCATGTCTATGCTGTATTTTAAAATGGTTCCAATCCACCCTGGGGCCTTTGAGTGAAGGGCTGGTAATTAATATCAATATCAACATCATCATCATCAACAACAACGATAATGATGATAATATTATTATCATTATCATCATTGTTGTTATTGTTATTATTATTATTAATAATAATACTTTTCCACACTGTTTATGATTCTTCCCCCCTAAAATTGTCAAGAAAGTGCATCAGCATTTTTGTATGAATTTTCCCTAATATACACACAGCAATGTAGGAAGCTGCCTTGGACTGAGTCAGACCGTTCGTCCATCTAGCTCAGTATTGTCTACACTAACTGGCAGCAGATCTCTGCAGTTTCAGGCAGAGGTCTCCCCCAGCCCTATTTGGAAATGCCTAGGATTGAACCTGGGACCTTCTGCATACAAGGGAGATGTTCCACGGATGAGCTATGCCCCTCTTTTTGGAGAGCAGTTTCCCTTAGTATAATGCATTTTTGTTCATTATTTTCACTAATATATGCATGTATAGGCACACTTTATCCTAGCTTAGGCATCTTTGTACATGTTGCTCGGATGGACTGCATCATGCACTTTACAGAAGTGTGGATTTCAAAAGACGGCTGTGATTCTGTTCGTGCATCGGTTTGGAAAATGCAAATTAGATAGGCTCACCCTGAAATGCAAACTGAATTGAATATCTCCCCCACCTCTCTGCTGGATGCCACTCAGTTTTCCCTTTACAATCCTTAGTCTGATGGAGACAGAGAAACGAATGATGTTCGGAGAAAGAATGATGTTCCAGTTTGATGTTTTGGAGAGCCCTTGGACAAGATTCCCGCAGAGGGGCACAGTTGCCTATTTGTCTGCCCTCTTCATCTGGGCCCAGTCCATACAGCCGCCAAGAGGAAGCACATGAGGCAGATGGAGGGGTGTGTGTGCTGCATCCCTTCAGCCTTGTCATTGCTTGAATGCTTGGAGACAAGAGGTGGACACAAGCAAAGAGGCTGAAGATCAGAACCAAGGGTAGTCTACTAAGTCCTACTCAAAGCAGACCCATTGCAATTCACAAACCTAAATTAATAATGTCCATTACCTTCAGTGGGTCAACTCTAGCATAGAATACCCCCCAGGAGTCTCCAGAGAGTGGCCAGGACTGGGCTCCAAGGATGTACACTGTGCACAACAGGATATGTATCCTCAGATCACAGGTTCTCTTCTGGTCCTTTGGCAATGGAAGGGCATATCTAGACCACTTTGCCTCTGTGTATGTAGGAAACTATTTGGTTCCAAGGATGTGTGCAAAGGAGCACAATGCCCTTTCCTCTTGCAATGGCATCCATGTCCTGGTGGGCAAGGGGCAGAGTCTTAACACTGCCCTCTGATGCCTGGGATATTCCCCTGTAGCATGCGGAAAGCATTCATTTGCACACACCGCCCAAAAAAAGCTGCAGTTTTAGGGGGCAGGGAGAGTGGAGGTTGTTCTGTTGACTCCTGCTAATTCTTTGTTTAGTGGCAGTGTTAGTAGGCCTTTTCCGCAGGTATTTATTTTATTTTATTTTGACAAGATTTATGTATCACTTAATTAACAAAAGATTCTAGGCAGCTAACATAAGACAGTATAAAATATTCATTAAAAATACCAGTAAAATCAAGTGTTAAAACAAATTGACATAAAATCAGTAAAATGGGTAGTTTTTAAAACAAACATACTTGATAAAAAGCACATGTTAAAGACGCATGTTAAAAATTACAGGTCTGGGTAGGCTTGCCTAAACAAAAACATTTTTAGCAGGCACTGAAAACAATACAGCAAAGAAGCCTCCCTAATATCAATGGGCAAGGAGTTCTAAAGGGTAGGTGTTGCCACACTGAAGGATCTCTTCCCTGCAAATGAGGAACAGACATTGTGTGATGTACATAAAAGTGCCAGTTCTGCCAATCAACAGACGCTCCCTCACCTTGCTACTTCCCAAAGTTCCCAGAGTTCCCTAGGAAGAGGGACTGGTTGTTAACCCCCCCCCCCCGGATTGTAGCTGGAACTAGAGGAACTCTCATCACCCTTAACCAGCTACAGTTCCCAGGATACTTTGGGGGAAGACATGATGGTTTAAAATGTAGATGTACTGCCTTCAAGTCGATTCCGACTTATGGCGACCCTATGAAGAGGGTTTTCATGAGGCTGAGAGGCAGTGACTGGCCCAAGGTCACCCAGTGAGCTTCATGGCTATGTGGGGATTCGAACCCTGGTCTCCCAGGTCGTAGTCCAACACCTTAACCACTACACCACACTGGCTTAACATGGTATAATACTGCTTTAAGTGCATAGTGCAGATAGGCCCCAAGTTGGTGGTTATCACTGCCTCTTGAGGGAGTAAATTCCATAGTTTAACTATGCACTGTGTGAAGAAGGCTTTATCTTACCTATCTGAATTGTCCAATATTCAGCTTCATTGGATGTCCCCGGGTTTTAGTATTATGAGCAGTGGCACCTGGTGGCTCCATGTCAGTGGGGCAATGGAAGCACTTTGGACAGCTCCTTGAAAGTTTGGACTAAAACCCGGAGCAGATTCTACTGCCCCACTGACATGGAGTCGCCAGCCACCACTGCCTATGAGAGGGAGAGAAAAAAAATCTCTTTATCTGTTGTCTCCACAGCTTGTATAATCTTGTACACCTCTGTCATATCCTACCCCCTTTTTCTAAATGAAAAAGGCCCATCTAAGCCTGGAGATTTCTGAGTACAAAGGCTGGCTCTCAATATTTATGAGACTAGTTAATTCAACAACAAAAAAGGTCACCTACTGTGGGCTTTTTATTAGTGTTCTGTTAGAGCAGACTCTAAGGTCCATCTGTATTCCCCTACCGTAATAAGATTACGAGCCAATCCATACTCTGCTTACTGGAAATACGTGAGATTTATCCACCGCATACAGAATGGAAAGAGCCAAACCTCCAGTTGGCATGAGAACCGGCCTCTGCTGATTTATTTATACTTGCTGGGACCTTAGTGCAGCGAGCCTCGCTCAAAATGCTGTGCTAACCTTTTTGCATTGGCATCCACAGCCTCTCTCTAGCTGCATGTTCACTATGGCTTATAACCTTACGTTCTCAGACGTATCCCAGAAATGAAGAAAACAAGTAAAGGGAAAAAAGTAAAGAGAAGTGACACACACACACACAAAGTGAATATTCAAGGTGTTATTTTGAACCTTGCTGAGAAAAAGTATGACAGAGTTATAGAAGGATGAAGGATGGTCTCCTCGGCCCCTTCCCCCATGGAAAAAGAGTTCAAACATTTGCAACAATTAGGGTTAGTTTTGATGGACGCAGAGCCGGTGAGATGGCACCATTGCCTAAGAGCAGTTTGGAAGAGACTAGAGATTTGTGGCTAAGCACATGCCTGGCATGCGAAAGGGTGACTCCTCATTTGAGGGATCTCAGAGAGGAAGGCTCCAACTGAGACGAGTGCAAGCCACATCTTTACAGCTAGACAAATCTGTCAATTTCTCTCATTTTCCCAGTCTTAAGCTCAGTTTGCCATATCTCCATCTATACACATATTTGTGTGCATTTTTTGCCTAACATATGCATTATCTGAGCAATTTCCACTAATATAACAGATTTTTTTTGGTGTTATTTTTCAGTAATGATGTCTTGGGCAGATTGGTGCTTTCTGTCCCTCGGTGTGTACATGTGTGTGGAATTCTGCCCTCTGAAGGAAAGCTCTAACATTTCAGCAGATTTTCTAAAACATCATCAGTTTATTTCCAAAAAATTATTTCATTTCCATTTTAGAGGACATGTTCATAATTTCTGGCTAAGCAGCACCATGGAAAGAGCATTCCACAACTGTCAGAATTTGTGTGTGTGTGTGTGAGGTTAAAGGGAGAGTTAAATAGCAAGTCACTGCCCACAACAATGAAGTGGAAAGATATATTCCTCATGCTGCTTATAGTGATGATTTTTCCTGTTAATACCCATCCCCTTTATAAAAGCAACACGATTTCCCAACAACACCAACTTGCATGGCTTTAAAAAAAGATTAGCCAAATTCATGGAGGATAAGGCTATCAGTGGCTACTAGCCACAATAGTTATGCTCTGAGGCCACTGTCAAAGGCAATACACCCTCCAAACACCAGTTGCTAGGAATCACAAGTTGCACTCAGGTCCTGCTTGTAGATCTCCCACAGGCATCTGACTGGCCACTCTGAAAACAGGATGCTGGTCTAGATGGGCCATTGGCCAGTTCAGCAAGACTCTTATTGCATTTCTAACATGCAAACAGCTGGGTGGTGCTTTGAAGTTCACAAGCAGGGCATGACAAAAGATTGGTACTCTGCATTTGATCAGAAAAAAGTCCCTTTGAGTGATTTAATGTAGTGCAATGTTTGGCTTGTTGGCAGCAGTAGAACTCGTGAGTGTTGTCAGCCAAGTGAATGTGGGTGCCTTAGAATGTTCACAAATGGTCTGTACATAGGAAGAACTGAACAGGCGACATGGAATGTTCACAAGCAGTTTGTGCTTTGGGAGATCAGTAGCCAACAGTAAACCTTCATTAACAGTCTGGGAATGAATGAGCTGCATCACTAAGGTAAGCGGGCTCCACAGGAAACCATGAAATGCAGAGGCTGGAACAAATAGTGATATTGAGGGGAGCATAGGCAGAAAATCCATGGAACCTGAGGAAAGTTATAGTCAAAGCACTGGGGCACATGCATTTGTGGAAGGAAAGCTCATTCAAAATGGCCCAAGGTAGACGGGTGAGCATCACTACTGCAGCCCCTTATACACTTGCCAGGATCTGTGTAGGCTGATGGCTCCGATGTTAGAGGGCCTGTGAATCTGCTGTGGGTTTTAGTCTGAAAAGCCAGAGCGGATTCACTACCCCACAGACATCAGAGCCACCAGCCTACACAGGCCAGGAGGTAGGGGCTCTTTTTAGTTGTTGTTGCTTTCTTTCTTTCTTTACTAGGGCAGCGGACAAAGGGCAAAGCAAAGGGCTGGCCAAGGCTGCTGCAGCTGCCTGCCATCTTTTCCCCGCCCTGAATGCCTCTGGGCCTCGCTGCATTATTTCAAGTCAAACCATTGGTTCAGCCATCTCAGTACTGTCTGCACTGAGGGGCAGTCACTTTCCAGGGTTGCAGCAAGAGTTCTCTCCCAACCCCACCTGGGGATGCCAGGGATTGAACTTGGAGCCTTCTGCATGCCAGGCAGATGTTCTATCACCGAGTTGTGGCCCTTTTCCCTTGCAGTGAAGTACTGTCAGGCTCTGCCATCTCTGCCCAGCCTGGCTAGCAGTTGGGTCCTTCTAGATGGGGAGGGCTACAAAAGTCATTGCATTAGACTGAGATTTTGCGTGAGCAACAACAATCTCCTTAGGGAAGAAGGATGCTGCCATATATCAAGCCAGCCCTTTGGTCCATCATCCCGCTCAGTATTGTCTACACTGACTGGCAACGGCTCACCAGGGTTTTGGATTGGAAACATTCCCAGCTGTGCCTGAAGATGCTTGCTTCAGCAAGACATGTTTAACCGTGAGGGGAATATGCTCGAGTGTGGGGCCTCTCTCCTCCATAGGTAGTGACTGCTGGGACAGGAGAACACCCTCCCTTTGGTTCTCAAGCATTCTACATGACCATCAGTGGTTTCAGCATAGCTCATTGTGGGCCTGCCCTTCCATTCGGCTCTTGGCACTGGTCATTCAACTTGGTCTTACAGTTTTGGAGAAAGGAGAGGGAGCGTCATTGGACAGAACCTCTGCATTCTTATAAGCACGCTTCCCCAAACAGAAGCCTTTTGAGAGGCAGGCTTTTGGCTTTTTTTAAAAATCACATTCCGTATTGGATTTGAAATCGTTTTCATGCATGAAATTGTTTCAATTATTTTTATATATGAAATTGTTTTATGTTTTATTGTTAAATTGCTTAGAGGCGTTTCGTAGGAAGCCATTCAATAAATGGAAGCCTATAAAAGTGGACTACCATTAAGCGGGTTGTTTTCACATCAGCAAAATAGAAATGCATCTGTCCTCCCATTCCCAAAATAGTGAAGATGTCTGTGACCAGGTAGGCTGTGTGCTTCTGCCCAGGGCTAACTGCTAATAAGAAACTAACTTCACCCTCCCCTTCTTTATCTTTAAATTGGGTGGCCCTTCAACCAAAGAACTTTCCTGTGTAAAGTAGGGCACATGGACACCCTCGTTGCCACTACACCAAGTGTAGTGCTTGAAGAGAAGTCTCATATAGGGGCAAGGATGGGCCTAAGACCCTCAAATAGGGTCTGAGGCTGGTGCTCATTAGATCTGATAGGGTAGAAGGCAGTGAGGCCAACAGCAGGTGGAGCTAGGGATGGAAAGATCTGTCTCTTTCAGTTCTAAATTCAGTTCTCCACATTTCTACAGCGATCTGCTAATTTTTTTTTTTTCAAAAATCCTCATGGAAATTCTCCACCATTTTAGTGTGAATTTCTCCAAACACACACATTTTTGTAGGCACTTTTGACAAAGGTACACGTTTTTGCATCATTTGATGCCTTTTTGCATGTTATTTTGCATGTTATTTTCACTCATGTGTTCATTCTTATGCACACTTTCCCCTAACATATGCATTTTTGTAAATGTTTAGTTGGCAAACTGCATCCCAAAACTCTAATCAATGCAAATTTCACAGGATGGCTGTGTTTCGGTTCTCAGATTGTTTCGGAAATTGCAAATTTAATCAATTCTGCTTGGAATACGAACTGAATCGAAATCCTCTCCCATCCCTAGTGGAGCACGAGCCAGTGACTGGCAGAGCCCACTAGCTCTGCTTTTGCTCCCTATCCTCTTCCCTGTTAAGTTCTCCAAAGGTAACATTAAGATGGAGGGAGGAGGTGGCTGACAGCCAGTGCCACCCCCTGGATTGGTTGTAAGTAAGGAGACAGGCAGGTGGGGATGGGCTGAAGATGGACAGAGCTTGGTGGGGCAGTGCCCCACTTGCCCTGATGGACCAGCCCCCACATTCCCTCATGGGCCACCTTATGGGAACTGCATACTAATTGTGGGCACAGGGAGGTGCAAAAGTGATCAGAGCAAGGGATGCAACTCTTTTTCAGGAGGTTGCAGCTGTGTAAGAGTTAGAGGCTTACACGCACACATACACAACACTCTCCATCCAGGAAAACCAGCACATCATTCCACTCAAGGACACACACCAGCCAGGCCAAAGCACTTAAGCAGCTGGTGGCCTGGGCAGAAGTCCAGGGGGCAAACTGAGAGGCCAGGAGGGCTGCCTTCAGCCTCCAGAGCCTCACGTTCCCCACCTTCAGGCATTACCACCATTATCCCGTTAGAATGCCTGTGGCTTTGAACCTGCCAACTGCCTAGCTGATGAATTGCCTTTATTAGCTGCAGGAAGCAGCAGGAGTCAAAGAAAGGCCATTTGATCTTTCCATCTAGCATGAAGACTCAGTGCCAACAGCATCAGCTGAGAAGGCTAGTAATTAAAGGGAGTGCAGTATTTTAACTCTTTCCTCCCTGCTGCAACCCTCAGCACAATCCCTCCTCTGAAGCTGGTTGTTAGTAAGCCAGGGCCAGGGCCAGGGCCAGGGCCAGGGCCAGGGGCAGGGGCAGGGGCAGGGGCAGGGGTGGGGTGGGGACAAAGAAAGGTAGAGAATTTGCACCAGTAGGAGCTGTCCTCCCAACACATGGCTCCTTTGCTTCCCACTGCATCTCTGGACTGGAGAAGCCTGCAGTTCATGTGCCCCTCTCTGTAACTGAACTATTACTAGAGGCAGAGGAATCCTAACAGAAGGTGTAGGAGCAATTTAATGTATGGTTGGGAACAAAACAGACTATGAATAGGCCTGTGAGGTTAGTACTTCAGGGCTCACCAACTGTCCCCTGTGTAGTGCCAATCTCCGCAAGAATCTCAGTGTACAAGGAGGCTTAGGTTGGCATACACATGGCCCCATCCCATAATTCATGCCTCATACCCCTGAGTTATTGGGGTGCTTATTGCTGTTGCACACTGTCATAGTACTGGGGTCTGGAGAGCTTAAAGTACAGGGTTTCTGACATAGTTGATAAGCTGAGGAAGAGGTTTCTTCACTCTGTCTATGCTCAAAGGCAGCACTTGGGAAAGTTGTTCAGTTAACCAAAACAATCAGCTTGTCTCACACTCCTGCTTCCCCAGGTGGGTGTGTTTACGGCTTTCTAAAGCTCAAAAGGGACAGTAAGCGTAATTAGTTTACGAATATTCTCACCCTGCTTATGTAAACAAAACTCTCAATAATCAAAATAAAGCAGCTATGCTTATAGAGGGAAAGCTGGGAATGCAGGTGCATTCCCAGCTCAGAGTGTAGTAAACACAGAGTCAAGAGACATAAACAGACGTAGAATCCAGCAACCTGGGTGCTGGGAAGATAACAATCTCATAGGTATAAGATGCCCCCTCCCAGAGGGTCTTTTGGGTATAAATAAAGGACCCCTAGATCGGGGAGATTAACCATTGGCCCTTGCAGCTGTGTGTAAAGAAACAGGGCCAAAAGGGATCTCCTCTGCCTGCCTGATGATGAGGTTTCCAGCATGGAGAAACAGAGGCAAACCTAAGATAAAAGCTGTCATCATCAGCTGCTGAGTGTAAGATAGTAGGGCCCACTTGTCAGAGTCACAGCTTCTTAGACTGTACAGCTTGCTTCGATAAAATCTTTACATTTTCCTTCACCAGTATGTTTCATGGTCATTCATATCTCAAATTTACTTGCCACAGGGAATGGAAAAACCTTTGGCAAAACAACCTATGGGTGCCAATGTGCTCTCCAGTATCCCCTGTAGGCTGCAAAGGGTCTCAGTAAATATCCTCTCAAAAACCTACAGTACACAAGAGACTGTTCACTCTTGCAGCTCAGGTTCTGTTAATACAGGCTCGGCCTCTCTCACATTCGATGGCAGGATTGGACCCACCCACCTTCCTTCTGTCTTGAAGAGAGAAGGGGCACACTGAGCTTCTCTCTGGAGGTGAGTGCAGGGGTGGCTGATGTAGCTATTTTCCTCCTATTGCTCAGTGGTGGTGGGGGTGATCCTTTCCATACCTTTTGTTCCATGCTACCCCTCCACCTCCACAGTGGCCATTTTGTGACTAGCACCTACATCAGTTCTCAAAATTCCAGATGTGCCCACTGGTACAAAAAGACTAATAACCCCTGCACCATTTTTAACCCTTATTCTGTCCCTATAAAGGTAAGCTAGTGCAAAATCACTCGTACAACTGTAGCTTTTCCCACCTCTTGTGGCTCCAGCTAGGAAGAAGGCATCACGTGTTTAACATATTTCCATCAATTTGTACCTAAAATATTTCCATCAACCCGCACAAGCTCCAGGAATAATACGTAGTTGTCTTTGTTTGAGTATGGTTGAGAACCAAGAGGGCCTTTGAAACGCCTGTCAAGAAGCAAGCTGGCTTGCAAGGAGAGGGGAGGGCAGAATCTTAAAGCTGTACCACTCATTTTCTGTGCCAGAGGTGGGGAACCTTTTTCAGCCCAAGGGCTGCATTCCTTCATATGCAATGTTCTGTGGGTCACATGACAGCAATGGGCAGAGTCAGAGGAAAAAGTAGGTGGAGCAACAGATGTCTTACTTTGTTCAGTTCTCCATCTAAGCAAGCAAGACACATCCCAGGCACACAAAATGCACTTAAGGAGGCTGGTGAGGGGCATATCCTGAGGGGAGTCCTAAAGGCCATATAGAGGGACCTAGTTTCCATACTCTTGTTCTGTGTGGCAGTTTACAGGGATAAATGTTAAGCCTGTAGGCAAGATGCTACTGCGTCAAAACACAGAGCATGCAGCTATCATGAATCACAATTGAGAGTCCCCTTTGCCATCCTTCACAATTTGGATAAATATTCTTTTAGAGGGGACCCAGAACGTGTTCATACCTGCTACATGGAAGCAGTGTAGATGGCTCTCTCTATGTATACATAGCGGCTTGTTGGTTCCCCCCTCCCCCGTAATCCAGCAACATCTTCAGATCTTTTCTCAGAGCACCACACACACCCCTTTTGCATTTATGCCAATAATTTATTTCTTTTGTATGTTACAAAGTTTCAGGGCGCTACTCAGCTGCTCTCCCCCAAGGTGAGCTTGTCAAAGAGGTACTCCCCCATGCCATTCTGGGGCACTCCCAGGCGTCTCAGGTTGGTGAGGTGGTCTCCCAGTTGCTTGATGGCTTTCACCTGCTCCTCCAGGTATTCAGACTCCAGGAAGTCACACAGCTGAAGGATCAAAGACAAGCACTGGTCACTTGCACAGATTAATTGCAAGGCTGAAGACAGGAATGAGGAACCTGCAGCCTTCCAGATGCAATTAGACTTCAACTCATCCAACAACATCTGGTCATCATCCAACAAAATCTGGATGATCACAAGTCCCTCACCCCTGGTTTAAAGCATGCATTTGTGTACAGCTTGTTTAAGCACCAATTCATAAAGGGGAACAAGGCATATGGCATTCACCTCTTTTAGACTCTTTGTCTAAAGAGTCACTAGTGGTATAAAGCCATGGAAAGGCTACACTCTTGCAGCTTTTAAGTGCCATGGAGACAGGCAAGATATGCAAGACATTGTTCTTTCAAATGGAATAATAAAACCTTGTACATAGAATTGGGGATCTTTTTCTTCCTTTACAGCTAGCTCCTCATCCAAATGGAGTTCTCTCTCCTGCAAGTCTGTAGTATTAGCCATTGTCACAGCTGACTACACCACATTCAGCCTCCTAAGCTTCCTAAACATAGGAAAGCCTTCTGGATAAATATAGTATTATTGAACACTCACATGGGGGTCTCCCTTCTCTGTTGCCAGCTTGTGCAGATCCAGCAAGGCCTGGTTCACCTTCTTCTCCAGCTCCAGGGCACTCTGCAGGGCAGCCAGGCTGTTGCCCCACTCATCCTGCTCTGGCCTCTATTGCAAGAGATACAAGGATTAGACATACGTGATAATGCATGTACAAGCAGCATCAGGACCCAATATAGTCTTCTCTTATGCACAGTACAGCCTTTTCCTTTTCACCCACCTTGACGTCCTGCAGTATGATGCGCCCCCCACGCTTGTTCTGGTATTTCAGGAACTTCTCTGCATGTCCCTTCTCTTCGTGGGACTGCTCCTTCAAGAACTTGGCCACATGGCTCAGGGCAACGTCATCACGGTCAAAGTGGTAGGCCTGCAAGAGGGAAAGGTACTACATGTATAACCCAACTTTCTTTCAAAGAACTTCCACTGGCATATGGTTGCCTGGTTTATTCTGCTGTTTCAAATGAAGTTCTGCAAGAAGCTTCTAATGCTGTGGTGGGGAAAGCTGTGGCTATAAGTAATGTTGAACTCTGTTCCGTTCCAGCAACCATACCCAATGGTTAGGGATGGTGGTCCAGGAATATCTGAAAAGCCACAGGTTCCTCACCCCTCCTTGCTAGAGACAATTATGCCACATAGGGGCCCTACTTGCAGTCAAGGCCCTCATACCCACTCTGTGGATGAAAAAACTTAGGAGCACTGCCCTGTGACAAGACATCTGTTGAAGAGTAGGGGTGGAGTTCAGTACTGGCCATACTCAGAGTAGACCCACTGAAGATGATGAGCCCAGGTTACCTGGGCTCATGTTTCAGTAGGTCCAACTAGGACTTGGTTGAATGCAACCCTAGAAAATGACACTTTCCTTGATTCCCCCACCTATGCAACTGTGGTGTTACAGGAGTTTCACTATACATCAGTTTTGGTTAAGCGAGATACCCTTGACTTCTACCTGTTACAGGGGTGGAGTCTCCTTTTTGAGGCCTAGGGCCTCATTTCTTTCAGGGGCACCTTCCGAGGGCTACATGCAGGCAGTAGGCAAGGCTACAGGCAGAAGCGGGCAGAGGCATACATGTAAATGTTACTTTTGTACAGTGGGCTAGTTTTGCCACATGCATTCTATTCCCCATTCAGGAAATCGTTACCAGAGTGCAAAAGCACATTCTAGCTAAACAAGAATACTCAAGAAGGATATGAAGGCCAAGGGAAAGGTATGACCTAGAGAGAAACAATGTAGTTGGGGAGAGTCACAAGGGCCGGGCCTCTCTAGGCATGGGGGCCACATTTGGCCCCCGGGCCTAAGGATCACAGAATGCACAAATGACAGTTAGGCATTAACAGCATGATACCAACAGAGTCAGCAGTAGGGAGTGTGTCTGTAAGAGGACTTGACTCACTCAGCCTTGTTAGTAATTACTTGCAGACTACAATGATGGAAAAACATAAGTGCCCACTGTTTCCTAATGCTACATGTAGCTTCACACTGTCTATACACACGTAACATAGGTCATTAAATTGCTGTGAAGGTAAGGTCTCCCATTTAAGAAATCAGTTGAAAGTAGATAGGAAGATAATTTAAAGGGAAACCGTCTAGCCAATGTAGCAGAAGAATGAATTAGCAGCAGCAGAGATCATTTGAGTGACCTTAGAAGGCTAGAAAAATATCCTATTAAGTATCCTTGAAAACAAGTCTCATTGAGCTCAATGCATGCTAACAATAATAACAGGCATACACAGGATCAGATCAAAACAGAAGCTACTTACAAGGGGAAAGATCATCAAAGAGAACTCTTAACAGCAAGAGATAACAAAAAACTTACCATAGACAAATAGACATAACTAGCATGTAGCTCTAGGTTCACCATTTGATTCACTGCAGCTTCACAATCAGCATGAAAGTTCTGGCACACCTGAGATACCATCTTTGCTTTGCAGCAAGCACCACTCACAAACAGCAAATAAGACCACAAGTGATGCTCAATGACTCCTGTAGAGGAGCTCAGTTGCCACGTGTTATATTTATACCATTTAGACTTATACCAAGCCAGTATGTGATTAGCAGCAGTACTACCCAATAAAAATTCTTTTCCAATTGCCTTTGTGGGTGGGCTAATGACTCAGCAGGATGGGGTTTGCTGGGGCAAAGCTAGCAGCTGTGAGAAACAAGAGCTCTGTCTTATCTAATAGCCTTTTATTCTGAAAGAGACACGTCTTATTCACTGGGGTCTAACCATGAAAAGAGCCCTGGTGGATCTGGCCAAAGGCACATCTAGTTCAGTGTCCAGTTCTTGCAGTTACCTATGGGAAGCCGAAAAGTAGGACCTGAGTGCAACAACTTGTGATTTCCAGCAATTAGTATCCAGAGGCATGTTGCCTCCAATAGTTGAGGTAGAACATAGCCATTGTGGTTAGCATACCTCAATAGTCTTATTCTCCATGGATTTGTCTAGTTGTCCTTTAAAGCCATCCAAGTTGGTGGCCACCACTACTTCTTGTGGGGACCAATTCCATGGTTTAACTATGTGCTGTGTTGTGAAGAAGTACTTTCTTTGGTGTGTCCTGAGTCTTCCAACATTCAGCTTCATTGGATGGTACTGGTAGATGATTTTTCAAGATTTTGTCATGTTTTTCTGTTAAAGCATAAAAGTGAAGCTGAGCAGAAGCTGAAACTGTTCATTAAGAGAATCAAAACTCAACACTTGGTCACGGTGGGGGCTTTACGCTCAGACCAAGGTGGGGAATTTACGAGCAAAGCATTGAGTGACTTTCTGGAGAGTAAGGGAATAAACCAGAATTTCACTGCTCCACACAGCCCGTTTTCCAATGGAACTGCTGAGAGAAAAAATAGGGTGCTTGGGGAAGCAATGAGAGCCATGCTGCTGGATTGCAGTTTAGGGAATTCTTTCTGGGCAGAGGCAATTCTTTATGCGAATTACATTCACAACAGGGTGTTACATAGTGCTATTGGAATGTCTCCTTATGAGAAACTTACTGGCAGAAAGCCTAGAATACAACACATTCAAAAATTCGGGGCAAGGTGCTGGATCCACATTCCACAGGGAAAAAGGAGGGGCAAGCTTGCACCCAGAGCACAGCAAGGTTTTGTTTTGGGATTTCAGAATGCATATTTCAGAGTTTGGTGTCCAGAAACACAACAGTTAATTCTGAGCAGAAGCATTAAAGTCTCAGAAAAGCCTTGGGATCAAAGGGAGACAGTCCTTCTTACAGGAACAAATGACACACAAACACGAACACAATTTAAGCCAGATGTTGACATTAAAGTGGAAGGTACACAAATACCTCTCAGAGATGCTTTGAATGAGCTCATTTCTGGAAAACGCAGATCAAAGAAACGAAAAGCTGAGGAAATGGAAGCTCCTGCGCAGGTTGTGCCAAGCACAAGCACAAATGGAGGGGCAGAGAGAGTCGAGGCTCTGGTTCCTTTAAGACGCTCCACAAGAGCGAATTTAGGCAAACCGCCTGACAGATTTACTGTGGGATTAATAACAAGTCCTGGAATGAATAAAGTTGTAGACATGGATCCTGAGACACTTTATTTGACATGTGTTGAACCAAAGTTTGAGTGAATAAAGTTTTGAACTGTACTGAGATGTAAGTTTGAACTGTACTGAACTGAAAATGCAATGTACTGAAATGTATTGCAAGATGTATTGTAGAAATGTGTTATTGTTGTAATGGATTTACAGACCTGATGAAAAAGGGGGGCTGTTGGCATTAGGCCGTACTGCCTAAGGAAGTTTTCATCAGGTCTGGAAAGTTACAAGCATGTGTTTTGAGAAGCAGTCTTATCTGCCATGTCTGGCCTGAGAGAGCAGACTTGAAGGTCAGACAGGTTGTCATAGTAACGGGAGATAACAGCTGGGAAAGTTGTAACAGAGTCTATGTGAGTTGTTGTTCTTCTGAATTATGCCTCTGAGCTGAGAGGCTGTCTCTTGTGTTCATCTATGGAGAGAGATGTACCAGAAGGGGGGGTGACTGAAGAATCTCTACATGTATTTACTCTTAAGCCTCTGGCCTTAATGTCTTAATAAAGACTCTTAACATGCTCTGAAGACGTTTTCTTGCTCAACTTAACTCCAACGTAATGTATGCTGTTTCACACAACAACACACAAGCCAACAGGTTGACCTGTAGCAGTAATGGTAGTATACTGCAGTAGTGAGAAACCTCAGGCCTGGGGCCACGTGTGGCCCTCCAGACCTCTCTGTTGAGCCCTTGGAACTATCCTAAGGCCACACCCTTTACTAGCCTTCCTTCATGCCCTCCTGGATGCTTTTGCCTGGCTGGATGCAGCACTCAAGATGAGGCCTAACCAATGCTGAATAGAGGGGAACCAATACTTCATGTGATTTGGAAACTATACTTGCATTAATGCAGCCTAAAATAGCATTTGCCTTTTTTTGCAGCGTATATTACACTGTTCAGCTTGTGATCAACAACAATCCCAAGATCCTTCTCGCATGCAGCATTGCTGAGCCAAGTATCTCCTATCTTATAGCCATGCATTTGGCTTCTTTTTTCTAGGTGTAGAACTTTGCATTTATCCCTGTTAAATTTAATTCTGTTGTTTTCAGCCCAATGCTCCAGCCTATCAAGTTCCCTTTGAATGTTGTTTCCATCTTCCAGGGTATCATCTGCAAATTTGATAAGCCTTCCCTGCACCTCCTCAACCAAGCCATTAATAAAAATGTTAAAGAGCACTGGGCCCAGGACCGAGCCCTGTGGTACCCCACTCGTTACTTCTGCCCAGTTTGAGAAGGAACCATTGATAAGCACTATTTGAGTACGATTCTGTAGCCAACTGTGGATCCACCTGGTAGTTGTTCCATTCAGCCCACATTTAGTTAGTTTGCTAATCAGAATATCATGGGGCACTTTGTCAAAAGCTTTGCTGAAGTCACCCTGAGGTCTCTGGGAGGAACATGAAAGCAATCAGGAAGTCTGGCCCTGTTGGACTTCCATTTTGTGCTCAGCCCTTCAACTCATAGGATGGCTTTGGAAAAGTTACTATATCTCAGACAGATCCACCTCACAGGTTTGTTGTAAAGGTCAACGAGAATCGCCTGCACATATGCCACTTGTCAGATATATAAAGGAAGGTTAAAATGCAAGGTTGCTTGATCCTCTGATCGCTTCTTCTGTTTCCCCATGGCCCGGAGATTCTGTTGGCCTTTACTACGGACTGAACTTTTAGTGTAGCATGCTTGGAGTAGAGGCTCATCAGAAATCATTCTTCCCTTTTTAGACATCTCCTTAAAATGCTGTTATTTAGACAGACCTTTGCAATATGAATTTCTTTTTCCCAGCAAGTATTTGTTTTATTGGTATTTACTACTACTACTACTACTACTACTACTACTACTACCCCCCCCATCCTTCGGCCTGAGGTTTTTAAGGCTTTAAAAACAATTTAAAACAACTTGTATCACTTTGCTGTATTTTTATGAAAGTGCAGTTTAGAAATAGTTACATAAATACCCTGTCTCAACCAGCATATATACACAACAAATCCTGTGGGATTTTAGCCAGGTTGCAGAGAATCAAAAGGGTATAGAGAATAATTGCATTGGATAGGGAAGGAAACATTTTGTGAAGAGATAGGGTACACAATGTGTGCATGTGTGTGCGCACGCACGTGAAAGAGTTATTCTAAGCAGGGTTGCCAACTTTTGTGAATGACAGAGTGCTTGTGGATCAGTACGATAGACAGAAATCCTGCCAATGACCCTTTCCTATCATGGAGATGCACTGATGGGAAAAGCATCACCTGTTGAATTCCTGTTCTTGACACAGCTTTTTTTAAACAGCCAGAAGTTAAAGTCAGAAAGAAAACATAGTGTGAGGTGGTTCAAGCTCATGCTTTTCTTTGACATACCCTGTTATAGTGTTAAAATAATTACAGAATAATAAAGTAAAATGATAAAATAAACAAAAATAATTAAAGTAAAGCAGAGTAGCAAGGTAATAATAAAAATATAAGTAAAAGTTAGCAATAAAGATGGATGGATAATCATTCCATTACGCCCATTCCAATGCTGTAACATTTGTTCTGAGTTTTAAGTGCAGTCTTTAAGCTGAACCTCAGATGAATTGCCAAGGAAACACCCATTTGATCAAAGCGGGATGTCATTCTTGCAAATTACTGTCTGTATCTCTGGGTAGATCCGATTCTCTGGAGGGAATCATTTTTTTTTAATCTCACTTCAGAGACATAACCTGACATTGACAACATTTCCTCAAATTTAATTTCCATGCTAGAAATTAGACAACTTATTCATGGCATGGTGTCTCTTCCTTCTCCTCAGTTGTAGGGTAAGCAATTACATGGTTAGCATGACACTGACCTTATCGACCCAGGGTGGTATTCAGTGCTAGTCCTGCTCACCCACGGTGACATGGGACATGGCTAATTTAGGTTCGTTAATCTCAGTGGATCACCTCCAAGTAGGAACACAGGAAGCTGCCTTATACTGAGTCAAACCACCTTGCTCAGTACTGTCTACACTGACCGGCAGCAGCCCTCCATGGTTGCAGGCAGGGAGCCCTACCTGGAGATGCCAGGGAATGAACCTTCTGCATGCACAGCAGATGCTCTCCCACTGAGCTATGGCCCTTCCCAAGGGCTTAGCTGAATACAACCCCAAGACACCATTAAGTGGGGACCTATATTCATCTTGTCTCTCCCTGTGGCAGTACCTAATGACCAAAGGTAGGCACAAAGGCCTTGGCTGTCAGGTAGGCAGTCCTAGCCTCCAAAGTCTACTCTCTTCTGGCTCTTGCACATGACACACAGATACGGTATGAAACTATCACCACACGCCAGAGGGGGGCAGGGAAAGGAAAACAGCAGCATCCTTTGGAGAGCCTTCTAAAGAGCAGTGAGAGGGAATCTTTGGTCCTCCAGATTTTGTTGGATTACAACTCCCATCATCCTTGACCACTAGCCACATTGGCTACGGCTGATGGGAGCTGGAGTCCAATGACATGCACAAGGAGCCATGCTGGCTACCCATGCTGTTAAAGGGTATAGGAAATGTTTTGCTAGTAGAGATTGAGCAGGCACCTTGTCTTAACCTTTAAATGCCTGCTGAAAACCTTTCTATGGCATCAAGCTTATGTTGGCAATTAACACAAGCTCTTTCTGTGTTAGCCGATTTATTAAATTTTTACGTGATTTTTATTGTACGTATGTATGATTGTTGAAAATGCTTTGATTTTTTTATGAATATGCAAGACCTATCATTTGGGATAAGCAGCTGTCCTTTGAATTGCATGGGCTGCTCTGTCATCAGAAACAGAGGCGGGCCGCTGCTGCTCAAAGAGGCTGTCAAGAGGAAGCAGAATCCTGCCCTACCCATGGCCTTCTAGTGCAGTGGTTATGTTCACATGGGCCTCGAAGGTAGCCTTAGACTTCTTCTTTTGAAGCATGGGGGTCACCACTATGATAGAAGCCACTGATAAAATCCCATCCTGCATGATTTTGGACCAATCTCATCCAAGGCAGCAGCTTTAGTTTATCCCACAGACCATATAGAGTGGTCTTTACTAAACCTGGTGCCCTCCAGCTGTTTTGCATTGCAACACCCATCATGTGCTGTAGTCCAGAACAGATGGAGGGCACCAGCTTCAGTGAAGGCAGCTATAGAGTAATGGTGAGTGCAAGTGCTTTACCTCCTCCTGCATTCATCTCCCACCACCCCAGAGCCATTTAACCAAGCTGAACAATATTAGAGCACCACACATTTAAGTTTTCTTGCAAGTATCTGGGTTTATTATTTTTTGTAGACACACTGTTCACAAGGTTTCAGACTGGAGCTCAGCTGCTTGTCTTCAAGGTGAGCTTGTCAAAGAGGTACTCTCCCATGCCATTGTGGGGCACGCCCAAGCGCCTCAGATTGGTGAGGTGGTCTCCAAGCTGCTTGATAGCCTTCACCTGCTCCTCCAGGTATTCAGATTCCAGGAAGTCACACAGCTGAGGAATCAAAGACATACATTACTACATTACACTGCAAAGTCTGTAAGTATCTAATTTAAAGACTTGGGTCATAGTCTATTATTCATAGCGTCCCCATGTCTTGAAGTAGCATATCTATAGTAGAAACATATTAATGGCCATAACAAATACTGGGAACTGTCATCTGGTCAGGAGGATCTCAGCTCCATCTCATCAGAACTAGAGTTTCCAGGGAAAACTGCATTCCTACAAATCCAGTCCAACACTGTGGCCTAGATATGGCCTCTGACAATACCCACTAAAGTTGGTTGAATGGAAACATGATTATATGCCAAACCTTTAGCTTAATGTGTGGGGGAACCCTGAACACTTCCTGCATTCATATTTTTCATGCCATGAAGGTGTACAAGATTTACACATCCCTGGTTTTACAGCTTCAGATATAAGACGTGCACCTTGAATGGGGTTGATAGGGAGGGTTTTGCCTTCAAAACAAATGCTTACTTTACAAAACAAGGATGGCTGAGCAAACACTGTTCTCTATCACCCCTCAATACAGTCAGAAGGCCCAGGAAGACAAGGGCAGCTTCTGAATACTGTAGCATTTCTTAATGAAGACTCACATGAGGGTCTCCTTTCCCTGTTGCTAGCTTGTGCAGATCCAGCAGGGCTTGGTTCAGGTTCTTCTCCAGCTCCAGGGCAGCCTGCAGGGCATCCAGGCTGCTCTCCCACTCATCCTGCTCTGGCTTCTGTGCAAGGAACCCAATATGCATAGAGGCATTAGTGTGCACATACACGTTGAAGAGTCACCTCTAAGAAACATCCAGTCTTAAGATGTTATGAAACAGACTGACAGGTCTCCATGCCACTCACTCACCTTGACATCCTGCAGCATGATGCGCCCCCCACGCTTGTTCTGGTATTTCAGGAACTTCTCTGCATGCTTCCTCTCTTCCTGGGACTGCTCTTTCAAGAACTTGGCCAAGTGGCTCAGGGCAACATCATCACGGTCAAAGTGGTAGGCCTGGAAGGGGAAAAAATGTTTGGATCAAGGTGATGTCTGTCTAGCAAATTTCCTTCCCCAAAGGGCTGAACTATGATTACAGGTGCTGTTATTCCTATTAACATTGCAAGGACTACACCTTCTAGATTTCAGGAGAATAGTTTTTTTAAGGGTCACATCCTCTCCTGAACACCTTTCCAGACATCACATGCCAGTGGAAGATGAAGCTAAGGGCAAGAAGTGTGCAAACCAATGGGTACAACTTTTATATTTGTGGAGTAGGCTACATTCCAGCCATACAAGAGCCTGAGATTTCTGCACCCGCACATGTTACAAGTGAAGGGCACGTTCCTGGGAAAGGCACAAAGCAGGGCCAGTGAGGGGTGCGATTTGGGGAGAACTTCAAGGACCACATTCAACCCTGGTCTTAGGCTCTTCAGTTATGCCAGAGATAGTTACTGTCCCTGGTCACACAGGGAAACTAGTCTGCAGAGATCCAGTACCAAGGCTCCTTGTAAAGCCTTTCAGATAGTTACATGTTAGAACTAGGTAAGGAAGGAGAACAAAAGTAATAGCTTCTCATAGAGGCATACATTGTAGGTAACAGTCTCAACATTTCAATATATCAGCACAGGGACAAGGATAGTCACTTAGCAAAGTTTGGTATCGCCTCAGTAGCAGCAACACAACATTTCATAGCAAATAAGCATTTTACATGTACAACTGACCAGAATTCATTCTAGCAAAACCAAACAACTTACCATGGACAAATAAACATAGCTAGCATGAAGTTCCAAGTTCACCATGCGGTTCACAGCAGCCTCACACTCAGCATGGAAGTTCTGACGCACTTGAGAAGCCATTTCTACTAACTTAAGAAAACCAGACTGTTGCAACCTGACAACAACAAAACTATAGCTGCAGGAAAGTATAAGGCCCAGGTGGTATCAATACAGGTCAAAGGCAGGTAAATATGTGATCAGCAGTAGCACCCACCAATGGAAATTCTCTTCCTTATCAACCCACCTACCAGCTTTGTGGGTGGGAGGATGACTCAGCAAATGTCGTTTACTGGCCCCAAAGAGCAGCTGATGGGAATAAGGGCTCAGTATCACCACAGAGCAAGGGTATCCAATGTGGTGCCCTCTAGATAATGTTTAACTCTTAACTCCCATATCCCTGAGTATTGGCCAGCTGGAGTACTGGAGCGGATGGGAACTAAGAACATAAGAGCTTGGTGGATCAGGCCAACAGCCCATCTAATCTAGCATTCTGTTATCACAGTGGCCAACCAGATGCCAGTGAGGAGCCTACAAACAGAACATGAATGCAACAGCACTCCCCCCCCCTGGTTCTGTATTTCAGCAAGTGGCAGTCATTGGAATTCTGCCTCTGACTGTGGGGGTTGAACACACCCATCATTACTAATTGTTGATGAACTTGTGTCCAACAACTTCTTGAGGGCACCATGTTGCCTACCCCTGTCTTAAGAGTATCTTCTGTGCCTATTTTATGCCTTTTATTTTTAATGAGGCACTTTGTGTTAATTGCCTTCCTCACTGGCAAACCAAACATGCCTGTTTTTCTCACACAGAGGCATTTTAAAGAAGAGGGTGTGGAATGCCATTGTCAAGCATTGTGAGGGCATTTCCTAGTACCCATTCCTCAGAAGGGAATGAGAACTTGCTGATGGGTTTGTTGGCACAATAAGGAATACTTGAAATGGATTCCTGCATTGAGCCGAGGGTTGGACTTGAAGGCCTTATAGCCCCTTCCAATTTGGCTATTCTATGAAATGGTTGACTGGCTGGATGTTGGCGGGTAGTGTGGTGTAATAGCTAGACCATTGCACATCAACAGAGGAGGCTGGCTTCCAATCTCTGTTCATATCCCATGTAGCCCAGCCAGGGCAAGTCACTAGCCCTCAGCTCATCCTTATAGCAAGCGGGTATAACTGTAGTCAAGACCAGCTCTCTCAGCCCTGCCAAGTCCCAGGAGAGGTGGGAGTGCTTACTTTTCAACAAACCAAATGTCAAGTCTGCTTAGAAAACTGGAAGCACAGCAGGATCAAAGAGCACTCTGCATATGCTGTTTTATCTGCAGGACTGGCCTTGCTGCTTGAGGCAATTCAGTATAATTTCTGCCTGTCTGACAAAAACTGTTAACCTTTTTTGGGGGCAACATTCCCATTCATTCATCTCCCCCTCCAAGTTGTCTATGAGCCTGTTCATCAGGTAGCTGTCCCCCAGAGCATTCTGGGCACGCCCAGGTGCTTCAGATTAGTGAGGGTGGTCTTCCATGTGCTTCATGGCCTTCATCTGCTCCTTAAGGTATTCAGGCTCAGAATGTCACACAGCTGAGGAGAAAGTAATGATCCGTGTAACTTGACATCAGTTTTTCAGTACAGAAGCAGACTAGGGTTGCCAGGCTAAGGGTCTGAAACTGATCCTGTCTCTTAAGGAGAAGAGAAAGTCCGCCAGTTCTTGCAACACTAATGGGAAAAACCACAATGTGGAATTTTCCCTTCCCCCTGCACAACTTTTCAAGATACAGAAGACCTCTTCGTTGCCAGGCCCAGCCTCCAAGAGGTCTTATATATCTTTAAAAGTTGTGCAGGGGGAAGGGAGAATTTCACCTTGTGGTTTTTCCCATTACTGTTGCAAGAACTGGCTGACTTTCTCTTCTCCTAAAGATACAGGATCAGTCTCAGGCCCTGAACCTGGCAACCCTAAAGCAGACACTGGGTTACCCTGTTGATAGGAAACCTGCTCATTTTGGCTGGGCTGATGATGGTTGTAGTCCAGAACATCTGGAGGAACAGATGTTGCCTACCTTTGATGTAGTTTTGGTGCATATCAATCAAGGAAATGTTTGCAAAGATGGACAAGAACCCAGCATTAATCCCTTTGATCCTTTGAGAGAGACAGGGATGTTCAGCTACACATTTGTAACAGCAAAGGGGTGGACAAGTTGCTTAACACTTGAATCGGCCAACTATATGTAGAGTTGCCAACATTTCAACTAGCCTCTGTAGCTGTGGCTCTAGTAGGAGTCAAGCTTTCCAGGGCATGGTGAGAACATTTAGTTATCACCCCACCATGGAAAGTTTCACCTATTTATTAAATTTATATCCCGCTCCTACTCCCAGCAGGAACCCAGGGCAGCAATCCTAGGCATCCAAGAAGGCTGCAGAGTGCTGGAGAAATGCTGACCTGCTGTGGTCTTCAGAGTCACCGAGAGATCAGCCATCTCAATAACAAACGATTAGTTTATTAACAGCAATAAGATAGGCAATATCCGTCAGTTTCAGTTTCTCATTTTTCTAATCTTAAATTCTGATTCTAGATCAGTTTGCAATCTCCTCCCGAAAAAGTCATCATGAAAATTCATCAACGTTATAGTGCAATTTTCCCTTAATAAGCACATTATGTATGCAGTTTTGCCTAATCTGTATATATTTGCAAAGCAGTTTCCCTGAATATAATTTTATTTATTAAATTTATGTCCCACCCTTCCTCCCCAAAGGTGGTCAGGGTGGCAAACAAAAACACTAAAAGCACTCTAAAACATCTTAAAAACCAAAAGGCTTTAAAATGTCTTAAAACAAAACATCTCCAAAAACATATTAAAACAAAACATCTTCAACAATGCGTTTTGGTATGTTGTTTTCACAAATTACACATTTTTACATGTATTTTTGTATATATTACTTGGAGAACTGCATTGCAAAATTTGGGTAAGTGCAAATTTTGAAGGATTGCTGTGTATTGGCTCTCATATTGCTCCAGAAAGTGTGAATTTGGTAGGTTTGCCTCCAAATGCAAACTGAATCAAATTTCTCCCCCCACCCCTAAAAGCAATACTACTTTATATAAATGGTGCAAGCTGTTTAGGGACTCTAGCTGAAAAGCAGGCTGCAGTTCTAATAAATTAAATGACGAAGATTCACTGTGCACGTCTAGAGATTTTTCTACACGCTCACTGCATCTGGTTGGCCTAATATAGTTAAACTAGTCAGTGACAACTCGGGATGGGAGAGAAGTTCGATTCATTTCTCATTGAAAGCTGAACTGATCAAGTTTGCACTTTCCAAAACAATACGAGGACTAAAACACAGCCATCCTTCGAAATTTGCGCTTATCCAAATTTTGCAATGCCGTTCTCCAGCCAATGTTTAGAAAAATGCAACTATTAAGGGGAAGTGTGCATACAAATGAATATATTAGTGAAATTAACATACAAACTGCATTATATTTGGAGAAATTGCTTGCAAAAATATGTACATTAGTTAAAACTGCATACAAATGTGTGTGTGTCAGGATAAATTTGCACGAAAATGCTGAAGAATTTTCGTGAGGATTAATTTTTTTAAAAATTGCAAACTGCTGCAGAAATGCAGAGAGCAAAATTTAAGATTGGAAAAATGAGAAACAGAGAACTGAGTTTGATAGATCCTTCTATCCCTAGTGACATCTCAGTTCTCAGTCACCTCTACCAGGGTGGAGAAAATAATTTCCGTTCACATTTTAATAAAAACTCTATTGATTTACACTTCTTGAACCAAAGATGCAGGCATTATTTGAAATTCACACTTTTCTGAAATTTGTGATGCAGTTCACCAACAAAAATAATGTATGCAAAAGTGTGTATATTAGAAGAAAGTATGCATTAAAAGTCTAAATTTGTGAACATAACATTAATTATATTAGGGGGAAAGACCCGTGAAAATGCATATATTAGGCAAAAGTGTGTGTACATAAGGAAAATGCACACAAAATTTCATGTGGAATTTTTTAAAAAGAAAATTCACAAACTGATGCAGAAATGATGTGAACTGACCTCAAAATTGAAATATATATATATACCTGAAACTGACATCCTATCTCCACATTTGCACCTTCTCATTTGTATCATATCTTTCTACCATCGTGGGATTCAAGGTGACATACATTAGGTTCCCAAGCAGTCACCTAGATCAGGGGTTCCCAAACTGTGGCCTGTGGACCCCTGGTCCACGAGATTCATTCAGGTGGTCTGTGGCATGTCCACACTGATTTTTAATTGTATCTGTAATGCTTCTTTTATTTCTTATATTTATTTTATTTCATGACAGTTTGAATCCTATGGAATGCAAATTGTAACACAACAAAATACAATACAAAATTATACACTGTCTAGTACAATGCATTACGATTGCTACAACAGGTAGGAAAATCATTAAGTGGTTCACCAAGACCATCAGTAATGTTCAAGTGATCTGTGGGGAGAAATATGTTTGGGAGCCACTGATATAGATGGGCAAATTCAGGCCTGCATGCCTTCAAGAAGCCTGGGACTGTGCTAGTTACAAACTCCCCGATGCCTTAGTCTTCCCCACCTACCACCACCATCACAACCACACATGTAGGAGGATTAAATATGATCTGTTTCTAGTAGAACACTCTGTTCGTGATGAGATGCCATGTGGTGCAACAGCTGGAATATTGGATGAGACCTAGAGCGACTTCAAATCCCAACACAGCCATGAAACTCACAGCATGACCTTAAAGGTAGTGGTGCAGTTAGCTAGTTTTAGACTCTGGACTTTAATGATCTCCCAGGGCCCCCTTCTCTGGAGATGGCAATGCGTATTGCCCCCAAACGATAGCACTCTTCAAGTACATGAAAGGTTGTCACACAGAGGAGGGCCAGGATCTCTTCTCAATCATCCCAGAGTGCAAGACACAGAATAATGGGCTCAAGTTGCAGGAAGTCAGATTTCAACTGGACATCAGGAAAAACGTCCTAACTGTTAGAGCCATACGACAATGAAACCAATTACTTAGGGAGGTGGTGGGCTCGCCAACACTAGAGACATGCAAGAGGCAGCCTGACAACCATCTGTCGAGAATGCTTTGATTTAGATTCCTGCATTGAGCAGGGGGTTGGACTTGATGGCATTGTAGGCCCCTTCCAACTCTACTATTCTGTGATACTTTGAAAATGCTATAAGCTAGCCCAGCCACGCTTGGGGGCCTCTTCTGCTCATCTACTGAGTGTGGGACCCTGTACATCTGCTCTGAAGTCCTACCTTGGTGGCACCACTGCACTGCACTCTCTCAGTCTAGAGTACCCCCCAGGGTTGTTGTGATAACAGAGGAAAAGAATAGAAGTGACCTACGTCCATCACCTTGAGTGTGCAGGAGGAAATGGCAAGATAAAGCATAGCTCTATTCTGACTGGAGAAAGACTCCTGTAAAAATGAAAGATTTCCTGTTTTTAAAATGCCACATCTGGAAATAACTCCATTTAGCCAATTTGCACCAACCCATCCAGTTGCACATGGCCTGGCTGCAGAATATGATTTATTGATTCACACAGCAGGGCATGTTCATCCCACACATATTTAATGGGTAGTGTCCAACTGAGATCAGAGATACTTTAGCTCCAAGTAAATGCAACTTACCATGGACAAGTGCACATAGCTAGTGGGCAAAGCCTCTTTGCAGCAGTGGAAATCCCACCCTGCTACAGACACGGCTATCATAGCAGGGCCCTAACTGTGATTTCCCTATAGACTATTCTTTGAAAGTTACAGCCCGCAAGGGTGACAGGCCTCTCAAAAGTGAATGTGAAGGTTGCATCAGTCATAACTCTCATGGAGGATAAGGCTGTCAGTGTCTACTAGCCACAATGGCTATGATTTTATTTATTTATTTATTATTTGATTTATATCCCACCCTTCCTCCCAGCAAGAGCCCAGGGTGGCAAATAAAAACACTGGCTGCCCATTTGCTACCGAGCCAAGTTCAAGGTTCTAGTTTTGGTGTACAAAGCCCTGTACAGCTCAGGACCAGGATACCTGAAAGACCGTCTTACCCCTTATATACCCAGTCGATCACTGCACTCTGCAGGTGAGGGCCTCCTGCAGATACCATCTTATTAATTATTTATTATTTATTTATTTATTTATTTTATTACATTTTTAAACCGCCCTATAGCAATAAGCTCCCAGGGCAGTGTACAAAAAGATAAAAACAGATTAAAATCCAATCAGGAGGTTTGTTCTGCACAATTTAGGAGACAGACATTTAGTGTGGAGGCACCTACCCTGTGGAATTCCCTCCCCTTAAATATTAGGCAGGTGCCATCTCTGCTATCTTTTCGGCACCTTTTGAAGACTTTCCCCTTTCAACAAGCCTTTTAGGTTGAGACCCATCCCAGTCCGCGTCTGTGTTCGAATTGCTTAATATGTTGTTAAATAATGTTTTTAACCCTTTTTTAAAGTTGTTGTTTTTAAATGTTTTTAACGTTGTTTTGTTTTAATGTATTTTAAGATCTGTTTTTATGATGTTTTACAGCGTTTTTAGCGCTTTGTTTGCCGCCCTTGGCTCCTGCTGGGAGGAAGGGCGGGATACAAATTAAACAATAAATAATTTTTAAAAAGCACTAAAAACACTTTAAGACACCATGAAAACAGACTTTAAAATACATTAAAACAAAACATCTTCAAAAACCTTCTTTAAAAAAAGCTTTGAAGATATCTTAAAAAAGAAAAAAGGTTAAAAACATATTGTTTTTTTAAAAAAAGGTTTAAAAATGTATTAAAAAGCAATTCCAACACAGACACAGACTGGGATAAAGTCTCAACTTAAAAGGCTTGTTGAAAGAAGGCTTGTTCTGCCTCCATAGTTGGAGGCGGTATGCTCCTGAATAGAATAGTAGAATTGGAAGGGGCCTATAAGATCATCAAGTCCAACCCCCTGCTCAATGCAGGAATACTAGTTACTGGAAACCACAGGAGAGGAGAGTACTCTTTGCACTCAGGTCCTGATTGTGAGTTTCACGTGAGCAACTGGTTAGCCACTGTGAGAGGACTAGATGGGCCATTGGCCTGCTTCAGCAAGCTCTTCTTATGTTTTTATGTATGTGAGGCTCTCCAAGGGAAAATCAGACAGGATGTTTCCACCGGGCAACAGCCCAGCAGTATTTTCCTCAGTACATCCCTATCCCCTGAGAGCAGTTTAGCAACATTTCTACATCCCTTATGAAAGCATCAGGTAATACGCTGAATGTTTAGGGCATTTTATCCCCCCCCCCAAAAAAAATACATACATGCTACACAAGGTTTGAGGGTGGCATTCAGCTGCTCTCCCCCAAGGTGAGCTTGTCAAAGAGGTACTCCGCCATACCATTCTGGGGCGCTCCCAGGTGCTTTAGGTTGGTGATGTGGTCTCCCAGCGCCTTGACAACCTTCACTTGCTTCTCCAAATATTCAGATTCCACAAAGTCGCGCCGCTGAGGAGTCAAAAACACACATCGCTAGACTGCACACATTTATTGCATTGCCAGGCTTGAGCTAGCCTTTTATAGCATCCATTGAAGTTTATAAAGACAAGCAAGAAACATATGATTACTCTGCTTGAAAGGAGATGGCATTATCAGTGGCTGTGGTTTTGGACTTAACTGATGATTAAATGCTACAGCATGTCAGCACATCTACATACCTAATACTTAAAAGATTTAAAAAATGCAGCCTAATCGAGTCTCACAGGATGCACATATCACAGCTTTACCTTCCACAATACAAACACGGCTCCTTGAAAGATGATTTTTGAAGCTAGCAATTAAATTCTGAAGAAGAAACATTTCCCATCCAAATTAGAATGCTTGATAGGCAACTCTCAGAACTATTGCCAACACATTCAGCTTTCTTGCCATGCTAATATACTAGACTTCTGAGTATAGTAGCATTTCTTAATGAAGACTCACATGAAGGTCTTCCTTTCCTGTTTCTAGATTGTGATCAGGATCCTGCAGGGCCTGGCTGACCTTCTCTGATTGCAGGACTTCTAGGCTGTTACCTCTCTGATCGTCATTTGATTTCTATATAAATTAGATTCAAGATATAAAGATATGATGCATGGGGATTGTGTGTTAAGAGGTACATGAGGTTTGTAGATCGCTTTGTAATCTATTAACCCTCAAACATTTGTTTTCTTCCCAGAGCAATTAATTTGTCTTGAAGTCGTTCAACACAATACAATCCCCACAGTTTTTCTGGTATTCCAGGAACGAATTCCTAGCCTAGTTGTAACAACAGCCATGTTCACACATGCAGTACCTGACTGTTGTTTCAGCTTCCCAGAGGTCCATCAGCACAATTTCATAGCTGAGCCACCACTTGCTGTTCAATAGACACATGCATGCTACATGTTCTGTAGGTCTGTTCTGTTCACAACTACAGATACAGATTGAAGCAGAATTGTTTGGGGATTTTGAGAATTTAGGAACCTCCTTAGAAGCATTGCTACTTTTAGAAGCTATGCCACCAAACCAGTGGCGGCTGGTGCCCTCTAACACTGGTGGCATTGCAATGGGGTCACTGGGGCATGGCCAACATCTGGTTTTCTTCCCATCCTTCTGCACTGAAAGATTCTGTGGATGCTTAAACATTGCAGTTTTACAAATAGAAGCTAAAGAAACTGAGAAGTGCCTTACTTCGGTTTAGAAGGGGTCCACAGAAGACGATAAAATTATCAATAAAACAAAATTATTATATATAAATATAACACAATGGTTAGAGCATTGGACTATGATCTGGATGATCCCCTCTCAGCCATGAACCACCCTAGAAACACTTTTAAACAACTCTCTCCTTCTGCCTACACACGCAACACAGTGGCCACTCTTTTCTTTCAAGCTACATTTGGTTAGATGCAACACATCAATCACCCCCCCCACACACATACATAGCGATCCATTTGGCTCCTGCTTTTCCCTCCCCCACCAACAGTCAGCAAAAGGCGCATCAGGGCAGGGGCAAGGCTTACCCTACACTGCCATCCTCCTCCTCTTCCTTCCCCTCCAACAGTCCATTTTTCCCCTTGCTCCCCATGCAGCAATATACACCCACCCACCTTCTCTGTACAATCAAATACTGAACTTGCACATGTTTTGCTGCTGCTCTCAAAGGCTGCTGCTTTAGCCTGCTGCTTGCAAAAGTGAGGGAAGAGCAATACAAACTCAGAGAGGACCCAATGCAGATTACAAATGCATGCATCTGATTGGCTCAGACTGAAATGCATCGGGGAGGCACTCCATAGTCCTGCCCCAATGCTATGGAACTTCCAATGCATTTCTGAGGGACTCCTCCTGATTGGTTAGGGCTTATTCTATGGGAAATAAAAACAAAATGGAGGTCCTAGAGGTGCTGAGGGGACCTCTGGCCTCCCTAAGCTATTCCTGCTAGAATCTTAACCCTGGAAATGGGGGTGGGACCATAGCAATGATTGTGATTGGCTGTACTAGTGGCGGTAAGGGCAGCAAAGAGGGAATTCTTTGCTGCCTCTGTCGCATCAGCAGAGTGCTGTCCCAGGAGGTTGTTCCAGGTGGTCCGAAGCCTGGTCGGTCCAGTTGCTCAGGAACCCTTGGAACAGTCCAAGGCCTGTGACAAATTGGCAAAGCACTTTGGTGATAAAATCAAGCACCTGAGGAGCTCGATTCCGTGCGCCGTGGATACAGTGAGTGAGCTAGAGTTGGCCAGTTGCAAACCGGTCAAATGCGAACGATTTCGGCCTCTTCCTTCTGAGGATGTGGACAAGGTGCTCTCATCTGTAAAGCCTACCACTTGTCTACTTGATCCTTGCCCGTCGTGGCTCCTTATGAGCTGCAAAGAGAGATTGGGCAAGGGGATCAAGGCAATGGTTAATGCATCCTTGCAAGAGGGTGTTATGCCACTAGCCCTCAAGGAGGCTATTATAAAGCCCATCTTAAAGAAGTCCTCCTTGGATCCCCAAATTTTAAACAACTTTCGCCCAATTTCGAATTTACCATTCTTGGGCAAGGTCATTGAACGAGTGGTGGCAAATCAGTTGCAGACACACTTGGATGAAACAGATTATCTAGATCCATACCAATCGGGTTTCAGGACTGGACATAGAACTGAAACAGCCTTGGTTGCTCTGGTAGATGATATGAGGAGGGCATTGGATAGGGGAGAATTCACCTTCCTTGTCCTCCTGGATCTCTCAGCGGCTTTCGATACCGTTGACCACGGTATCCTTTTAGATCGCCTGGAGAGTTTGGGATTGGGAGGCACGGTTTTACGGTGGTTCCATTCCTTTCTCTCCGATAGGCGTCAACAAGTAGCATTGGGTGATGAGGTTTCAGACCCTTGGCCTCTCAATTGTGGTGTGCCATAGGGTTCTATCCTCTCTCCCATGCTATTTAACATCTATGTAAAGCCGCTGGGAGCGATCATGAGGAGATTTGGGCTGCAGTGCCACCAATATGCAGATGACACTCAGCTCTATCTCTCATTTAAATCTTCACCGGAGAGGGCTGTGGAGACCGTATCCAAGTGCCTGGAATCCGTGAGTGGATGGATGGGCAGGAACAGGCTGAAGTTGAACCCTGATAAGACCGAGGTACTACTTGTGGGAGACAAGGGAGGGTTGGGAGATGTTGACCTGGTGTTTGGCGGGGTGAGGTTGCCCCTACAGGACCGGGTCCGCAGCCTCGGGGTCATTCTTGATTCCAAGCTGTCCATGGAGGCTCAGATTTCGGCCGTGAGCCGGGCAGCTTGGTATCAATTACACCTTATACGTAGGCTGCAACCCTACCTCCCTGTTCAACAACTCCCACTCGTAGTACATGCCCTGGTCACCTCTCGATTGGACTACTGTAATGCGCTCTACGTGGGGTTACCCTTGAAAATGACCCGGAAATTGCAACTTATACAGAATGCAGCAGCGCACTTACTTACCAACAGCCGCCGCCGTGATCACATTACACCGGTGTTATTTGATCTACACTGGCTGCCGGTTGTTTTCCAGGCCCGATTCAAGGTGTTGGTATTAGCCTTTAAAACCCTGTACGGTTTCGGCCCAGTTTACCTGAAAGAGCGCCTCCACCGCCACCAATTATGCCGCCCGACCAGATCAGCCACGCAAGGCCTTCTCTCAATCCCACCAACCAAAACAGCTAGGTTGGTGGGTACTAGAGAGAGGGCTTTCTCTGTGGTGGCCCCCACTCTCTGGAACTCCCTCCCGTTTGATCTTCGACATGCCCCTTCCTTGGATGTATTCCACAAGGCCCTGAAGACATGGCTATTTCAACAGGCCTTTGAGATCCTTGGGATGGGTTAATCTCCATGATTTGTCATCTATTATATGCTGTAAATGTAAATGTTTTATAAATGTATTGATGACTGTCCAGTATTTTATTTATTGAGACTAATGTGACTGCATTTGATACTATTGTATTTTATCCCATTTTAATGTACGTCGCCTAGAGTGGCTATCTGCCAGATAGGCGACACCCAAATTAAATATTATTATTATTATTATTACTATCCAGAGATGATTGGCCTGAACAGAAGATGGACAGAAACAAGTTCAGAGTGTCTCTAAATGTGAGGTACTCTATTGAATATGAATATAAGGAACAGAGAAAGGGCAGTGGGCTATAGGTTTGAGGGTGGTTGGAGTGGGCAGTACCCCACCTGCCCTTAATGGGGGGCCTCCACTACCCCAAAGTGACCATGCAGGTTTATTAGCAGCACAGAAACTACTACATAGTCAGTTTTCTTCTCCCATTCATTCCTGCATAGACAGCTAGCTCTGTCTATCTCTTTTTATTATGAAAAAGAAAAGGAAAAGAAAATGATAAAATACAGCATTTGTCAATTAATATAGAAAAATCATTTGTTTACAATAATGAAATAACTTATATGGGTGTTTATTCTCCTGCTAAATCTGATTCCACATCATAATCTAATGCATACAATGCATACTACACCTCTTCTTTATCAACTTCATTGGCTACCGATTTTATTTCGACACCAGTTTAAAATTTTGGTATTAACTTTCAAGGCCCTACATGGATTAGCACCAATATATCTATCAAACCGTATTCTGGAATTTAAATCTCAGCAACTGACAAGAGTACCCCTCGAACATTCTCTCATCATTCCATCTACGTTTATAAACCGCCGCTCTAATACTAGGAACAAAGCTTTTTCGTGCATAGTTCCCATCTTATGGAATAACCTGCCACCAGAGATCCGATGTTCCTCCTCACTCATGGTCTTTCGCCGTCAGTTAAAAACATTTTTGTTTCTTCAAGCTTTTAAAGTTAACATTTAAATTGTTATAACTACTGTATAATTGATTTTCTTAACTTTATCTTTTAATTGTATATTGATTTGTATTAGACATTGTCTTATTTGTTCGCTGCTCTGAATTCTAAGAACTAGGGCGGGATATAAAATGTTTAAATAAATAAATAAATAATAATGACAACTGACTAATTGTCCATGCATTTGTTTGACCATTGCTCCCCTCTCTTAAGTAATAAGTAAGGTTCAACAAAGTGACAGTATCCCATAGTCTGTTAAACCTATCGAAGATTTTGGGTGGATGAGGACTTTCCAATTTTATTTTATTTTTTGCAATTAATAATGCTGGGAAAGACAGAAGGGAGTAGAAAAAGAGGAAGGCCAAACAAGAGATGGATTGATTGCATAAAGGAAGCCACAGACCTGAACTCACAAGATCTGAACAGGGTGGTTCGTGACAGATGCTCTTGGAGATCAATGATTCATAAGGTAGCCATAAGTCATAGTCGACTTGAAGGCACATAACAACAATCTGTGCTGTAATTAGAAGAGTCATAACTATTTTCACATCTGTTTCTAATACTTTTCCTTTCAAGCAGTTTAACAATATAATACATTGCAGCATAGCTTTTAACAACAATATATGGAACTTGCTTTTATACCAAGTGAGACTATTTACCCATGTAATCTAGGTTTGCCTACTCTTGACCAACAAGGCAGAGGTTTCTCACATTGCCTATTATCTGAACCTTTTATACGTAAATGTCAGGGGTTGAACCTAGAGCTTTCTGCAGGCAAAACATGTGCTCTGCTACTGAGCTACCCATCGAACCAAGCCCAACAATTAGATGAGTTAGCACATACAAAACCAAGTGTTCATCATGTGTCTCCTTATGTGGAGAAGAAGCAAACAGTAAATCTCCCATAGACCAGCAAACACTTCTGACATACAGCCTCACATTCAGCATGGAAGTTCTAGCATACCTGCAAATCCATGTTCACACTTGGAAAAGCCCAGCTACTAAAACCACACAACAACTACAAACTACTCATCTACTCTTACATTAGATCATGGTAATGTGGTATTAATAGAAGAAGGCAAATAAGCAATTCATGGCAGTGCTGCCCAATAGAATCTCCCCCCCCCCACTAATTCACCAATCAGCTTTTTATAAGAAAAGATGACTCAACAGTGTTTCCCCAGAGCAGGGACAGCCAACTTGGTGCCCTCCAGCTGTTGCTGGAATTTGCATCTGTGTTGGAATTGCTTTTTAATGTTCTTAAACTTTCTTTTTTAAAATGTTTTTAATCTTAGAAAATGTTCTGAAAGCTTTTTTAAGAAATGTTTTTAAGATGTTTTTGTTCTAATGTGTTTTAAAGGTTGTTTTATGATGTTTTAAAGTTTTTAGTGCTTTTGTTTGCTGTCCTGGGCTCCTGCCAGGAGGAAGGCCGGAATATCAATCAGTCAATCAATGACTCCCATCTGCCCCAATCAGCATGGTCAGGGATATTTTTTGTACACATTTTAGGGTGGGAGAACTGTATCACAAAATTTAGAGAAGTGCAAATTTTGAAGGATAGCTAAGTTTTGGTTCACCTGCCGCTTTGGGAAGGGCAAATTACGTAGGTGGATCACATTAAAATGTGAAACAAACTGAATTTCTCCCCTTCCCTACTCAGCATGACTCCTCTGCAGGTTTACTCAGAAGCAAGTCCCACCGATTAATATGCATTTTACTCTCAAGTAAGTTTCCACAAGAGTAAGCCATGATTAATTAAATGTTAGTTATCTGCAAGTGCTAGGCAATCTGGTCCCTGCCTATTGCCTGGTGCCTCTTTGAAGCTACCATTTTCCAAACTGTTACATATTGCATGTTGCCTGGGGCTGATGGGCACTGTAGTTCAACAACATCCAGAGGACAACAGGTTAGCCACCTCCGAATTACAGAGAAAGAGGAATGGAAGAGACATAAGATTGCTGCTTTCCATGGTGTTCAGCTAAGTATTGCATAGTCTCAGCTAGGGACGGAAGGATCCGCTCATTCTCTCGGTTTCTCATTTTTCCAACCTTAAATTTAGTTCTCCATATTTCTGCAGTAATTTGCATTTTTTTTAAAAAAAAAACTTCATGAAAATTCTTCAGCATTTTAGGATGAATTTTTTCTAATGAACACATTCTTGTATGCAGCTTTGACTAATGTACACATTTTTGCAAGCAATTTCTCCAAATAGAATGTATTTTTGTATATTATTTTCACTAGTATATTCATTTTTATAGACATTCCCCCCTAATATATGCATTTTTGTAAACATTGTTTTGTAGGAGAACTGCATCAGAAAGGTGCACATTTTAAAGCCTGGCTGTGTTTCAGTTCTCATGTTGTTTCAGAAAGTACAAATCTGATAAATTCAGTTTTAAATACAAATGAGAACTGAAACCAATATCTCCCCTATTCGTTGTCTGAACCTAGTCTCAACCTCTAAAAAGCTGAGCAATGGGAAGCCAGATGTGCCCCGTCATCAACAATGACACTGTGCAATGACACAAATTGTGCCAGAATATTGTCCACACTTGCTCCGTTTTTAGTATGAACCTACTTTATCAAGGCTCTCCTTCAACCATGTGCAATTGTCAAGGCTCCCACCCCAAAAAAGCATGGGAACTCTGCTTTTCTCCTCAGAACAACTTTTGAAGTAGAATGCTGGAAAATTCAGGGCCGACAAAAGAAAATGCTTCCCTCTGATCCTAGATTTACAAGGAAAGCCAGTGTGGTGCAGTGGTTAGAGTGTTGGATTTAGGACGGAGGAGACCCGGGTCCAAATCCTGCTTCATCCATGAAGCTCACCACATGACTTTGGGCCGGTCACTGTCTCTCGGGCTAACCTACCTCACAAAGTTATTGTGAATATAAAACAGGGGAGGGGAATGAAAAGACTTTTTCATTCCGACAGGCTTTTGGACTAGAAGATGTTTAAGATAGGGCCTCGTAAGGTCTGTTGTATTGTTCTATGCTCCTATTCTTAATGTCTTAAATTGTCTTAGTATCTTAAGTGTATGTTTCATGGTTTTAATGTCACGAATAGTTTAATTCTATTTTAATTGTATATTTTTGTATGTTTTTTTTACCTGTGTGTAGTTTTTACTTGTAAGCCGCCCTGAGTTCCAGTTTTGGAAAAAGGGCGGGGTAAAAATAAAGATTCATTCAGATTCATTCATGTAGGCTGCTTTGATCTCCTTATAAGAAAGATGGGATACAAATACAATGAATAAATTAGCAAATGAAACTGAACGTTGGACGCTTCAGGACAGACAAAGAAAGTACTTTTTCACACAGCACATAGTTAAACCATGGAATTCATTCCCACAAGAGGCAGGGATGGCCACTAGCATGGATGGCTTTAAGTGTATGGAGGATACGGTTATTAGTGCTACTACCCACAATACGCCTCCAAATACCAGTTGCTGGGTATCATAAGTGTGGGAGAGTGCTGCTGCACCCAGTTCCTGTTTGCAGGCTTCCCACGGGCATCTGGTTGGCCACAGTGAGCACAGAGATCTGGACTGGATGAACCTTTGACTTGATCCAGCAGGGCTCTGCTCATTCTTCTTATATACTTCCTTCCATAACGGCCGGGCCCTTGTGGTCTTCTGAAAAGTAAGTTGGGAGAGCTGACAATGAGATCAAGACTCAGTTACCTGCCATAGGGTTCTGGTGTGGGGCAATCCGGGCTTTGCCTACTGCGAGGAGATGAGGCCAATCCATTATCTGCCAGACAGGAAAGAGCCAATGCTGGTTTAGTATGAGCTGGGGACTTTGGCAGAACACATTTAGATCAAAATGAGACGGTCTTATTTGCTTTCACAGCTTCAGGCAGTGTTCATTAATGGTGTCAATTTGATACTCTCAGATTTGTCCCTGAACTGAAATTGTGACAAGAACAGGAGAAGGACAAGATGACACCCCTAACGTGGTGTTGGGTTTTTATTAAGAAGCTCATGCTGGGTACTGAATGAAGCTTCCTTTCAGGCTAAGCATAGGATCGAACAGAGACAACACTCCTGTTCAGTTCATGCTGAAGTTGAAATGAATAGCCTATGCAACATTTCCTATTTGATTTTCAAAAGACCAGAGTTTCAAAAGTAGATGAGATTTCACATTTAGGTTATCCTTCCAGCCCAATACTAGAGATCATAAATTTCCTTCCTGAACAGTTGCAAAGCTCCCTCTATAGCAGATTTAGTAATTTAGGGACTCTATCCCGGCTGCACCCTTTCTCCAGCCACAGCTGTCACCACTTTGCTCCATGTCTTCAAGTGCTCGTATCTGGCTGGAAGATGTCATTGAACCATGATAATGCCTTTTACTTGTCTGGATGAGGAGATGTGTGTAGAAACCACTGACTTTTCCATGGCTGGAATATAGTCCTGTTGTACAAAACCAAGAGTCAAAGACTTTGCTCTGCCTCTGGCCACACCTATAAGAGTAGAGCTTCTTTAAGTGCTGGGCTGGAAGGAACAAGGGGTGGATGAGGTGTGGCTGGGTGCACAGAGGGATTAGAACAGCAAAAGCTGGAAGGGCCATCATTGGATTGAGGTCTCTTGTATTCAGTGGCAGCTGGTGGCTCCATGTCAGTGGGGCAGTGAAATCCACTCCAGGTTTTAGTCCAGATTTTCAAGGAGCTGTCCAAGGTTGCTCAGCACCTGGGATAGCCACTGCCACTCCCTGTATTAAAACTCAATAAAACATTTGTGGTTCGCTTACAACTGTTTCTCTCTTTGCTCCATAATATAAGGAGCAACACACAGTATCCGATGTGGAGTCCAAATCCTCAGAGCGATTGTGAAGTCTGAAAGAGTAAGAAGAAAGATGGGATGGTTTTAGAGTTCCAAACACAGTAGATCTCTCCAACCATGTTGCAGACAACTGGAGAAGAGTTAAACAGCAGTTTGATCTGTTCATAGAAGCCAGTGCAGAGAAGATATATGAAAAGATGGGAAGCCCTTTCATTGAATCTTGCAGGGCCCCAAAGCCAGGGCCGGCCCCAGACATGCCAGGGCCCTTGGGCATCAGTTTGCCCTGGGCCCTGGCATGCATGTGCGCACGCACACATACACACGTGCACGCGCCCAGGGCTAGCCCCAGACACGCTGGAGCCCTTGGGCAAAAGCCTGCCCCAGGCCCCAGCGCTCCCCTTCCGCGACTCGCACATGGCGAGAGCTTTGGGACTCTGCCATTCCATTCCTTAACTAACCTTGTTCTGCGGTTGCGCATGCAGCAGTGCCCTTAAGAAAGATGGTGGCTGAGGTTTCCCTGAGGAACTGAAGCCTCTCCCGCCATCTTGGTTCATGGCAGGGATGCGAGCTCACAGCACGCATGCGAGCCATCAGCCAAGATGGCGGCAAAGGCTTCAGCCCCTTAGGAAAACCTCAGCCGCCATCTTTCTTAAGGGCACCGCTGTGTGCGCAACCGCAGAACAAGGTAAGTTAAGGAAGGGAATGGCAGAGCTCTGAAGGTCTCGGCCTGCAATCTGCAGCAGCAATCCTGCCTCGAATCACAGAAGGGGAGCAGAGGGGCCCCCAGGGGCTCCTGTAGCCTCAGGGGCCCTCAGGCCAGTGCCCCACCTGGCTGCCCCTTGGAACCGGCCCTGCCCAAAGCTATTGATTCATTTAATGCTTTTTCACTAATGGCAGAAGAAGGGAGCAACACACTGCTCACCAGTGGCCTAAAGCTCCAGGGAAGCTGCTCATGAAAGAACTCAACTGTTGGCCTCTCCACTGACCTATAGTACTGTTTTCAGCAATGGAGAGCCATTTAAGGAGACTGCATTGGCACATGGAGGTGACAGCCATTGCTGTCAATGGGTGCTGGACACCATGCACCATGATACCATCCAGCCTTCTTTCTTGAGAAGCCATTTCTTCAGCTAGAGAAGTTGGTAAAATTCTCAAGGCTCAAGCCCAGAAACAAAGTTCAGGGGCTCAGAAATGCCCAAAGAAGTGGAAGGAAACCTGGTGTTGAATCCCAACTTTGATCAGCCCCAGTCACCATGCCTAATTGTCAGGGATCATGGGAGGGTAGTTCAGGTTCCCCACTCCTGCCTTAAAGGGAAGGATTAGAAGCCCCTGGATTCTTTCACAGCTTGGATTCAATTCTGAGGCGGAAAATGTTTTCTCTAATTTATTTCTCCTTTGCAGAGCATCCCCTAGGAAAAGTGGTATTTTGCCCTACACCCAATGACATATATAGCCAAGCCCCCCCCCCCAGATGACTTTCCCCCTTGCCCCAGAGCCAGGTCTCCAGACCTTTCTCCACTGCTTTGCTTGGGATTGCTTTAAATAACTTCCCCACAGGGAAATGTGGATAATTAGGATTGATTCAGCAATGAACTGAACTATTTGCCAGTGGGGTGGTGGTAGTAAAAGGCTCAGCTTATTTCCAAGGTAGTCCAATGTGACTGTGGAGTGGGCTTGCCTATATTTAATTCAACTCATTGTCATATTCAAATCTAGGTAACTTGGCAAGCTACCTTTTGTATCCATCTCCTCCTGTCAGGCCTGTATCTCTGATGAAGCACAGCAGATCATGTATAGTCTGAAGGCATCCTGGTCACTATCACCATGCTGAAGCTAAGCAGGTCTGGGTCTGGTAGCTGGTCAGATGGACAACAATCTAGGAGCTACTTATGGGCCACCTTGTGCTAGGAAATCACAAGTGGGGAGAGCGCCATTGCATGACCTACTTGCAGGCTTCCCATAGGCATCTGGTTGGCCATTGCGAGTACAGGATGCTCCAGCAAGGGCTCTTCTTATGTTTTAAAAAGGTACAGTTGGCATCAAACACAACACTGTCTGCGCCTCTGTTGGCCTTACACTTGTAGCAGAAGGAGTGTTCACATTCCATTGTGATGCCATTGTTATGTGTCCCTGAACTGAAAAAGAGGGATAGAAATGGAAAAGGAGAGGAAGGCACTGAGGAACAAATCTATATTGACAATGAAGTCTTTGGCTTTTGTCCAAAAACTATTTGCTTCACTTGTCGGGTAAGTTGTACTTGTAAAAGGAAGGATAGTGCTGAATGGGGATACAACCCACACCAAGCTCTAAACATCCCTTGAGTTTGTTTTTCCACCATTACGATCCCTTATATTTCAAAAGTGATGAACCTTGAAACAAGATGTGTGGCTGGTCTGTCTCCTACATGTCATCCAATGACTGTCAGACATGGAAATCACGGTTCGGCAATACCCCAGTACTTGGTCTCCTGTTTGCAGAGGAGAATTGGTTTCAAGCGGGCTCGTTGCCATGAAACCCATTTGTGAAACCAACAAGACTTGCTATAATCTGGTCTGGGTCCCTCACCTACGTGTACGAGCAATTCCATCTCTGCGCTAGCATTGTACCTCTAGCCAAACGTTCCTGGAAAACACGCAAGCAGGGCATTGAGGCAGACTCCTTACCCCCCACACACACATATTCACCCATTACAATCTGAGGAGAGATAAACATGGAAGAAACAGTTACTGGCCTATTACAGTTACCATTTACCAACACACAATGCACCATACGTTTGGGGGAAGGGCCATAGAGCAGCTCGGAGACAGTGCATCTGCTTTGCATGCAGGAAGTCACAGGCTTAGTCTCTGGTAGCTCCAAGGAGGGAATGTCCCCCATCTGAAGTCCTGGAGAACTGCTACCAGTCATTGTAGCCAGTACCGAGCTAGATGGACCAAGGGTCTGATGTTTGTTGTTACGTGCCTTCAAGTCGATTACGACTTATGGTGACCCTATGAATCAGCAACCTCCAAGAGCATCTGTAATTCATGTTTGGTACTGCAGAGGGAAGAAAAGGAGGAAGATTTAATATAACCTCCATGGGCGTACGGTATGCTGAAAGACGACAACATAATTGGAAATATCTGTTTCATCAACAGGACAAACTCTGGCCAGAAAAACAATGCAGCCCGCTGGAGAGAATGTTTGCCTTGGAGGACACAAGTTCACATGTCCACTAGGCTGCAGCTACGCCAATAGGGTGCAACACAACTGGGAGTAGGCCTGAAGTCTGGTATGTGAGCAGGTGTGATTCTTCCTTGGCCCTGGTTTCAGGATTGAAATGACTGTGTGTGTGTTATGTGCCTTCAAGCTGATCATGACTTATGGCGACCCTATGAATCAACAACCTCCAAGAGCATCTGTCATGGACCACCCTGTTCAGATCTTGTAAGTTCAGATCTGTGGCTTCCTTTACGGAATCAACCCATCTCTTGTTTGGCCTTCCTCTTTTTCTACTCCCTTCTGTTTTCCCCAGCATTATTGTCTTTTCTAGTGAATCACGTGTTCTCATGATGTGTCCAAAGTATGATAACCTCAGTTTCATCATTTTAGCTTCTAGTGACAGTTCTGGTTTAATTTGTTCTGACACCCAATTATTTGTCTTTTTCACAGTCCATGGTATGCACAAAGCTCTCCTTCAACACCACATTTCAAATGAGTTGATTTTTCTCTTATCCGCTTTTTTCATTGTCCAACTTTCACATCCATACATAGAGATCGGGAATACCATGGTCTGAATGATCCTGACTTTAGTGCTCAGTGATACATCTTTGCATTTGAGGACTTTTTCTAGTTCTCTCACAGCTGCCCTCCCCAGTCCTAGCCTTCTTCTGATTTCTTGACTAATATATAATGTAGCATGCTTTATTCCTATGTACAGTGCCTAGCACTCTTTCAAAAGAAGCCACAACTTCAGTCTAGATTCCTCTCATTAATTGCCATATTGCCCCCTCCTCACTACCCAGTTACCCCAGGCCTTCACTGTTTTATGCTTCTCAACTTTGGTTTTCCTGAATAGTTTCGGCAACCCTTCTGCATAGATCAGATCATCTGTATTGATGTCAACAGGTCTTTTTTTCAAACACACTCAAGGTTTCAATTCTGCTGCTCTCCTCTGGGATGAGCCTATCAAACAGATACACCCTCATGGCATTCTGGGGCACTTCCAGATGCCTCAGGTTGGTGAAGTAAGCTCCTAAGTGGTTGATGACCTTAACCTGCTCCTCCAGGCATTCAGATTCCAGGAAGTCACACAGTTGACAAGTCAGAGAGAAGCATATTCAAGTTCCACAGATATTAACTGGGGAGTGTGGACATTCTCAATAGCAAGTTCATAATCACGAATAGATTTACAAAGAGGAATTGGGTATTTTAGCATTTTTCAAATCCCCAAAGGGGAAAGGTAAGAATAAGCTTATGGAAGCTACATGTTTTCATGTATTCTGTGGCTTGTCTTGAAGACCTTTACAGAAGAAGTTGTTATATTTAAGAACATAAGAAGAGCCCTGCAGGATCAGGCCAATGGCCCATCTTGTCCAACATCCTGTTCTCCCAGTTGCCAACCAGATGCCTATGGAAAGCCTGCAAGTAGGTCATCCAGTGGCACTCTCCCCACTTGTGATGTCCTAGGAACTAGTAATCAGAGGCAAACTGCTTCTGACAGTGGAGAGAAAACATAGCCATCATGGCTAGTAGTCACTGATAGCCTTATTCTCCTTGAGTTTGTCTAACCCTCTTTTAAAGCTATCCAAGTTGGTGGCCATCACTACTTCTTCTGGAAGGCAATTCCATGGTTTAGCTATGTGCTGTGGCGTGAAGAAGTACTTTCTTTGGCCTGTCCTGAATCTTCCAACATTCAGTTTCATTTACATCTGGCTACACAGGCCCCAAACTGAAGATTTATGGCTTGTCCCTCACCAACACCTTTGTTTGTAATGAATCATTTTTGGTCTGTTTATCTATTTTATTTAACAGTTAAAAATGTATGAATATATATAAAAATATAAAATATTTTGATACAATCAGTTAATCTTCAAAAGACCATCCTTTAATAAGTGAATTTCCAAATGAACAAAAATAGTTACACAGCATCAGTAGTGCAATCCTAAATATAATAAGCCCCACTGAGTTTCAATGGCACTTATGCCTAGATGCCTATAGTGTTGCAGCCCAAATGTTAATACAGCTTCTTTATTATTTAATCATCTCAGGTCTACAGTGTCATGTATTTTCCCTGTGTCTGCTCCAGTATTGAAAGAATTAATACTAAGTTCTGAATATTTTAAGTCCTGCCTTCTCTATAATAAAAGATGTTAATTCTAGAATAATTAATGCCACCTCACAAAAAAAAGTGTTTCCTCATATTTCAGTTTAACAGCACAGCCATTCTTTTTCCTTATTGTACAGTAAAGCACCTTGCTCCGCGGCACAGAGTGGTAAATATTTTTTATTTATTTATTTATTTCATTAAACGTATAGACCGCCCCATAGCCGAAGCTCTCTGGGCGGTTCACAAGAAAAAGAACAACATTAGAAATACATAAGCATATACAATATAAAAACACAATTTAAAAGTACAAAATATTAAGAGTTAAAACACTTCCAATAAATGCAACATACTTAAAATAATTAAAATAATTAAAATGCCTGGGCGAAGAGGAAAGTTTTAACCTGGCGCCGAAAAGATAGTAACGTTGGCGCCGGGCGTATCTCCTCTGGGAGGGTGTTCCACAATTCGGGGGCCACCACTGAAAAAGCCCTTTTTCGTGTTGCCGCCCTCCGAGCTTCCCTATGAGTAGGCACTCGGAGGAGGGTCTTCGATGTTGAGCGTAGAGTACGGGCAGTTTCATATCGGGGGAGGCGTTCCAGCAGGTATTGTGGTCCTGTGCCGTGTAAGGCTTTGTAGGTTAAAACCAGCACTTTGAACCGGGCCCAGAAACATATAGGCAGCCAATGCAAGCGGGCCAGAATCTGTGTTATATGGTCGGACCGTCTGGTCCCCATTAACAATCTGGCCGCTGCATTCTGCACAAGCTGCAGTTTCCGAACCGTCTTCAAAGGCAGCCCCACGTAGAGCGCATTGCAGTAATCTAATTTCGAGGTTACCAGCGCATGAACTACTGAAGCGAGGTTCTCTCTGTCCAGATAGGGGCGTAGCTGGGCCACCAGCCGAAGTTGGTAAGAAGCACCCCGTGCCACCAAGGCTATCTGAGCCTCCAGCGACAGGGATGGATCTAAAAGAACTCCCAAGCTACGAATCTGAGCATTCAGGGGGAGTGCAACCCCATCCAGAACAGGTCGAACATCCACCATCTGGTCAGGAGAAGCACCCACCAGCAGCATCTCAGTCTTGTCTGGATTAAGCCTCAGTTTGTTAGCTCTCATCCAGTCCATTGTCGCAGCCAGACATCGATTCAGCACGTCGACAGCCTCACCTGAAAAAGATGAAAAGGAGAAATAGAGTTGCATGTCATCAGCATACTGATGGCAACGCACTCCAAAACTCCAAAATGGCGGTAACGCAGCCGAAGCTCTGCTCACGGCCAGAGTTCGATTCCAACTGAAGGAGGAAGTCGAATCTCCGATAAAAGGGGTCGAGGTCCACTCAGCCTTCCATCCATCCGTGGTCGGTAAAATGAGTACCCAGCATATGCTGGGGGGTAAAGAAAGGCAGGGGAAGGAACTGGCAATCTCACCCCATATATACGGTCTGCCTGGTAAACATCGCAAGACGTCACCCTAAGAGTCAGAAACGACTCGCACTACAAATGCGGGGACACCTTTACCTTTAACATCAGCTACTGAAAAGTTAACTTGATTTCCTTCTCGTTCCACAATCGTTCAAATAGCCAAGAATCGGTCCTTTAGAGCAGAAGCCTATACATCAGAAACAAATCCTCTTGAGATCAATGGGGCTTACTCCCAGGCAAGTGGGTACATGATTGCAGTGTGATTAAGACACCACTTGCCTTCTTAGTCTTACCAATCCTCTGTTTCCCGTTTACCTGTTTTTAATTGGATATGCATTATGCATAATCCTCATTTCTGACACATAGAGGCACTTGAAAGTAAACAATTTGCAAAGTTTGGTCTGAAACTCAGTACATACTTAACTGGGAACAGTGGAAGCTGGTCTATTAGGGCAAGTGGGACATTGCCCCTCCAACTTCAGTCTGCCCTCCACCAGTACAACCAGCTCAGAGAGTGGCACTTCCCATCAGTTTTCTCCTCCTTAGTTTCAGTGTTGCTGCTTGTTGAACTCAGCAGAGAGAAGGATGGGGAGAGAACTCTGGCTACATACACACCAAACATTTATTCCACATTAAACAGCCATGGCATCCCCCAAAGAATCCTGGAAAGCTTGTGACGGGTGCTGAATGTTGTTAGGAGATTCCTGTTCCTTTGACAGAGCTCTAATGGCCAGAGCAGTTTAACAGTCAGCTCTTGTTCCCAGAGAATTCTGGGACTTGGAGCTCTTGAGAGGGGAATAATGGTCTCCTGACGACTCTCAGCACCTTTCACAAATTACCTTTCCCAGGATTCTTTGGGGGAAGCCATCACTGTTTAATGTGGGATAAATGTCAGGTGTGGATGCGGCCTATATCATTTGGCTTCATCTGTATTAGCTCTGGCTCCACCTACTGTTGGCCTCTCTGCCTTCCATCCTACCAGTCCCAATGGGCACCAGTCACCACTGCATAGGAGCAAGCCTCACTGAGCACATGGCACAGGCAATTGAATCTTCCTTCAACACTGATGAGGGGAGTGTCCTCCACTGCACCTGAGGACAGCAGGCTTGCTTAAGGTGCACAGAGCAGGGCACATGGCACACACAGCTCTGTCCTCCAACACCTTCCTGTTGCTCCCTGCATCTTCTTCTTTTGAATAAAGATATACTAGGCAACATAGTTAAGTTCCAACCCCCAGGAGGTCATCTCCTCCTCTTCAAGCACAAAGCTTCAGGCCATCTTCACCATGGGTTTGGGGAGAAATTTGATTCCGTTTGCATTTAAAGATATTTTATTTCATTTATTTATTAGATTTTTATACCGCCCGACTAGCATAGCTCTCTGGGCGGTTTACAACAATAATACAAATACATACAATAAAAACCCATAATAATACTACAAAAACACAAAATCTAAAATCAGTTACAACAAATTTAAACTAAGTTAAAATTACAATAAAATTAAAATGCCTCAGAAAAGAGGAAGGTTTTATCTTGGCGCCGAAAAGACAGCAAAGTCGGCGCCAAGCGCACCTCATCGTGGAGACTATTCCACAGTTCAGGGGCCACCACCGAGAAGGCCCTAGTTCTTGTTACCACCCTCCGAGCCTCTCTCTGAGTCGGAACTCGGAGGAGGGCCTTCGATGTAGAGCGGAGTGTACGGGCAGGTTCATATCGGGAGAGGCGTTCCAGCAGGTATTGTGGTCCCGCGCCGTATAAGGCTTTATAGGTTAAAACCAACACTTTGAATCTAGCCCGGAAGCATATTGGCATAATGAAATTAACACTTTGTGAAACAGAACGTGAGATGAAACACAGCCATCTTTCCACATTTACCCGTTTCCAAATTTTGCAGTGCAGGTCTCCAGCCAAGCAATATGTGCAAAAATGCACATACTAGGGGAAAATGTGTGCGTTTAAATGCATATATTAGTGCAAGTAACATGCAAAAATGTGTTATATTAGGGAGAACTGCTCACAAAATGTGTGTATTTGTCAAAACTGTATACAAAAATGAATTTATTAGGAGAAATTCATACAAAAATGCTGAAGAATCTTCATAGGAATGTTTTTAATATTAATTAATTAATTAATTTAGCAAATCACTGCAGAAATATGGAGAAGCGAATTGAAAACTGGAAAAAGTAGAGACTGAGAGAACAAAAAAATGACAGATTTGTCCATCCCTATTCTGCATTTCTCTCTGTGCTCAGGATTAAGCCTTATGGAGGCCAGAGGAACTTATTTCTGGGTAGCAGCACCCCTAGCAACGGACATCACCCTTTGTTTTTCCATCTACGTTTCTAAGAAGAAATGGAAGAAGTAGTAAACAGTCACTTGCCATGGGCCAAGATATATACACAGCAGGCTCACACTCTGCATGGATGTCACCTGAGAAGGCCTGACTATCTTCTAGGAAATTAGACTGTTAAGAGCCGGTGAAAATGATGACTGCAGCAAGGAAGCAGATTGTTCAGGTGGAAATACAGCCTAGAGGCAGGTAAAAATACAACTGCAAGCGGTATTTTGGCAACCGATCACCTGAAACAGCATCAGGTTAGACAAACCAGCATTTTGTTGTTTCCCCAAATACGTACTGTGCAAGGTTTCCAAAGGGGGCTCAGCTGCTCTCCCCTAAGAGCCTGTCAAAAAGGGGCTTCCCCCCATGCCATTCTGGGGTGCTCCCAGGCACTTTGGGTTGGTGAGCTGGTCACCCAGCTACTTGATGGCCTTCACCTGGTGCTCCTGTTATTCAGTCTTCAGGAAGTCACACAGATGAGGTACAAAAAGCAACCAGAGCCACACCATACATGTTTTAGAGTTCCAAACACAGTAGATCTCTCCAACCATGTTGCAGACACACATGACTTTCCCCAAAGGATCCTAGGAACTGTAGTTTGTTAAGGATGTTGGGGATTGTAGTCTGTGAGGGGGAAACCACAGTTCCCTGGATTCTTTGGGGGAAGTTATATGCTTTAAATGTAGGGTGTGGCAGTAAGTGCCTTTGAAGAAGACAGTAAATGATGCTGTGAGGCCATGGTTTCACAGCTTTAGCCTTTCTGCACCTCCCAACCTTTTCCCATGATATAAGGTTTAGGACTACAGCCAGTGCACACCCATTATTTTCAGAGTCAGTACCAAACCTGAGCAAGTTTATAAGCCAAAATGACACAAGCATAAATCTTGTACTTCAGAATATCAGTCCTGCAATTATTTAGCCTTCCAAATTCCTGGCTCCAAAGGTAAACTGGTGGCCAGGAACCACAGCTATCATCACTCAAATCTAAGCTGTGAGTTAGGAGAGGGTCAAGCTGGAACATGGGCTAAAGCTCTGAGAATACTTAAGGTTGGCTGTGGAAACCCTGTCCAAATGTCTGGAGTCAGTGAGTGACTGGATGGGAAGGAATAAGCTGAAGCTGAATCCTGACAAAACCGAGGTGCTGTTTGTGGGAGACAAGGGAAGGTTGGGAGACATAGACCTGGTGCTTAACGGGGTACGACTGCCCCTGAAAGACCAGGTCCGTAGCCTGGGGGTCATTCTTGACTCCCAGCTGTCCATGGAGGCTCAAGTTTCGGCTGTGAGTCGGGCAGCTCTGTATCAACTCCATCCGATACGGAGGCTACGCCCCTACCTTCCCAATCATCTGCTCCCACCGGTGGTACATGCCCTAATCACCACTCGCCTAGACTACTGTAATGCGCTCTATGTGGGGTTACCCCTGAAAACGGTTCGGAAGTTACAGCTGGTACAAAATGCAGCGGCGCGTCTGATTACAGGTGGCCGCCGTAGAGATCACATCACTCCTGTGTTGAAGGAGCTGCATTGGTTACCGGTTGTGTACCGAGCCCAATTCAAGGTGTTGGTCTTAACCTTTAAAACCCTATACGGTTGTGGCCCAGCTTATTTGAAGGAGCTCCTCCAGCATCGACAGGGATGCCACTCAACAAGATCAGCCTCAGAAGACCTTCTCTGGATCCCACCTGTCAAAACAGCTAGACTCGAGAGAGGGCCTTCTCAATTGTGGCCCCTACCCTATGGAATTCTCTCCCAAATGATCTACGACATGCCCCATCTATAATGAGCTTCCGCCGGACCCTGAAGACCTGGTTTGTTAGGCAGGCTTTTGGAATGGGCTAGTTTTACTGTGTTTTTAAATTTTTAACTGTTTTATATATTGTTTTATCATGTACGTCGCCCAGAGTGGCTGGTTATCCAGCCAGATGGGCGACTAACAAATCTCATAATAAATAAATAAATAAATAAATAAATAAATAACATGCTGGCAAAAAGCACTTACTGCATCCTGAGGGTGAGTGGAGCATACAGAACACCGCAAACAAAAATAGAATAATCTAAGTTAGAATGCAGGCAGGCAGCGTTGTCTGTGTCTAGCTCAGCTTTCTTATATTGCTACTGCTACCCTAGTTATGAGAATCCCAATTGTGTGAGATAATTATTCCCAAGATGATCATACTTTTTTTTTTCTTTTTTAAGTTTTTCAAGCAGCCACCGAGGAGGAATTTTATCGCTGGATGCTGCCTGCGTACGTTCACCTGCAAATGTTTGGCACAGATCTCAGCCAGGCCAGCATTTCTCATACAGAGAGCGATTATCTGAATTACACAGCTGAAGGTACCCTCATGCTTGTACCGAGAGGAATACTTTTTACAGTAAGCAAAGAGTAACTTTTTATAATGAGCAAAGAGTAACTACTGTGAAACTCCAGAAGGATCCCACTCACTGTAAGAGCCATTCTTCTGGGTATCCCTCTGTAATGCCAGATATCTCCAGAAGAATCTAGATGTAACAAGGAGGTTTAGAATGGCATGCCCCATGGTCTCTGTCCCATAATTCATGCCTCATACCCCTGATTTATTAGGGTGTTTATTGCTGTTGCACACTGTCATAGTATTGGAGTCTGGAGAGCTTAAAGTACAGGCTTTCTGACATAGTTGTTAATAAGCTTCAATAAGTTTTTTCACTCTGTCTATGCTCAAAAGCAGTACTTGGGAAAGTTGTTCAGCTAACCAAAACAATCAGCTTGTTTCGCACTCCTGCTTCTCCAGGTAGGCTTGCTTATGGCTTTCCCAACCTCAGAAGGAACAGTAAGTATAATTAGTTTATGAATTTTCTCACCCTGCTTTTGTAAACAAGACTCTTGATAGTCAAAATAAAGCAGCTATGCTTATGGAGGGAAACCTGGGAATGCAGATGGATTCTCAGCTCAGTGTAGTAAATATAGTCAGGAAAGATAAATAAAAGTAGAATCCAGCAACCTGGATGCTGGGAAGATAATGATCTCATATCATATCTCTGGGAGCCCCCTCCCAGAGGGTCTTTTGGGTATGAATAAAGGACCCCTACATTGGGGAGATTAAGCCTCAGCACCAGCTTGCAAGTGTGTGCAGCTTGGTGTAAAGAAACTGGGCTGAAAGGGATCTCCTCTGCCTGCTGCTGATAATGAGGTTTCCAGCAGGGAGAAACAGAGGCAAACCTAAGATCAAAGCTGTCATCATCAGCTGCTGAGTCTAAGAGATTAGGGCCTGCTTGTTAGAGTCGCAGCTTGTTAGACTGTACAATTTGTTTCAATAAAATCTCTAAATTTTCCTTCCTCATCAGTGTTTCATGGTCATTCAAATCTCGAACTTACTTGCCACATGGAAGGGAAAAACCTTTGGCAAAACACCCTCCTGTAAGGTTCTTGAACTCTATTAGGTCTTGGGGCAGGGAGGGTAATCTAACCACAGCATCACACTGTGATATTCCAACACTAAAGGAACAGGCATTGTTCATCATTCAGTAAGTGGCTCCAGCTGCAAACATTGTAGCCATGGTGAAATTTTGGCTTCGCATTTGCTTTCAGTCATGCTTGACAATATTTTGCTTGTACTTTCCATAGTCTTTAATGGGGCAGGAAAACCTTAATAACTTTTGAACCACTTATCAGACCAAGGCAATGGAAGGGTATGCTCCATAACAAGCCTGATTAAAGTAAGTCAGTAGTTTTCATCAGTACTGGAAAGAAGTCTATGATATGCTTCCTTAATAATTTGACAAAAAGGGGTGACCGTTTTAATGTTCAGCACAGTTTAACTTGCTGTATGTGTGGAGGTTTTATCAGATTGGTTTGAAATTTGGCACTTCTGTAGACCTCATCAGGTAGATCAAGTATGCTAAGTTTCATGTTATGAGCCCAACAGTAGGGATGAGGTCCATTGGTCGGTGCCAGTTTGAAAGCATTCCATTGACCTAACAGGCTGGTCTTGATTTAACTTTAGCATGATTTGGTGGTATATCAGTTAAAAAGCCACCATTGCATAATGCAACAGGTACTGCAGTGGGAAGGGAATGTTAGAAAATGGGACAGAAGCGCTGCCATTATAATCAGTAAAACTGATGCAATAACCCTCTGTCTGAATGCACCTTAGGAAGGAAGGGGAATTTTCTCCCAGTCTTTGGCTCGGGAGCTACAGAATGTGGCTGCTGACATGCCCAGGGGAGTGGAGGGATGTGTCCGTTCTAGATGTGAAGTCAAACCCACCTGCCCATAATTTCATAATTTGGTTAATTAGTCTGCAGACCTTCTATTGTTATGCTGAGTAAGTATGACCTTTTCACCATTCTTACGTCTCTTGCTTCTTCCTGGGTGGGTTTGCAATGCCAGGGTAAACTTAATGCAATATTCCATACAGAGAACAGATTGTTTTCATTTAATTGAAAACTAAAATTAAAAAGAGCCATTTTTTTTAAAAAAAACAAAAAGTCAAAATAATTAAGTGGTGTGTGTACATTCTTGATTCCAGCCAAATTATCAGAATCTCCCCCCTCCCCCCCAAAAAAATCTAGGGAGATACTTGGCAGGAAGATTTCATAAGCACCCCTAATTCTTTATGGAAAAAAAGGAGTAGGATGGAATGAGAACCCTGTGCAAACATAGTTGCAGAATTCAAGGTTGCCTAAGCTTCTTATCTGAATGACATCCATGACAGCTTGCAAAGTTTCTTATGTGGTGTCTGTCAAAAAAGAAAGAGAAGAGCAAGATCCGGGAATAAGCCTGAGTGGCAATAGAAACCACTGAATACCACCCAAACATGCCCAACTATTGAAAGTCAATCCTAAGATGACAAAACATTTTTGACATCTTTGCAGAAGGAGAATGTTTGCATCTGAACTCCAGGTGAAACCTATTTGTCATTGTACTCACAATAGACACCTCTGATTCTGGTTGTCTATATTCCTCTGTGTCTCCCCTTCCTCATATACAGAATATAGTTCCCTCACTGTTATGATGGAGTTTTGCAACTAGTCTAGCACACTGCCTCTAGCAGTGGTCAGTCAACTTTCCCTGGGGATCACCAGCAAGGCCCGGCATTCTTGTATGCAGGGCCGGCCTTGACATTAGGCAGAGTGAGGCACCTGTTTCAAGTAGCAGGTGCTGGGTGGTGTGGAGGGGTGGCAGGATGGGGGAGAAACTAGGTTCAATCTGCATTTAAAGCAGAATTTGTCAAATTTTCACTTCCCAAAACTAAAGGAGAACTGAAACACAGCCATCCTTCAAAATTCACACTTATTCGATTTGCAATGCACTTATTCAAATTTTACAATGCTTACAAAAATTCATGCATTGGGGAAAATGTGCATAAAAATGGATATACATGAAAAGAACATCAAACTGCTTTATATTGCAAGAAATTGCTTGCCAACATGCCTACATTAGTCAAAGCTGCATACAAAAATGTGCCTAGTAGGAGAAAGTCAGACTAAAATGCTGAAGAATTTTCATGAGGATTTCCCCCCCAAAAAACAAACACAGAAAACACCCACCCACAAATTGCTGCACAAATGTGGAGAAGTGAATCTAAGACTGGAAAAATGAAAACCTGAGAGAAGTGAAATTGAAAGATATTTCTATCCCTAGAAGACAGATTTGGGTGCCAGGTAGGGATGGGTGAGAATTTCAAATCAGTTCACATTTCAAGCAGAATTTATTAAACCTGTAATTCCTGAAAAAATATGGGAACCAAAACACAGCCATCCTTTGAAATTCACATGTATTAGAATTTTGGAATGCAGTTCGCCAATTAAACAACATTTACAAAAATGCATATATTAGGGGAAAGGGTGCATAAGAATGAATACACAAGTGAAAATAACATTCAAAAGGCATGAAATGATGAGAATGGCTTGCAAAAATGCGCACCTTTGTCAAAACTGCCTACAAAAACGTGTTTATTTGGAGATATTCGCACTAAAATGGTGGAGAATTTTCATGAGGATTTTTTAAAATAAATTTCACAGATTGCTGTAGAAATGTAGAGAACTGAATTTAACATTGGAAAAATGAGAAATGGGGAGAACCGAAACAGACAGACCTTTCCATCCCTAGGGTCAACTAGAGTTAAAGGTTAAAGATCAACTCAAAATAATAACTTCAAAAATGTGCAAAATGTGGAGAACTGGATTTAGGATTGGAAAAATAAGAAACAAAAATTGACAGGTTTGCCTATCCATGTCTAGCTACTCTGAACTTTCACTCCTGGCTAATGAGTGCAACTTTTCCTATATAAGAACTTGCCAGAGCAGTTTAGCCACACTTCTGTAACTGAGGAAAGGCCCAGACACATTAGTTCACGCCCCATGTTTTATTTTACTTCCGCAACACACATGTTCTCAAGGTTTCTGAGACTGGGGGGAGGGGATCAGCTGTGTTTAGGCTGAGGGGGAAAGATGCCATTGGTAAAACTGAGCTTAGGACATTGAAATGCCTGTGTGAGAATGGATTGTAAAATGAGACATTCATGTATATTTTAGTGGAGACCTACACCCTGATTTCTGATATGATTGTTATTGTTATTGCAGTTGTTATTATCCACTTTTCCTCCCAAGAGCTCAAGGTAGTGTACATAGTTTCTTTTGCACAACAACCCTGTGAGGTAGGTTAGGTTGAGAGTCTGTGACTGGCCCAGGGGCTCCCAGTGACTTTTATAGTTGAGCAGGCCCAGCACCAGCAGGCAGCCAGGTAGGGCACTGGTCTGAGGGCCCCTGGGGCTCAGAATGGCCCTGGGAGGGTGCAGCTCCTGCTGTGTAAGAGCATCGGATCGAGGGGCATGATTTGTGGCACATGTCAACTCCTTGCCCCAGGCTGCAAATCATGCCCCATGACCCAACACTTGCGTGGATCACAGAGCTTCATCCTCTCAGACAGCACCCCGTGCAGCTGGTGCAGGCTTCAATAGGCCCAGTTGCCCTGCCTCCCATGTTGCCACATCAGTGCATACAAAGGAATATGCATGCAATGCACTAGTGTGCTGACACGACAATGCGAGAGGTGGGGTGGCCGGGACTATTTAAGTCCGTGCCGGTTGCATGGGGGTGTTGGTACGTGGTACTGGCCCTGTGGCTGAGTGGCAATTTGAACCCGGTTTCACAGGTCCTAGCCCAATACTCTACCCACTGCACCACACTGGCTGTCGATGTGCAGAGCTGTTTGATAGAAAATAATATGGAATGTTCAGTATGTAATCTTATACACAGTTATCTGGGAGCAAGCCTCAGAGAGTACAGTGAGACTTTTAAGTACACAATGTGCACAGGATCAAGCTGTAAGTCTGATGTATAGGGTTGCCAGGTTCAGGGCCTGAGAATAATTCTGTATCTTTAGGAGAAGAGAAAGTCAGCCAAGTGCAGGTGTTCTTGCAACACTGTAATGGGAAAAACCACAGGGTGGAATTCTCCCTTCCCCCTGCACAATTTTTAAAGATACTGAAGACCTCTTGGAGGCTGGGCCTGGCAACCAAGATCCTTCACTGCAGAGAAATGGTTGAGAAATGAGTAAGAGTTAAGAAGATTCTCTACCCTTCCCTCGTTACCCTGTGGGTGGCTATAAACTCACTTTGACAGTTAACCCAATTTCAGTGAGTAATAATTGACAGAGAGAAAACCCATGTTTTGGTCTACCTTCACAGGCAGCAGCTTGGGAACAAGAGCAATTGCAGCCACACTTCCCAGTATGTGAATTCTGTTCACTATTGGGCAAGAAACAAACCATCATGCAACCAACAAGGTGCATCATCAATGGGTTTCAGGGGGTTGAGCTGAGTCTATGGGACCACTGTTGTTGCTTCTATGGATGTGAGGTCAAGGTAGATGAAATGCAAATAGAAAAAGAAAAACCAGATAATGATGATTTCCTAAATGCAATGCCATACCAACCACAACAAGATTCCTATGAGTAAGGCAGAAAACTCAGGATCTCACAATCCTGGAAGCAAGCTAGCCAAGGTCACAGAAATTGACATGCAGCACAACCTGAATTGGAGGCTGCAGTTAGTGCAGAATGCTGCAGCACAACTGCTGACATGAGTGAGACCCTGTCAGCACTCGATCTTTGCATACAAAGCATGTGCCTTACCATTGAGCTACAGCCCTTCCCATGTTTAAAAAAGTATAGTTTAACACTGTTCTTTTCAACTCACTAATGAATAAACAGAATACCTAGGGCAGATCCACACCATACATTTAAAGCACATTCCACACACATTTGAAGCACATGAATCCCACCACAGAATCATGGGAACTGTAGTTTGTTATGGGTGGTGGGAACTCTGTGAGGGGGAAATCACACTTCCCAGGATTCTTTGGGGGAAGTAATGTATTTTAAATGTGAGTTGGATGGGCTTTCTGTGTATTGCATGGTTCTGCATTACTTCATAAGCTTTGCCTGCATATACTGTAAATTGTTTTAATTAATTTTTAAAATGGAAATCAGCCAAAAAATTTATTGTGTGACCATGAGCTACTCACCATCTCTCAGCCTAATCTGCTCCTCAGGGTGAAAACAACAGAGGGGGGCCATGACCACCCCAAGGAAGAAGGTCAAACTTAAAATGTAGAGGAAATAATAATGTACAACCATACTTAGCAAAACATAGTATGAACATATTCTTACTTAAGCATGACAGTTAAAGATGTTTATTATTTACACAACCCATAAAGATATTTATAGTGCAATCCATGTTTACTCAGAAGTAAGTCCCAATGTATTCAATGGGGCTTACTCAAACAGCGAAGTGTGCACAGGACTGTAACCTAGATAAGGAACTTCCCTCACCCAACCCAAAATTTAGAATCATGTCACTTTAAGCTGTTTCACAACTGTTTTATACTTGTTTTTATGGTTATTGGATTTTAAATGGATTTATTTCTTCTTGTGAGCTGTCTTGGTTTCCTCTAGAAGCTAACAAATGGGACCCTAGTAGCAAACAAAAACAAAAATTAAAACATGGAAGGAATACAGGAATGGTAAGCCTTAGGCCACCGTTTCCCAACTAGTGGGCCACCAGATGTTGTTGGACCACAACTCCCATCAGCCTCAGCCAGCATTGCCAAGATGGGAATTGTGGTCCAACAACATCTGGTGGCCCCCTAGTTGGGAAAGGCTGCCTTAGGCCTTCCAGTGATGGTTCTGATCCTGGGTCCTGGGGAGTTGTAATTCAGAACCTTCCAGAAGTACCAAAAAAAAAAAGGCAAAGCCTCCCATTTTTAAAAGGAAAATTGAAATAAAAGAACATAAAGTTGCCAGAGGGAAACATGCCCAAGCCAAAACCACAAAAATATAAAAGGAATTTATACACCTGCACTCCTGATCTTTCTACAATGAGCACACACAAAATTACTTTAAAAGAACAAGAACCAAGTAATACTTAAAACCCTCTTATTACTCATCCTCAAAAGAGAGGAGCCCCTGGCAGAGATTAGGGACTATTTAAACATTTGACCCACCTCTTGAATGTGTAAACAATTCAGTAGATAAAGCGAGTTCAAAGTTTGTGCCTCAACTACAATCCAGTACACACTTACCTGGGAGTAAGTCTCATTGAACCCAATGGAGCTTACTTCTGAGTAGACATACATTGGATTGTTGCCTTATTCACCCCCCTCTAGAATGCACACCTTAACGTGGTAAGGAGGTTTGAGAATGTTGAAGAAACTGAGAGCAGTGCTGTTGGGAGTCTAGACCAAGAGGCTAGACTCCTAGCAGGGGCACCCAAGGGGGAATGGTCAAAGCTGAGACACCAGACTAAGATGCATCCAAACTCAGAGGAAGGCAATCGTAACCCACCTCTGAATACCTCTTGCCACGAAAACCCTATGAACAGAGTATCAAAAATGCAACACGAGATAGTGCTGGAAGACGAGACCCCCCAGGTCAGAAGGCACTCACCGAGCTACTGGGGAAGGACAAGTACGAGTAGCACTGTGACTAATGACGCAGCTGGGTCAAAGCCAAAAGGAAGCCCAGAGGCTGATGCGCACAGATGTGAAAGGGGAGTCTAGAGTTGTACGATGCACACAATGGGAACATTAAATGTGAGAAGCATGAACCAGGGAAAGTTAGAAATTGTCAAGCAAGAAATGGAACGTATCAACATTACAATACTTGGTGTATTATGTTTTTAAACAAGTGTAAGTGTAATGATTTGAAACGAATGCTGATGAAAGTTAAAGAGGAAAGCACAAAAGCAGGACTACAGCTCAACGTCAAGAAGACTAAAGTAATGACAATGGAAGATTTACGTAACTTTAAAGTTGACAACGAGGACATTGAACTTGTCAATTATCAATATCTTGGCACATTCATTAACCAAAATGGAGACAATAGTCAAGAAATCAGAAGAAGGCTAGGACTGGGGAAGGCAGCTATGAGAGAACTAGAAAAGGTCCTCAAATGCAAAGATGTATCACTATAGTCAGTATCATTCAGACCATGGTATTCCCAATCTCTATGTATAGATGTGAAAGTTGGACAGTGAAAAAAGTGGATAAGGGAAAAATCAACTCATTTGAAATGTGTTGGAGGAGAGCTTTGTGCATACCATGGACTGCAAAAAAGACAAATAATTGGGTGTTAGAACAAATTAAACGAGAACTACCACTAGAAGTTAAAAGGTTGAAACTGAGGTTCTCCTACTTTGGACTCATCATGAGAAGACAGGATTCACTAGAGAAGACAATAATGCTGGGGAAAACAGAAGGGAGTAGAAAAAGAGGAAGGCCAAACAAGAGATGGATTGATTCCATAAGGAAGCCACAGACCTGAACTTACAAGATCTGAACAGGGTGGTTCATGACAGATACTCTTGGAGGTCGCTGATTCATAGGGTCGCCGTAAGTCGTGATCAGCTTGAAGGCACATAACAACAAAAACCTTATTCACAAGAAGTGGAGGAAGATTATATTGGATGGCAATGGTAAAACAAGCCTTAATCCTCTGCTGAAGCTTTCCTCTGAGTGGCTGCTTTTCATGTTTGCTTGTTTAAGGCATTTATACCCCACCCTAGGGTTGCCAGGTCCATGGCCTGAGACTGATCCTATATCTTTAGGAGAAGAGAAAGTCAGCCAAGTGCAGGTGTTCTTGCAACCCTTTAATGGGAAAAACCACAAGGTGGAATTCTCCCTCCCCCCTGCACAACTTTTAAAGATGCAACAACTTTTAAAGATGACCTCTTGGCAACCAACCTTGTTTTCCCCCCTAAGGACATAAGATGAGCCTGCTGGATCAGGCCAATGGCCTATGCAGCCCAACATCCTGTTCTCACGGTGGCCAACTAGATGACCATGGGAAGCCCACAAGGAGAACCTGAGTGCAAGAGCTGTCTCCCCTCCTGCGGCTACTGGCAACTGGTTTTCATCTGACTATGATGGTAGAGCACAGCCATTATGGCCAGTAGCCATTTATAGCCTTACCATCCCCAAGGCTGCCTCAAGGTGTGTTCTGGCAGTTGGTGGGGCCAGGGCCGTTCCACACTCTTTTGACTCCCTCTTCCCACAGTCCTTTCTCTTTCTCTCCCCCCGGCTCGCCACCATGTCCGGCCCTTCTCTTTCTGGAGGCCTAGATGGCAGGGGCTAGAGGGTGGAATGCTTCAGTTGGACACTTGAAAGTTGTAATCCTGAGCACACTTACTTGGGAATTAATTCCACTAAGTGCCCTTGTGATGCTGGAAAGGTGGAAACAGTGACCCACATCCTCCTACACTGCCCATTCTATTCTGATTTACGAAGATATTTAATTGTACCTCTCCTATCGAAAACCCCAGGAAGATCAGACACATTTTATGTCCTCCTACTTCCTTCAGATTAAAATGCTTTTATCACCTCCAACGTTGCCAAATTTTGTGCTGCAGCGATCAACATTTGCCACGAACTGACTCTAGCCACCTTGTATTTCTTGGGGTGGTTTTTTTTGGTGTGGATTTTATAACTATGACAATTCTATTTTATAGTATTGTGTTTTAACAATTTTATCTGATCACCTCATGCTAGTCATTGACGGTAACAATAAATATTATTATTAATCCCATAAAAAATGGGGGGGTCTTGCTTTTGCATAAATATGTATAGGTTGAATAAATATGTACAGGATCAGACTGCACACTTTGCTTTTCATGCACAGAAGGAAAAGTGATCAGAAGAAATACTCAATCACTAGCTTTTATGCCCAAAATTTTAGTGTATCATTTCTCCCCTCACCCACCCAACATACACTACAGAGTCAGCTCTTTCCCCAAAATAGAGTTGTCAAAGTATTGTCCCCCATTCCAGTCTGGGGCATGCCCAGGTCCTTCAGGCTGGTGAGCTACTTGATGACCTTCACCTGCTCTTCCAGGCATTCATGTGTCACGAAGCCATACAGCCGGGATTGGGGGCCAGAGAAGCCAAAGGAAATAATGGTTGATCCTTGCTGTTTCTCAAGATAGAGAAAAATGGGGAACTACTTCACAGACAGAAACAAAATCCTTTGAAGGAGACCAAATTTGCAGCTGTCAAGTTTAGGGACTACTGGTTTTAGTTTCTCAGATTGCCAGCTTTCCTAATCTTAAATTTGCTTCACCACATTTATATATCAGTTTGCAAATTTTAAGAAGTCCTCTTGAAAATTCATCAGCATTGTAGTGATCCTGTTAGACATTTTATATGTGTTTCCCCTTAATTTAATGGATGTTATTTTCACTAAATATATTGATACACCCAACTGATCACTGTGCTCTGCAGGAGAGGGCCTCCTGCAGATACCACCTCATCAGGAGGTCTGGTCATTATGATGTAGCCTTTGATGTGGCAGCACCTACCCTTTGGAGAGCCGTCTCGTCACATATCAAACAGGCATTGTCCTATTGTCTTTTGGTAATAGGACAATGGAAATTTTGGCAATTTTTATCCCAGTCTGTATCTGTATTGGACTTGAAATCACATGTGTCTGTGTGCATTTGTTGCTTTTATTGTTAAATTAAATTAAATCACTTTAACAATAATTAAAACATGGGATGTTTCATGGAAAACATTCCATAAATGACATGAATTTTTAATGCACAATTTCCCCTAATACATGCAGTTGTGCACACATTTTTTGTTTGGAGAATAGCATTGTAAAATTCAGAGAAGTGTGAATTTCTAAGGGTAGTTGCATTCCTATTTGTCTGTGCTTTCAGGAAGGGTGAATTAGGGAGACTTGCATTAAAATATGAAGTGCCCTGAATTCCTTCCCCATCTCTAGCTATGTTTCCTCTAGCTTGTCTTGGTATTTAGATTTAGAACAGAAAACAAGATACACATCTATATGCTTTTTGAGCTGATGCCAAGCCCAGCCAGCCTTTCAAGATGGCTCAGATCACTAGTTTTACAGACCAATATATACATCTTGCAACAATCGCATTTCCAGATGCAGTTATTGACCATTAAGAATTAGTGGGGCCACTTACAAAATGGAAGGTCCTGAATGTTTACAGTTCTTTTTAACTAGCCATAAGAGAGTACACGGAGCAGAATTTTGGTGTATAACCGGAGACACAATCACTGTCTCTCAAATCCAGGCTATGCTTAGTCCAGCATTACCCAAACCTTTGAAGTTTGCGGATGATACAAAACTGGGAGGGATAGCTAACACAATGGAAGACAGGAATAAAATCCAAAGGGACCTGGATAGACTAGAAAATTGGGCTGAAATTAATAAAATGAAATTCAATAAAGACAAATGCAGGATTCTGCATTTAGGCCACCAAAAAAAAAATATTATTTTATTATTATTATTATTTATTGCACTTTTAGACCGCCCTTTAGCAACAAGCTCTCAGGGCGGTGTACAACAAGATAAAAACAGATTAAAATACAGGTGTGGGTACAATACAATATGAGAACATATTTAAAACAAAATTAAGACAAAAAATTAAAATTAAAATAGATTAAATTTAAAATTTAAAATTTAACATTTAAAATGCCTGGGCAAAGAGGTAGGTCTTTACCTGGCGCCAAAAAGATAATAAGGAAGGCGCCAGGCGTATCTCGTCAGGGAGGGCGTTCCATAATTCGGGGGCCACCACTGAGAAGGCCCTAGCTCTCGTTATTGCTCTCCGGGCCTCCCTATGCGTTGGAACCCAGAGAAGGGCCTTCGACATCGAGCGCAGCGACCGGGTACGTACATAGCGGGAGAGGCGTTCCGTCAGGTATTGTGGTCCGATGCCGTTAAGGGCTTTATAGGTAAGAACCAACACTTTGAATCTGGCCTGGAAACATATTGGTAGCCAGTGCAGCTGGGCCAGGACAGGTGTTATATGGTCAGATTTTTTAGACCAAGTAAGAACTCTGGCCGCAGCATTCTGCACCAGCTGAAGTTTCCGAACGGTCTTCAAAGGTAGCCCTACGTAGAGTGCATTACAGTAGTCCAATCTAGAGGTTACCACAGCATGGATAACTGTGGCGAGGTTCTCCCTGTCCAGATAGGGTCGTAGCTGGGCTACCAGCCGAAGCTGGTAGAACACGTTCCGTGCCACCGAGGCTACTTGCGCCTCCAGTGACAGGAGCTGATCTAATAACACCCCCAAACTACGAACCTGCTCCTTTAGGGGGAGTGTAACCCCATCTAGGGCAGGTCAGACATCAACCATCTGGGCAGAGAGCCCCTCCACCAGCAGCATCTCAGTCTTGTCAGGATTGAGTCTCAGTTTATTAGCTCTCATCCAGTCCATTATTGCAGCCAGGCAGCGGTTTAGTACATTAACAGCCTCACCTGAAGAAGATGAAAAGGAGAAGTAGAGCTGTGTATCATCAGCATATTGCTGGAAACACACTCCAAATCTCCTAATGACCCCACCCAGCGGCTTCATATAGATATTAAAGAGCATGGGGGACAGAACTGAACCCTGCGGGACCCCATATTGGAGTACCCAGGGACTCGAGTAATGCTCCCCAAGCATCAACTTCTGGAGACGATTCTCGAGGTAGGAGCACAGCCACTGCCAAGCAGTGCCTCCAACTCCTAAATCCGCAAGTCGCCCCAGAAGGATACCATGGTCGATGGTATCAAAAGCCGCTGAGAGATCAAGGAGAACCAACAGAGTTACACTCCCTCTGTCTTTCTCCCGACAGAGGTCATCATACAGGGCGACCAAGGCTGTTTCTGTACCAAACCCCGGCCGAAAGCCCGATTGAAATGGGTCCAGATAATCAGTTTCATCCAAGAGTGCCTGGAGCTGGCTAGCGACCACACGCTCTAGAACCTTGCCCAGGAATGGAACATTTGCTACTGGCCTATAGTTGTCAAGGTTTTCAGGGTCCAAGGAGGGTTTTTTAGGAGCGGTCTCACCACCGCCTGTTTCAGGCAGGGTGGTACCACTCCCTCTCGTAAAGAGGCATTGATCACCTCCTTGGCCCAGCCGGCTGTTCCATTCCTGCTAGCTTTTATTAGCCACGAGGGGCAAGGATCCAGAGCAGAAGTGGTCGCCTGCACCTGTCCAAGCACCTTGTCCACATCCTCGAGCTGTACCAACTGAAATTCATCCAATAAAACAGGACAGGACTGTGCTCCGGACACCTCATTAGGTTCAACTGCTACAATGTTGGAGTCAAGGTCCCGGCGGATGTTCGTGATCTTATCTTGGAAGTGTCTCGCAAACTCATTACAGCGGGCTGTTGATGGTGTTATTGCGTTCTGAGGACCAGAGTGTAAAAGTCCCCAAACAACTTTATAAAGTTCCGCTGGGCGGTTAGAAGATGACTGAATGGAGGCAGCAAAGTACTGCTTCTTCGCTGCCCTCACCGCCTTCACATAGAGCTTAGTAGAGACCTTCACAAGTGCAAGATTACAGCCGTCAGGAGTTCGCCTCCATTTGCACTCAAGCCGTCTCCTTTCTTGCTTCATCACTCTTAGCTCCGGGGCAAACCACGGAGCCACTTGAGCTCTGCACAGAAGAGGGCGTACTGGGGCGATTGTGTCAACTGCCCGGGTCATTTCCGTATTCCACAGATTGACCAGGGTTTCGACAGGAGCGTCAGTTTTATCAGCCGGAAAACTCCCCAGAGCCTTCTGAAAACCCTCAGGATTCATTAGTCTCCGGGGACGGACCATCTTAATTGGTCCTCCACCCTTGCAGAGGGGAGAAAACATTGTGAGTCTAAACCTCAATAGGCGATGATCTGTCCATGACAAAGGAATAGATGTAAAATCCCTCACTCCCAGATCACCATCCCCTAATCCAGTGGCAAAAATCAAGTCTAGAGTGTGACCCAAAATATGCGTAGGGCCAGTAACAAATTGAGACAGCCCCATGGCTGTCATGGAGGCCATGAAGTCCTGAGCCACCCCAGACAAAGCGGTCTTGGCATGAATGTTGAGATCCCCCAATACCAAAAATTTGGGGGATCGCAACACCAACCCCGCGACCACCTCCGTCAGCTCAGTTAGGGAGGCTGTTGGGCAGCAGGGTGGACGGTACACCAACAGTATTCCCAGTCTGTCTTGCTGACCCAACGCAATGTGAAGGCACTCCAGACCATTAGCCACCTGGATAGGGTGCCTAACAAGAGGGATAGAACTTCTATAGACCACAGCGATTCCCCCTCCCCGACCCTCGGATCTACCCAGATGCTGAACCGAGTACGCAGGTGAGCACAGCTGGGAGAGATTAATGCCTCCCAGATCGCTCACCCAGGTCTCGGTAATAAATGCCAGATCGGCCGCCTCATCCACAATTAAATCATGGATGAGGGAGGTTTTATTGTTTACCGATCTGGCATTAAGAAGCAGCAACTGGAGATCCGAGAGTTGGCTGATAGAACTACCAGCAATCCTGTGGATGTGGGGAGGACCTGAACACGGCACAGCCACCAGTTGTCTGGGCCGAGTTCCCCTCAACTGGCATGTCCTCCTCACAACACCATACCTCCCATTACCCGTCACTACGCTAACAGGGGCCCCCTCTGGTCCTCCCTCCCAATACCCTATCCTCCCGCCCAGGCACATAATAAAAATGAAATGAAATGAAAAATAAAAACAACAAAACTCACAATCTGTACACAATCACACCCTCATACATACAAACCACACACTCATCCAGACATACACTCATATAAACACCCACTCGTCCACTTCAAACCCACACAGTAGACACAGTCCCACACTCTGTGCGCCCAAACGCCAGCTCTAAAACCGTTCTTCCCGCGAAGAATGCCACCTTTGAAAGTCCAGATGATAACAATGAGGTAGAGGCGAGGGTCGCTTAGGCAAAGCACAACCCGCAGCGGCAGAGATGGAAGACACGCCAGCAGCAGGAGAGTGCCAGCCACAGCTAGATGAAACATAAACCTCAGTAGGAAAAAGGCGCAGCAACAGCAGCGGTAGAGGGCATGACCACACCCACGATGGAAGCACAAGCCACGACAACGACCGCGGGAAGGAAAACCCCGTCCCGACGACAGCCGGCCACGACCCCCGCAAGCAGCAGGTGACCCAATCCACGCCAAGCAGAAGGCGGAGCGGCAGACACAGCGAGGTCACAGCAGTAAAAGGCCAGATGATGGCAGCAACCGAAGCTACAACAATAATAATAGCAGCATCCGCACTCAGGGCGTCCACAGCAGCAGCATAATGTCCTGCAGGCAAAAGATCTTCCAAGTCTCCCCAGCCAAAATGCACGGGTACAGGATGGGAAATACCCGGCTTAGCAGTAGTACGTGTGAGAAGGACCTTGGAATTGTAGTGGATCGCAAGTTGAACATGACCCAGCGGTGTGATGCTGCGGCAAAAAAGGCTTTGGGCTGCATAAACAGAGCTATAGTTTCCAGGTCGAGGGAAGTAATAGTCCCACTATATTCTGCATTAGTCAGGCCTCATCTGGAATACTGCGTTTAGTTCTGGGCGCCTCATTTTAAGAAAGATATAGACAAGTTAGAGCGGGTTCAGAAGATGGCGACGAGGATGATAGCCGGTATGGAGAACAAGTCTTATGAGGAAAGGTTGAAGGAACTTGGCATGTTCAGTCTGGTGAAGAGAAGGCTGAGGGGTGACATGACTGCACTCTTTAAGTACCTGAAGGGCTGTCACATAGAGGAGGGTACAGATTTGTTCTCTGCTGCCCCAGAGGGTAGGACTAGGTCTAATGGTTTTAAGTTGCAGGAGCGTAGATTCAGATTGGACATTAGAAGGAACTTCTTGACAGTAAGGGCAGTTCGGCAATGGAACTGACTGCCTAAGGAGGTGGTGGGTTCCCCTTCGCTGGATGTCTTCAAGCAGAGGCTGGACAGCTATCTGCGGGAGATGCTCTAGCTGTGGATTTCCTGCTATGAGCAGGGGGTGGACTCGATGGCCTACAAGGCCCCTTCCAGCTCTATGATTCTATGATTATGATTCTATGATTGCAGAGAGAAAGGCTTTTCTGCTAAATTATGTTTAGGCATGCTCCCACTCCACGTGAACACATTTTACATTGCATATGCTGGGGGGGTGAAGAAAGGCCGGGGATGGAACTGGCAATCCCACCCCATATATATGGTCTGCCTTGTAAACGTCGCAAGATATCACCCTAAGAGTCGGAAACGACTCGCACTATACGTGCGGGGACACGTTTACCTTTAGAATAAGAATGGTGCATTCCTGGGAAGATGCCAGGCTCTGATCCAGTCTTAGCACATCTTATGGCATCTGTATCCAATGTGATTGATGGATGTAATCACACCAAATATGCCAAGTTGCAGAATTACCTGCCCCAGAATAAATGACTGGAGTCAGTCATGCAGAGACAGCGTTAATGGGAGGGTACTCTGGTTTCTCAGAAGCCATTCATCTTCTAAGAACTCTAGTTCTGATGATTCACTAGTCCTTGACATAAATCACTTTGGGAATTACTGTAGACAGCCAAATTCTGCATCCTGGCCTTCACAACAGAGATGAATCTGGAGCTGCAGCAGGCGCTACTTCTGACTCACAGACTCCTAATTCTCACCAACCAGTAGTTTGTCATGCACTACTAGGGAACCGAAGGATGAGGCCATCTTTGTCATCTTCTTAACACTGCAGCACATGGGTCATCAGGGTGTGTCTGCCCATACCTCCTCGGACACCCACAGGAGGTCTCAGAAAATATCCCCTCAAAAATCCACAACATATGAGATGATGTTTGTTCTTCCTGCTCAGTTTTATTTGCACTTGGCTTGGCTTCCCCTACTTTGAACACACATCCTTACACGTGCCCACCTTTCATTGTATGCCAGGACTGGGCACCCTTCCTTCTGTTCTGGACAGAGGAGAGGTGCAAAGAGCTCTGTGAGCAACTGCAGTGGTGACTGATGTATATGCTGTTTTCCCGCCCGTGCCATTTTGTAGTCCCATAATCATTTTAGATATGGCAGCCATTTTGTGTGGGAACAAATCTCCTGTGTCTTTTATACCCATTGAGAAGGGGGAGGGCAACAGAGGATTTAGTGTCAAGCCACTCTTTAAAGAAAGAACAAATTGGTTCCTTCTGCCATATACATGTGTGTCACGCTAACTTCAGAAAGGAATTACTTTCCTTTTCTTTCCTCAACAGTAACTGTGTTTCTGTATACTTATTTTGAAAGTAACCCCATCAAACCTAGTGAGGATCACTTCTGAGTAGGCTGTATAGGACTGGGAATTTGAGATAGCCACAGTGAAAACTGAAGTAGGGTGGTCCTTATTCTTTATTAGTTAATCCAGTACACTTTTGACTCTGGCTCCACCCACCAGCTGCATATGACCCACAGCAGATTGTCCCACCAAAGGGAATGTGGCACTCCTTAGAAAGAATGTGGGACAACCCCAGTTTCTAGATTAGAATGAGACAAAGGTGCCTTTGGCAGATATGCCATGAGAAAAGCATGCTCAGATGATCACATCTGTTTTTGCAGCTTCAGACCATGTCCAGGACAGCTGGTAATCTTCTTCTCGAATACATCCCTGAAAAAAGAGGGTTGAAAAGAGGAAAAAACTATATATCCAAGATGAGAGGTTGACCTTCTGTTCAGAAGGTATTTTGTTTTGCATGTCAATGTTGGTGTGATAAATGAGAGTGTACAGGTATTACTGAATAGGAATGCTATCTGCATCAAGCACGGGGACAAAGGAATCTCTTTTGCATAATTTATACTTTTTTGAGCTTCCTCTTTTCCCACTTGTATTAAGGACACTTGACAGCTTAAGGGACTTCATTTAACACCTTCCTAAACAAGCTGAAAACAAGATGTCCTTGAATGACATCCACCAATTTCTGAAAACTAAGGAAACTTTACACTTTGAGAAATTCATTTTCTCACTCAGCTATAGACTAGCCTGGCCATGAGCACTCACACCTAGGAATGGAAGAATCTGTCGGTTTTGGTTCCCTTAGTTTCTCATTTTTCCAACCTTAAATTCGGCTTTCCTAATTTTTGCAGCAATTTGTGATTACTTTCCCCCCCAAAAAATCCTCATGAAAATTCTTCAGCATTTTAGTGTGAGTTAATAAACACATTTTGTATGCAGTTTTGACTAATATCCATATTTTTGCAGGTAATTTATCCTGATAGTGTGCAGTTTTGTATGCAGAACATTTCCCATTAATATATACATTTTTGGTTGGTTGGAGAACTGCATCACAATAGGGCTAATTTTGAAAGGTAGATGCATTTCAGTTCTCATATTGTTTTGGAAAATGCACTGGGAAGAGTGGTTGAAAGCTCTATAAAGTTCTGCATTCTGCCTCCAATGGTGGATAGCCAGATATACCTGGGAGATTCAGAAGAAAGGTATGAAGGAGAGACCATCCCTTTTGAGCCCTCTAGCTGGAGAAGATAGACTGCATATAACCAAGGTAGTAGTAGTAGTAGTGATGATGATGATGATGATGATGATGAATTGCTTCCTATGAAACATCTCAAAGTGATTTAACAATAAAAACATACATAAAACAATTTCATACATGAAAGCAGTTAAAACAATTTTAATATAACAACAATTTCAAAGCCAAGACAGATACATGCTGGAACAAAAATCTCCACTTAAAAGGCATATTGGAAAAGGAAGGTCTTCAACAGGCACTGAAAAGAGAGTAGAGATGGTGCCTTCTGACTTGTAACAGGAGAGAGTTCCAAATGATAGGTGCTGCCACATTAAAGGCCTGATTCCTGCGCTGTACTGAGCAGACCTTGGGATGAGATGGTATGGAGGCCCTTTCCTGCAGAGAGCAGTGATTGGTTGGGTATATAAGGGGAGAGTAAAGAAGTAGGAAAGCGTCATTTCCAATTCCACCCTGTATTCATCATATGCAGCACTGTGTCCATTCTGTTGCAATTCATCTTCTGCCAAAACCAACATTATTCATCTTGCTGTCTCCTGTAGCAAAATTATGTAACTTACATAAATTTTGTTGTCATTACATTCAAGCCAGCACCAGCTTGCAGTGGGCCTTTGGAGATCAGATTCTAGGAAACCTCGGCAGCAGTGGCACTACTTGTGCCACTGAGGGCTTAAATCAGCCCAGCCATGACATGGATTAGCGCACTGTGCATGCCCCCTCATCTTGAGTGATGGCAAGCAGGTGCTCACAGCATGCTGATGTGGTGCCATAGCACCACAGAAAATTGTGTGGCCACCCCACACTAGCAGCAGGGTACTTGTGCCTGGGAGGGTGGCTGCCACTCGGCAATCTGCATTAGCATCGGGTCATGGGGTGCATGTTTCATGACCCGATGCTAGCATGGATTGCAGAGTGGGAGCTACAGCCACCAGCCCCAGGGGCCTCTCACAATACCAGGAGCCCTCTCCCAGTGCCCAACCTGACCGCCCACTGGCGCTGGGCATGATTACATTATTCTACCCTACATTTCAATGCAAAGAAAACACAGCACATATGAGGGGGGGGAATAATTTGCTGACTGAAAGCAACAACAGCAGCAAATACTGATAATATTTACTTTGTCAATTTCCATTCCAGACATGGGACAAATAAGCAAACATCAGCAATTTCTGCTCTCATTTCGGTTTTCGTCAGAATTTGCTGACGTCCCTAGGGGTGAGATGATATTTTCGTAGCTGTCGCACCTGTTGGGAACTTACACTCCATGCATTTGTGCAACCCTCTTCCTAGAGTGGATAAAATAAGCTAGATCCTTTCTTATTCAGTCTTGTTTCTTGAATGAATATCCTGTCTTCATAGAAACAATGATACCTTTTCTGTTTTAGCCAGGGAATGTAAGGAGAGAATGTAGATTTTAGAGGCAACCTGAGATGAATAATTGAGGGATTACAGCAGACAATCGGAAGAAACAACAAAATTTATATATTATAAATTTATATATATTCAGAAGCAAGAACAACCCACAGTCCAATGTCCCCTGTCAGCACTCCTCAGGATAACACAATATGCGTATTCAAGTGATTGTTCTCAGTTATTTATCAACTTGCAGTCTTTTCTAAGCAGCTGCTGATCGGTGCCTTGGCTTCCCTGATGCAAGTCTCCATATTTGCCTGCTCCTCACTGCCCTTCTGTCCAGCATAGCCCCCTCCTGTGGGTTGCCCCAACTGTCCTTTTTCTTCTGTCCCTTCCCCACTGTTTATCATTCTCTCCTTAGGTGACCGTTGCATAGCAACTCCTACCCCATCATTCCAAGTTCACAGCATTCCATTCACTTGGTACTGGCTGCAAGAACATCATGCGATGGAGCATCGTCCGATGGAACATCAGGGAAGGCTGAATCAAGTGAAGGAGAGAAGGAGTGTGTAGGAGTTTGCAATGCTGTAAATGAGCAAAAGCTGTTGTCAGCCATTTTCCTGAGATAGTTCCTTTGGTTTTATCAACAGCATAATGAGCAACAATTCCACCTGCAAAGCTACTCCTGGCATAGAGGTGCAGTGATTGGAAAAGCTTTCCCAGTAGAATCTTTTATCTGCTGAACTTCTGCTTCTCATTGAAAGGTTTGGCCAGGGCAGCTATTACAGGCACAGGAGAGGGGCCAGTAATAGGTTAGGTTGTAATGGCTTCTTAAAAAGAGATGCTGATCTCCGTGCTGTGGACTCCCTGCACAGTTATCATGGCAACCGTGAATCAAGTGATCTTGTCCAATGGCAGAGATAAAAGGAAGAGAGACCGACATTATATTATTCCCATACTAAACCTCATGGATGCAGGGCATGGCTCTGGCCATTATCTATCCACCAGGTTCTTCCAACAGTTGATTTTCCTTACTAACAATATACCTCTACCCAGAGCTTGGAAAAGTTACTTTTTTGAACTACAACTCCCATCAGCCCCAGCCAGCATGGCCACTGGATTGGGCTGATGGGCGTTGTAGTTCAAAAAGTAACTTTTCCAAGCTCTGCCTCTACCCAGAAGCAAGCGCCATGGACGTACGAAGTATAGGATCGAAGCCTAAGCCGGATATTGTACAGCTGAAAAAGATTCAGGCAAGGGCAACCAAAATGATCAAGGGGATGGAGCAACTCCAGAATGAGGAAAGGTTACAACCTTTGGGTCTTTTAGCTTAGAGAAAAAGCAAGTAAGGGGGGGCATGTTAGAAGTGTATCCAACTATGCATAGTGTGGAGAAAGTGGATAAAAGTTTATTCCGTCTCTCATAACCGTAGAACTCGTGGGCATCCAATAAAGCAGAATGTCGGAATATTCAGGACAGACACAAGAAAGTCCTTCTTCACGCAAGAGCATAAATGGAGGAATTTGCTCCCATAAGAGTGATGGCCACCAACTTGGATGGTTTAAAAAGAAGATTAGACATATACATGGAGGATATCAGTAGCTACTAGCCACAATGGCTATGTTCTTCCTGCACTGTCAGAGGCAGTATGCTTCTGAATACTAGTTGCTGGGAATCACAGTTGGAGAGAGCACTGTTGCACTCAGGTTCTGCTTGTCGGCTTTCCATGGGCATCCAGTTGGCTGCTGGGAGAGCAAGATGCTGGACTTAGACATGCCTTTGCCCTAATCCATCAGGGCTCTGCCTATGTTCTTGTATAGGGACGTCTTGGTTAATAGATGTTGAAAGTCTTGCCTAACCAGGTCCATGGAGGGTATGTCTGTCAATGGCTACAAGTCCTGATGGCTGTATGCTACCTCCAGGATCAGAGGCTGGGAATCACAAGCAGGAAAATGCTGTTGTGCTCATGTCCTCCTTGTGGGCTCCCCGTAAGCGTTTATTATCAACATCAACTAGGCACCTTCATTGTACTGTTTTCAATGCCTACTAAAACCTCTTTTGTTTTGGCGATCCTACCCATCCCTGTGATTTTATAGCACGTACTTGTTTTTAAATTCTTTTGATTTGATCGATATTTTTATCATTTTATTATGTCCACTTGTTTTCAAAGTTTGTTGACTTCAGTTGTGTTTTTATGGATATTTTACACTGTTATATGTAAACCACTGTGCAATTATTATTTTATTCAGCAGTCTACAAAGTATATTTTATTTATCAAAATTTATATACCCTTGAGGTTGTAACAAAGCCGTTTACAAGAAACATTAAAAGTATCGATGAAAACAGTTAAAAGTAAGTTATTAAAAACATTCAAAGACAGTTAAAATGAGCAGTAAACTAAAAAAGAGATGGGCAGAGCAATCCAAATGCTGGGGAGCCGGCAGAAGGCGGGCTGGTGGAGGAGGAGGAGCCCGTGGAAAGCCCCATGGGATCCTACTGCTGGTTGGAAGCCACCGGCCCACTTGAACACTGGCTCCATTGGGAGCCGCGCACATGAGCTGGCCGGGAAGCACTCCCACGAATCAGCCTCTTGTGGCGTAAGCGCTCCCTGTAAGGCCCATTACAATTTTCACAGTGCTGCTCCCCCTGTTGTTCTGCCCCTGCCACGCCCCGGAATGCTTCTGCCAACCCACCATCTGTTGGGCTGGCCATCCCTGGTAGACCCCTGGTGGTGCCAGCAGGCTCCTGGCAGTGCCACAGCTCAGCCACGGTGGAGGGCTGAGGCCGGCAGAGGCTGGTGGAGCTCCACTGCACTGGAAAGCTGTCAGTACAGCCGGGGGTCTGCAGCATCCAACTCCCTCCACCCCGTTGGAAAGATAAGTTGGATTGAGCCCTAAAACACAGCACTAACCATGTGTGTGGATAGGCTTGCCGAAACAAAAATGTTTTAAGCAGGCACCAAAAATAATACAGTGAAGGCGCCTGCCTGATGTCAAATCAATGAAAAATTAATAAATCTTGTTGTCCATTGTAAAAAAAAGGATGCTGGACTAAATGGGCCTTTACGTTGCAATCCAATGCACACTTACCTGGGAGTACGTCCCATTGAACCCGATGCAATGGAGCTTACTTCTGAGTAGATGTATTGGATTGCAGCCGTAGTCTGATCCAGCAGGACTCTGCTTGGGTTCGTTAATTCCCCAAGGATGCTGACAGAGTTTAACTTGCTGAAAGAGTCTCAACTTTCAAGATTAAATCTGATTTAAGGTTTCTAACACTGTTAACAAAGTCATTTAAACAATACAGATGGTGTCCAGAGTGACAAGTCCTGATGACTCTTTTACTGAGCAAACGGAACAAAAACTGTGTATTATTTATTTATTGTACTTATACACTGCCCCATAGCCGAAGCTCTCTGGGCGGTTTACAGTAACTGAAAACTTAATGTTTTAAAACAAATGTACAAATTTAAAAACACATCTTTTTAAACACAATTTAAAAATTTAAAACAATTTAAAATTTGAGGAGAAAGGAACAGAAAGGTTTTGTCTTTCAGTTCCGGCCTTGTGCAGGGTAGGGAGAGAGGAAAAACTCCCTCAGAACTACACAGCCAATCAGATCACTAAAGATCATGCCACTCTGCCTCGTTGCTAAGCAACATCTCCACTCACCCCCTCTTGGCTGGTTGACTTTGGCTGCAATCCAGTACGCGCTTACCTGGGAGTAAGTCCTATTGAACCTAATGGAACTTACTTCTGAGTAGACACTTCACACTTATTGGACTGCAGCCTTTAACACTAAAAGAATTAACCCTTAAGTTGCAAAGTGAATTATCCCTGCTGTTGCCCTTCCAACAGTCACAAGGTTCTTTTGCTTTTCATCTCATTTCATGAATCTCAGAGATTTCCCAAATTTAACTTCAGGTACTAGTTATTAGCCAAACCTAACTGGGGTTGAATATTTCCTCCTGATCCCTTGCAGGGCAAATAATAATTGAACCTATCTAATGAAGCAGAACTTGGATGGTGGAGGTATCCTTCCCACATTTCTGTTATCCCAGCGCTCCGAGATAAGGAGCAAGCATTCCCACTTAGTGAACCACTGCAAAAACTTGCACAACCTATTAGGATGTGTGATTACACTAGGACTACCAGACCTTTTATCATGAGGCTTCCAGCTCTCTACAAGCTATTGTCTGGCTCAAGTAGAGCCAGGATGTCTTTTGTACTGGCAGAAATGCACATTGCTTAATGCCCTGTCTCCACTTATGCCAGTTCCTGGCAACCAGTTTTTGTTCAGTTTAATTATCAGGCAGCTGATCCTATTCCAGCCGGCCCATTTCTAGCCTCCCTGTCCCTTACCTGATGTCTACTACATGCTCACCCATGCAGAAAGTATCAAACAACTGCTGTAGCTTGAAATGGGGAATTCAGTTACAATGGTTGGGTTTGCTTCAACCACCACTTCACCATAATTTCTCAGCATAACCTGGGCTGTTGGGAGAATTTTGTTTTAAAAGGCATCCTCCCTATGTGCCATCCTGAGCTGGCTACAAACATGCTAAGCATGTTATAGGCTGGGCTCAAAGGTTCATTGGAAGTAGTTCCAGATGCTCAGAAAGGTTCTTGGATTTTGTTTCTGGGACAATCATTTATTTTACCTAGTGCTGTTTTGGAAAGTCAACTGAATTTCAAAAGCAGAGTGTTTTTGCCTGGCTGGAAAGTGTTCATTCTTAATCAATAATGCCTCTTGCTTGTCTGAATGGAGAGAGGTGTGTGAGGTAGGAAGAAACTAGCCAACTGCACGAAGCTGACATCTGTATTTGTTGCTCGGCCCATTTTTGCCTGTAGCCAGGGCTGGTTCTAAAGGGCGGCCAAGTGGGGCACTGGCCCGACAGCCCCTGGAGATACAGAGGGCCCCTCTGCAGCCCCTCTGTTCCCCTTCTGTGATCTGTGGCCCACACACACACCCCACGCCCCCCACCTACCTGTCTGCTGTCTTTTACCATTGCCCTTAATGAAGATGGCGGCCATGGTTTCCCTAAGGTACTGAAGTCCCTGCCGCCATCTTAGTTGATGGCAGAGATGCGCACAAGTAGCACGCACGTGTGTTATCAACAAAGATGGAGGCGGAGGCATCATCCCCTTAGGGAAACCGCAGCTGCCATCTTCATTAAGGGCAATGGTAAAAGACAGCAGACAGGTAGGTGGGGGCATGGGGGGGCTGCGTGCATGCATGGACACACACACACACACACACCGGGGCCCAGGGCAAGCTGATGCCCAAGGGCCCTGGTATGCCTGGAGCCGGCTCTGCCTGTAGCGACACCCATCTCCGGCACGTGGCCCTGGAAGGTTGCTCAGAAGAGAATGTGGCCCTTGGGTGTGTGGGAGAGAGCCTTTTTAGCTGTGGCTCCCAAGCTCTGGAATACCCTACCCCAAGAAGCCTGCTCTGCTCCCTCCCTGATGGAGACATTTGAAAACAATCTTGTTCCAGAGACCCTTTGGGAGGGACAGAAGGTAGAACCTGAAACTGATTTTGTTTTCCCCCTCCTTTTAAGTGTTACCTCTTTAGTCCCCTTTTAATATCGCTCCCCTAGATTTCTTGACTGTGTTTTATGTATTGTTTATCTGTTTTATTTGTGTGTGTGTTTTTATTGTGCTTGATTTTATGTGAGCTGCCCTGAGTGCCCTATTTTAGGGTAGAAGGGTGGGATAGAAATATTTTTATAACACTTCCAACAGTCATGGCTTCCCCCAAAGAATCCTGGGAACTGTAGTTTGTGAAGGGCGCTGAGAGATGACCCCCATTCCCCTCACAGAACTACAATGCCCAGAATGGCTTAACAGTCAGTCTCTCTTCCTAGGGAAGTCTGGGAATTGTAGCTGGGTGAGGGAATTGGGGTGTGCTGATCTGTAGTTTTCATTTTGCAATGAAATGCAATTTTGCATTGGGAATAGCAGCTGTGGAGAAGCTATTTTCAGCAGAGGATCGAAAGGATCCATTTCCTCACCACTCGATTTGCATTTTAAAAAATAATAATGTGCTGGTTAAATGCGAAAGTGTGCTTGACATCACATCTGGACTTTGCCCTCAGCTTCTGTTCCGCATAGATGTGGGAAGAGACATTCATTACTGCATTCCTTTTATTTTATTTTTCATTTATGGTCATATAGCTGTATTTTGGTAGATGAGAAAATATGACAAAGTAAGTGGAAATTTAACAATGAATGCCACAGCTATAGTGAAGAGAGTCAGAAGCTGCAAAGAGGACATTTCTAATGTATGTTACATAAAACCCTTGCTGGATGGGGCTTCTAGGAAATATTATAAAAAAAACTTGGGCAATGGAAAGGTCATTCAAGCTAAAATGGTAGATACTCATCACAATTCTCAGAAGTTCTCTGAAAATTGTCTTCTGAGAAATTCCAACTCAGCTCCAGTACTGACACACTTCAAGACAACTGAACTGCACCCTTTGTCCAATCAAGTATTTTGCAGGGAGGGGGAGAGGAAGTAAAACATAAGTCTCTTTGAGTTTAATGTGAGAAATAAGCACATCTGGTTGTATTTATTCATTGTTAGCCTATGCAGTACATAAGCATTTGCTAGGATGGCATGGGAAGCAAAGAGCAACTTACTATGGACAATACACATACTGTAGCTAGCTTATTGCTCCAGGATCACCGACTGGTTCACAGTCTCACAAAGTTCTGGTACGCTCGAGGATTAATAGCAATATCCCAGTTAATAAACCAGCCACAACTCATAACCTACTCAAATGATGCTGCAAGGAAGTGTTATGACCCAAATGGCAGTAATACAGTTTGCGTAAGGGATCTCGTTGGGTGATGGGAATGAATTGTTTATTACGGTCACAGGCCAATAAAACTGGGTACAAAAATAAAACATGCAGCTTGTTAAAGCAATTTAAAGCAAATACATATAAATATACATTTTTCCCTCTCAAGAAGCCAGCAGAAAATTCCTCCCAAACTGCACTGAGGTCAGATAAAAATGGGCAACCCTCTCAGTAATATAGGAGAAAATATCCCTTATAGAGAACAATACCAAATCTTCTGGAGATCTTCCTGGAGGAATTACTTCTGGATTACAGCTCTCACCACATGTAGCCAGCCAACACTTTGTTATCTTCTGATTTTCTCAGTTTGTCCTTTTCCATTGCCGAAAAATAACATTTTTGTTTTTTTCTAATGATAGCCAGTGATTTTTTTTTCAATCTCAAAAGTCAACGAGCCAGGTAATTGCCTATCAAGTAGGCATCTTGCCTCAAGGTTATTATCTGTCCAAGGAGAGGAGAAAAAAAGGTTTTTTCCCCCATGCAACTAACAGGCTTGTGCAGTTGGGTTCCCCCCCCCCAGCTATGTGATGTAATTTTGAAAGTTGAAAAGTGAACCCAATTTATCTTCAAGCCTTGCTGCTTTCTTGACCTTACAGTTCACCCGTTTGACTAACAGTTAACCAACTTATTGTTTCCTCTCTCCCCTCACCTGCCTTGGTCAGTTTTTCAGTATGCTGATGGTGAGATCAATCAACCAATAGTTTATTTCAGTCATAGACCAGATACAGAGCTCGGAAAAGTTACTTTTTTGTACTACAACTCCCATCAGCCCCAGCCAGCATGGCCATTGGATTGGGCTGATGGGAATTCTAGTTCAAAAAAGTAACTTTTCCAAGCTCTGGATACATACATACATATAGAAACAATATGCCAACAAGAGGTAGATATTAAAATAAACGTTCACAGAGCCTTGACCTGAACTTTCCTGGAAGAAATAGAAGCCGCGCCATATTTTGCAACTTTAAACGTAATCTGGGGGGAGTAATCTCCGAGCAGATAGTCAATATAGAAAAATTCTGGTCTGCCTGGAAAAGGGGCTAAAATAGGGGAAATTAGCTGTTTCCTTAGCTTGTGATAAAAGGGACATCTCAATAAAACATGTACATTAGATTCGATTTCTCTGTCGCCATAGGGGCATTTTCTCTCATTATAGGAAATTTTATTAAATTTGCCCTCCAAAAGGGCAGAAGGGAGAGAGTTCATCCTCACCAAGGTAAAAGCCCTTCGATGTTTGGGAAGTGTTAAATCGGCTAAATAAGGCATGGGAGAAAAAATATCTAGGGTTGTATCTATGTTTTCTTACTAGCATCAAATGATGTTGAAAATCGTTGTCCTTGATGCGTTGGAAGATGGCTGTTCGAGCTGAGTTTAGTCCCATTTCTAAAATTATTGGTACAGAGAAGCCCAAGTTGGAAATTTTTTCTAAAATTTGCATTTCCCATATTGATTTAAAATCATCAACTAAAATAAGCGGGGAAAGACCATTTGGGTCAAAAATCAATTTTAACCATGTATTTATTTTAAGAGCCCAGATACGTGATTCTATAGATTGAAGTCCCATTTCTAACCTCAAAATAAAACTGGGTATGTAGGTTGAAACGGCAAGAGTGGCTCTCATAAAAATGTTTTGGATAGTTTCTAAAATCGTAAATTTCTCCGAAACAGTAATTTGAGATCCATATGTAAGTTGAGGGATAATTTTCGCCAGAAATATTTTAAGAGCTGAGGGAAAAGATTGGCCACCTCACTGATAAAAAACAGTTAATAGCGCCTTCATTGATCTTTTTGCATTTAAGGCCGCTGTGTTAGTCTGTAATTTAAAAGATCTCGAAGTTTGAAAGGTTAGGCCCAAATATTTAAAATTCTTTACCTGCTCAATTATTTGGCCGTTAATATGCCAAATATGTTTTGGTCTCTTTTTTGGAAAAAAAACAACCTTGGTTTTTGAATAATTTATAGTTAAAAATTCTGATGTACAAAAAGAGGCTAAGGCAGCTAATAAACGCTTTAAACCGATGGGTGTCCTTGACATTAGTGCTATATCATCCGCATATAAAAGTAAAAAACGGGGGACACCTGCTAGTCTTGGGGGATGCGATAGTATAGAGGCCAATTTGGGCACCACATCATTGATGTAAATATCGAATAGAAGGGGGGCTAAAGGCATCCCTGTTTAACCCCTTTAAAGGTATAGATAGGATTTGAGACGTGACCCATATTAGTACATCTGACTTGGAGGGATGTTTTTTCATAGAGGCCTCTTATTAAGGCTAACAGACGTCTGTCTATACCTAGATTATATAATTTTTCCCAAAGCCTTGTTCTAGAGACAGAGTCAAATGCCATCTTTAAGTCTATAAACGCCACATATAAGGCGTTACTTTGTTTGGTAGTATATTTTGAAATCAGATGGTGCAATACAAGGGCATGATCTATTGTAGATTGTCCTTTACGGAAACCAGCTTGCTCTTGTGCTAAAATATCATTTTGCTCTGTCCACATAGTAAGTTTCTTCTTAAGATGGGCCGCATAAAGCTTGCTAATTATATTAAGCAAGCTAATGGGCCTATAGTTGGCTGGATCGGAATAAGAGCCTTTTTTATGGATAGGAATAATGATTGCTGATCTCCAATCATCAGGAATCTGCATTGAGGCATCAATATATGAGAAGAGGGCTGCAAGCACAGGAGCCCACCAGGCTGCATTTGATTTAAATATTTCAGAGGGGATATTATCAGGGCCCGGTGCTTTATTTAATTTTAACTCAGCTATAAGTTCAAATATTTCATCTGAAGAAACTGGGGGCCAACTTGGAACTTCATTGGCTTACAGAGTGACATATCCTCCGGGCCATGTCCTGTCTGGTATATTTTTCCAAAGAAATTTTCCCAGTCAGTTGAAGAAATAAAACAGTCTGGTTTGACATAAGGTTTTGGCCAGTGATACGCTATTAAATGCCAGAAAGTAGAGGAATTTTTCAATTTAGAGGCCTGTAGCAAACGTTGCCAAATATCTCTTTGTTCTATATGCTTTTTTTTAATTAGTTGTTTAAATTGTTTTCTCTGTACACAATAATTCTGTAGAGATTAAGAGGATCGAGTTAATTTGTATGTCTGATGAATGGCCATAAGATGTTTTTTGTTTGCTACACATTCTTGGTCAAACCACGATTTGGTTTTATAAACTGGGCAAGTTGATTTTTGCCTAGAGTTGACTGACAGAGTTAGTTGAAGCATAGATGCTAAATGTTGAAAATATTGAGTCGGGTCATCTGATTGGGAGCAAAACAAAATTTGTTCCTTAATGAGTTGGCATTCAGGTGAATTTAATCTAGCAGTTATTTCGTTATCAATTTTTGGAGCCCATTTCACCCTGCCTGGGCGTATAATCATTTCTTCAGATATGAAAGTTTATCGCCTTAAATGTAAGAGGTACTTGTCAAAACAGAAAACTGTAGTTAGTGAAGAGTGGTCACTTTTTGATCGATTTGTGACCTTACAGTTAGCCACCTGCTGAAATAGTTCTAAGGATACAAATATTAAATCAATCGTAGAGGATCCTCTAGGCGATAAGAAGGTGAGTTCACCATTCAAGTCACCGTTGGTACATCCATTTAAAAGTATTAGGTTTGATTTGGCTGTAAGCTGCATTAATAAAAGACCAGCATAGTTCATGCCTTCATCTTGCCATTGTCTAAAAGGAATATTGGGCATGAGATCTGGAGAGGATGCTATCATTTGGTATTTATTATATAGAGAATTGTCCGACGGACCTACCCTCGCATTAAAATCACCATCTAAAATGATCTGGGATTTGGGGTAGAGAAAAGATAAGTTGGCTATATAGTTCTCAAGTACCTCCATTTTCTTTGTAGCAGTATTCCTATCACGGCTAGGGGATAAATAAACATTAATCAATAGTAAAGAGAAATGTGCAAACTTTAAAATTAATGCAAGAGCCAATTCGGATAGCGGGTTTGTCTTAATGGTTACAGCCTTAGTTGTTGTAGATATAAATGTACAGATGCCGCCTTTCTGGCGGTCACCCCTTGTACTAGGGGTAGCATCCATATAATATGATGAGTAACCATCTAAAGTCATATCGCCTTCTAACCAAGTTTCCTGTAAAAAAATATCAAATTTAGTTAAAAATTTCTTGATGTTCAGATCATTAGCCTTTGATTTCCAACCCGCCACATTCCAAGAGACTAACTTCAATTGGGAGGAGTTAGATACAGTTCTTTGTCAGATGACCCGAGGATAATTACAATTTGATTCTTCATTTTTCTCGGGTCGATGACAGACGTCTGAGTTCGTCTTTTGTTGTGACGGGTAACAGTGGGATGACGAGAGATTAGTACTATTTGGATGTATGGGGGCTAAGGGTGCATGATGAAAAGGATCCTTTGACTGGCTTCTAAGAAAAGTATCAGAGTCTGTTTTATATAAGTCGATTGTCAATGGATTAGATATATCCCAAGGATCAACAGTGATTGACCTGTCCAATAACAAGTCTTTATCGTCCAAGGTCTTTGTCTTTTTTTTCAACTCTGTCAGCAGGTTTTCAAATCTGTTGGTAATTTCCAATTGGGCCTCTGCTGATAGTTGTGCAAATGTTTCAAGAAGATGGCATTCTTCTGGTATAAAGTCTAACTCCGCACAATTAGTATCAGCCTCTAGGGAATGCATGTTATGAGGATCAGAGAGGCCTATATAGGGAGCTTTAGGATCATTAGCGGGTGATAAGTCAACCTCTTGTCACTTGAGTTCATTTGGGATAGTATGGGCCAACATACTTGGCAAGGGAACTTTCGCTGTTTTGGGTTGAGATGAGATAAGATTCAAAGGAGAAGCTGTATTCTCAAACATTCTCGATATCACTAGGTCATGGTCTAAGAACATCTGTCTATTTCCATAGATAATTTTGACAGAATTTTTATTATGAAACGTAACTAAGGCTCTGGCCGTCGTATAGTTGTAAAAAAGGTACTGAATCCTAACAATGTCCTCAATCTTAAATAGTCCAGGCATTATGTTTTCCATTATATGCCAAAGATGACTTCTGCGTTCTCGTTGTGATGAAAAGCCGTTAGGTTTCGGGAAGTTCGATATTGCTATTTTAAATGGGTTAAGGACCAGATTCCAAGATTTATGACATCGGTTAACTTGAACTTTGCTATCAACTTGCTTCGAATCTACATGTGATGTAGTTTCTGAGCTGGAATGAGATGTTATATCCTCGTTGATAATGTGAGGGTCTGTCATAGGAAGTAACATAGGAGTTAAGGAACTGTTGGTATTTACCATTTTAGATTTTCTGGTCTTTTTTATTTTGTTTTTATCTTTTCTTTTCTTTTTTCTTCCTCAGGACTATATCTTTAGGATTTGGAGAATCTATTAAGTTAAACAGCTTGTTAAAATTCATATGACGTTTTGAACTCCTTTTCGAGGGTTTTAAATTTTTAGATTTCTTGATTTGTTTTGAAGTATAATTCCTCTTTTTCTTCATTCTGCCTGGCAGGTGGGAAAAATCTTTTCGAGTTGTTTGGGATGCTTGAGCCCTTGTATTTGGAATTTCTACTTCATCCTTCATAAAGCAGTCTTTTTTGACAAGGAACTGAATTAAAGTAGTAATAAGAGAATTTGATTCGGCTACAAAGCTTGAAATCAGAGTTAACGATTGAGTTACGGCCTGACACCAAGTTTCATTAGGAGGGGTAGGTTTTTTGTTAGATGAGCCCTTTTGGACAGTAAAGGGTGTTGTTGTCATATTCCGATTTGCTGTTAGCCCAGAAACTTGGGTTGATGAATTAGACCGCTCCTGGCACCAGGACTCATTCGATGCTGCTAGACTAAAATTAAGAGACTCTGAGGCTTTTGGCTCCTTTAAATGCGTAAATGGTAGCAGGGAGCTATGTCTGTTTGTCTCATAGGATTCTGAGGACTCAAGTGGCGGCATCGAGCTAGATGTACTTGTTGCAGAATTATTAAGCTCAGACTTGAATTGCAGTAAGAATTGATCATCTTCCACCTCATCAAGTTCTTGGGCCAAATTTAAAAAACCAGTCTCTTCTTTATTTTGGTGCCATAGAGAGAAATTAGTTAAAGTCCAGTTATTAGATATATTATCATGTTGTGAAGATTCTTTATTATCACACCTGGGGTTTATTTTATTGTAATTTGCGCTGGTTAAACTGTTAGAATTTGGGTAATTAAACATAGTTATTTTGGCTTGTTTCCTTCTGGATGTAGGTAACAGTTTATCAGAATTCAGTGTAATGCCTAGGTCTTTAGATTTTTGCCTTGTTAGGACCATTGCCAATTAAGTGGTTTTCTCTAGTATTCAGAGCTGAGAACGACACTTGTTTAACCAACTTGATAGATGGTTTCTGTAATGCTATTATGTTATTAACAGTATTACCCACAAATTCCTAAGATTCTTTGTAGTTCTTTATAACTCACATTCCAAGGCCAAGAAAGATACTTTAGTCCTTTAAATCAATTCCCGGAAGACACCCACGGTTACTAAGCGTTAAATAGGCAGAATGTCTCTTGAAAAACACCGAGGATTTATATTTCCATTTTCCATTGCCCGTTGTCATAAATAGAACAGAAAGATTTCTTTTGAAGGTAAGTTAACAATTCTGTTAGACTTACTTGAATTTCGTAGCGGGTAGAAAGGTTTTAGTTCTAATCACAGAAGAGGGTTTGCAGCTAGCAACTTGCTTCGGCAGCCATTTTTCCTATCACTTCGATGGTGAGATATTTTGCCTGCCTGAGGCTACAGACTATCTCTGAGTTTGGCAAAAGTCACAAATATATATATATTTTTTAAAATAAAACAGATACAAGGAGGAGACAGGTTAAGAATCAAACCATGAACAACATAATGGCTACCATCATCACCTTAATGAAACAGAAGTGACAGGCAATATACATTTCACCAGATCGGATAAAAGATGTCATCAATAACCATGCCATTATATTCACTTTTTTTTTTAAATAATAATTCTGGTACCAACGAAAAGCCACAGAAGCTGAGGGAGTGGCACAAACATAGTGGACGTGTGAACTGCAGGGTAGTCTGGTGTACACTTCACCTTTATCAATTTTTTCACCCATCCTTAATCTGTGCATTAAACTGTGTTTTCTCCTTTAGTTGATAGTTGTTATGTTTGTTTCACATCAGGGTAGGGAACCTCAGGCCCAAGGGCCAAATGCAGCCCTTGATCTGGCCTTCAGCATTCTCCTCAGGCCACACCCCTGCCTGAGACACATCCCTCATTAGCTTTCCTTTACACCCTCTTTGAGTGTCTCTTTAAACTCTGCTCATGCTTCTTGCTTGCCTGGATGGAGGACTGTGCGAGTGTGTGTAAAAACAAGCCTTTACCATGGCAAAATTACCATTTGTTGCTCGGCCCACTTTTGCTTCTGGCTCCACCCAAGAGTGGCATGTGGCCCCTGGAAGGTTGGACAAAATGGACTGTAGTCCTCAGGCTGAAAAGAAAGTTCATCTACCGTTTTGCAACAAATGTTGAAAGAGAATTAGTGATCTATAGCGGTGACAATTTTGATTATACAGCCACGAGAGTGGCTGTATACAATAGCCAGCGTGGATTTTTCACATTCCTCAATGTTAAATTGAAAATACCCCCCATGCCATTCTGATGCTTCCCATAAGCTCATTTCAAAACAAAACCTTACAAAACATATAGTCCTGAACTCAGAAACGCTTGCTTAACAACCCTGTAAATTGTCATGGCGATACACGAAACAGTCAGAGAAAATTGAGAGTTCAAAGTCTAAAAAGAGAGGAAAAAAACCCAGAGCTCTTTTGGATGTTTTTCTGTCAGATAATCTATTGAAATTCATTAAAAATCAGCCATGTTTTTTGTCTTGCATTAAAATGAGAAGCACAGTCCACCATTGCTGCTGAAAAGGCTTTACTGTTAAGAGCCAGAATGATCTGCTTGTAGGAGTCGTGGATCATGACTGCAAAAGGGGAAGCCCATAGAAGCTATTCATGAAATTATCAAGGCTTCGATGCAGGTAGCAGTTAGGAGAGAACAAGGAGTTGAGAAAAAGGAGCCAAGAGTTGACTCAGGAGATAAAATCAAGGGACACACAGAAGAACACCAGAGTCAAGAAGGACCATAGCTCAGTGGCAGAACATCTTCTTTCCATGAATAAGGTCCCATGTCCAATCCCCAGCATCTCCAGGGAGGACTGGGAAAAACCTGCCTGAAACTCTGGAGATCTGCTACCAGTCAGTTCGGACGATACTGAGCAAGATGAACTAAATGTCTGGTTTTAGAAATGCAAGATCGTTGTTGCTCAGGCAAAACCTCAGTCCAAACAGAATGCCTTTTACAGTCCTTCCTGTCTGGGAGGGCCCAATGGCCAGTGAGGGTGAGCAAAGATAGGCCACAGCCTGAGAATAATTTGCTGCTAGGAGAAGGGCTGTAGCTTTGTGGTAGAGCATCTGCTTTCCATGCAGAAGGTCCCTGGTTCAATCCCCAGCATCTCTAGGTAGGGCTGGGAGAGAACCCTGACCAAAAACCTGGAGAGCAGCTGCCAGTCAGAGTAGACAATATTAAACTAGTTGGACCAAAGATCTGACTCAGAATAAGGTACCTTCTTATGTTCTGAAGATGCTCAAGCTGCAGTTTTGTGGCTCACCACATGGGGCAGCCACACACAGAACAGAGGGTTCTTTGTTCTAACTCTAGTATTCCTTTACCCATGGAGGATAAGAGTAGATGGGTGTTTGGCCTGATCCAGCAGGACTCTTCTTATGACAACAGGGATACAACAGGCAGCCTCCCTTGAAGAAGAGTATTTCTGGAGGAGTCATGCCAAGGCTTACTCCCCCAATTTCACAGCCACATTGATGAAATGGGGGGAGGAGGTATGGGGAGCTTGCTTACAGCAATGCTCTTCTAATCGACTGGCAGCTGCTGTTATTATTTCTTAGAAGTTTCCTGGGCACAACACCACATCGTCCTGCTTCGCTACACCCGTAAGATCAGCACTACCACTTTTTTTGGGGGGGGGGATGAATGTGGGCAAGGGGGAGAAGGAGCAGTTTCAGGGAACTTTCTTCCCTACACCTCACAGATTTTGAGCTGACAGTTCTTGCAGGAGAACTCAGCTTCCATATCAACAGCTGGTACCTAAGCACAGAAATGCTGTCTTCAGAGACGGCACACCTCAGAATACCGGATGCTGTGAATAAATCAATAAAGGCCAGGCGTCCACTTCATATTCAGCTCGAAAGCTCCAAAAGGCACCTCTGGCTGGCTATGGTTGGAAGCACAATGCTGGTCTGATATAGTAAAGCATTTTGTTTTTTCTCCTCTTCAGTTCCTATCCTGGACCCAGTATTGGGACCGTTCCTTTCCTTCTCTCCCAAACCTTGATATCCATTAGCTTAGGATTGCTTCCCAACAAAGTCTCGGCCACTTGTCCAAGGTCCGTTCCTCATACCTGGATCCAAGCGGGATCAAGGGTACAGCCGGTGCAGAAGCAGGATCCACAGCACAGGTGCCCCGATGCCGCAGGGGCACTAAAGCCAAGGAAGACCAGCCAATAGCAAGACCTGGAGTCAAGGCAAAGGTTCACAAGAGCAAGAATGACAGCTGCTTAAAGGGGACCTATAGCAAGCTGTTATCCTACCGCAGGATCAACAGACCCATAGGAAGCTGTTCTCCTGTTGTACCACTCTTTTGGGTTCTATGGGGCTACTTTATAAATGTAATGATGCCAACGCAATTACAATTTTGTAAAAAAAAAATGCAAGTTTTAATTGGGCAGCAAAAATAGCAACAACAGTGCAACACATCCCAACAGAATATAACACATATACACAATTCCCAAAGTTCCATGCATCCAACAATGCACCAGTGCAGGAGCTCCTTGCAGAAAAGTCTGAGATAGGAAGATCAGTGGCTCCCATAGATAAAAAAACTTAAAGTCCTAAATAAAATACAAGATCGATACAAGCACATAAAGCCATAAAATGGGATTTACTCTTCCATTCCCTCCTACGCACATACATTAAAATCTCTTTACCTAATTCAAGGTGACAAGGGCCTAATTCCTGCTCCATGGCATTCACAGCTCCTTTTCTCTCCAGCTCCCTCTCTTTCTGAATTAAAACTCACCAGGACAGCCCTTCCTTTTAGGTTTCCCATCCACTGGGCAAAACCAATAATCCATAGGAGTTACATTAACACAGGACCAGGATAGACCAAACACTTTCCTGCCAGGTTACAAGGTACAACTGGTCTTTTTCTGGCTTCTCTCTCCTCCCGAATAGACCCCTCCTCCCAAGTAGACTCCTGATGTGAAGGCCTTCTGGCAACTAGATGTGAACTCCTTCATCAGCTCTGGATTTCCTACTAGCAGGGGTGGCTGGTGGCTCCATGTGGCTAAAGCACCTTGGGCAGCTTCTTGAAACTTTGGGACTAAAACTGGAGCGGATTCCACCTCCCCACTGACATGGAGCCACCGGCCACCATTGCCTACTAGGTCCACTACTGTCTCAGCTCCTGTGCCTCAGATGAGGGTGATGGAGGAGAGGTGGGAGTGAAGAAGGTCTGTGGGGATCATCAAGGAGGACCAGAAAGATGCCCTTGGGACTGGGTAGCTTAGTTGGCTCTTCTGAATATCCCACTGTGCCTGGATTATCCACAGGGTCCCCCTCCTTTGCCTCCTCCTGAGATGAGGTCTTCCCAGTGTCCTGATCAAGTTGAATGAGCCACTGATACCACTACTATCAGAACAATGAATTCTGTGGCCCAGTATTACTGGTAGTTCCTCAGCTCTGAAATTCTTGGAAGACCTAACAATCTTGCTAATTTATCCTGGTCTTTGGAAAGCAATTAAGAAAGCCATTTTCTAGTTCACAGAGCATATGATTTATAGAGAAATTTGCACTGTAAAGTCACAGTGGTAGGCAAATTCATCTTATCCATCTCTGGTAAACATAACTACACAGATTGAGGGTTCATTAAGATTTTTCTCCTGCTAGCTATGAATCTTTGTGTTGTTGTTGTTGTTTGTTTGTGTTTGTTTTTAGCATAAAGGGGAAACAGAAACAGTACCACTGCAGTTCACGCATAAGGCCAGTGGCAAATCCCCCTTGGAATGAGCAGAGATCCTTTGCAGAGATGCCAAGAGTTCTGCCAGGTGGTTCAGTTTCATTCCATTTGTTTGTGAAAGTCTCGAGCAGAGCAATCTTATGGTCCTGGCATGGGAACGACACAAGAGCTGCCAGTGTAACTATAAGGTGCCAAAAAGGGTCTCACACCAGGGACTCCAATGCTTTATAAGAACTTAAGAGCCCTGTTGGATCAGAGCAGAGGCTCATCTAAGCCACCATTCAGTTCTCACAGTGGCTAACCAGGGGGCTATGGGAAGCCTGCAAGGAGAGCTTGTGCTCAAAAGCACTTTCTCCGTTTGTGATTCCCAGCAACAGGTTTTCAGAGGCACATTGCCTCCCTTGCACCATCCTCATTCTGGTTCCCCAGAAAGTCTGGCTCACTAAGCCTCAGCCCTGGGTTGAGGAACTTATGCCCCCGCCCAGATGTTGTTGGATTTTAACTCCCATCAGCCGCAGCCAGCATGGTCAAGGATCAGGAAGGGTGGCAGTTGGCAGCTGGAGGGCCAGAGGTTCCCTATACCTAGCCCTCTAGGCTGCAGGTCCAGCCTAAAATGTCTTCTGACCTCTCAACCTGAACATTGTCGACTGACTCTCCAAGCCGACTGGGATGCTCCAGGCCCTATAAGGCCCTTGTAGCCAGGTAGGTTCATCTGTCTTGTGGAACTTGTCCCTGTGAGCAGCAGCAGTATATCTGCTCAGGCTGGTACCTGTCTCTAGCTTGCCACTGACCACATCTGTTGCTTTTGGACCTTTTGATCCTTATCCACCTCCACCTGTAACCCATGTCAGAACTAGACCAGAATGCAGTCACAATCCTAGCTCTACCAGCAGCAAAGTCAACAACACTGAAGCACCAAGCAGAGAGGCCCTTGGTGGAGGCTAATTTGCCTCCCCCTCTCCCCCCAAAACTCCCTAGAAAAACATTGCTGATTCCTGAGTTAGCATAATTGCAGGTAGGGTTGCCAGATCTCCGGTTTTCTGCCGGAGTCTCCGGCAAAAGGGGGCCATCTCCAGCCTCCGGCCATAGTTTGTTTGAAGCCGTTGATCTCCGGCTTTTCAGTGTCTCCCTCAGGCACGCATGCGTGATTGACTGGCCGCCTTCCCGCCCTTTGTCATTGAGGGAGGGACTACTAGAGAGACAGGAAGTGAGCAAAGTGTAGCCGCCGCCCCTGGAGCAAGAAGGCCTCGTCGGAGGAGGCCGGCCCAGCTTGTTGGTAGCTAGGCCTCTGCTTGGGAGTCGTTGCGCTGGGGAAGCAGGCTTGGTAGGCCCGAGAGAGAGAGAGAGGGGGGGCAGGCAACTGAGCTGTGGAGTAGGGTTGCCAGGTTCTTGGCCTGAGACTGATCCTGTATCTTTAGGAGAAGAGAAGGTCAGCCAAGTGCAGGTGTTCTTGCAACTCTGTAATGAGAAAAACCACAAGGTGGAATTCTCACTTCCCCCTGCCCAGCTTTTAAAGATATAGAAGACCTCTTGGAGGCTGGGCCTGGCAACCAAGAGGTCTTCTGTATGTTTAAAAGTTGTGGAGGAGGGAGGGAGAATTCCACCTTATGGTTTTTCCCATTACAGAGTTGCAAGAACACCTGCACTTGGCTGACCTTCTCTCCTCCTAAAGATACAGGATCAGTCTCAGGCTATGGACCTGGCAACCCTACTGTGGAGTGAGCAGATTCAGCCCCACTACACCTTCTGCTATTGCAGACAAATACCCCCTGGGTCATTGCTCCCACTCTTTATGGACTCTATAACTGAAAGTAAACTGAGCTGCTAGAGCCATGAGGAGGGGGAATTGGCAGGTGAGAGGTAAGTTTAAAGATTCCTCTCTCCTTTCCAACATTTGTATTGTTAACCAGCCTGGGATGGGGTGAAACAGAAATATTCCAGATAAAGTAAAATAACATGCCAGTTCTCCCCTGCTTTCACTTCACATTATTTTGGCTACCACAGGTTTGGGAACCTGCATTTGCTAAAATAATATGTAGTCCCTTCTGTCCTTAGGCTGAAATTCTGTGCACACACAAGCTTAATTACTATTAAACTCAGCACTTACTTCCAAGTAAATGTATGTGGGACTGGGCTGCAAGAGGCACAGAACAGAACATGAAGAAATAATAACTCTGAACTGAGTCTGACTGCTCGTTTCTTGAAACCACATTTTTAAACTTGTGCATAAAATAAGCTAGCTGGTTACAAAGTGATTGCTTGCCAGAAATCTAAGGATGTGTAAACACAAGCTGAAGAGTTGTTGGAAATTATCAGGGATGAAGTGTATGTATAGTATTACTCAAACCTGTAGAGCGACATAGTATTGAACTGATGTTTCCTTTAGCTTGTAAATAAAGAAACTGCTTGAAAATTACTGCACTATATAGAAGGTTCAACTGTAATTATTTTATCTCAAAGTGCCTGCTGAACATAGATGTTGACATAGTTTCAGCTATTTTACAGTTTATGACTGCAGCTTACAAACTGTTGGGAACTTTGTAATGTTAGTTTAGTGAAGATGGAGGACAGGGCTATCAATGGCTACTAGCTGTGATGGCTGTGCTGTGCCACCCTAGTCAGAGGCAGCATGCTTCTGAAAACCAGTTGCCGGAAGCCTCAGGAGGGGAGAGTGTTCTTGCACTCGGGTCCTGCTTGCGGGCTTCCCCCAGGCACCTGGTTGGCCACTGTGAGAACAGGATGCTGGACTAGATGGGCCACTGGCCTGATCCAGCAGGCTCTTCTTATGTTCTTATGTTCTTAAGATATAGTCATGTTAAGGGCTGTCATGTCAGCTTGTTGTTTCTAATGGTTACAGATGATCCATTGTGTCCCAGCTCAGTCACAATGCAACATAATCTGAATCATGTTGTATTCTGGCTAATCAATAAATGACTCTAGTTAGTTAAAAGCAACTGTGGGGAACCTGAGGCCCTTGAGTTGTTGTTGAACTACAACTCCCATAATCCCTACCTAGCTATTAACAATGCTTGCTGGGGATGATGGGAGTTGTAGTTCAGCAACATCTAGTGGGCCAAAGGTTCCACACACCTGATTAAAATTGTCAGCTGATACATGATGGGAGCTGTGGGTGGAAACTCCCATTGGGTCAATAAACTGATTATCAGAGGGCTCTGGTCCTGCAAATATCCAGTTGCCACATACACTACAGTTCAAGATCCACCAGCCACTACAGCAGGTCTGGGGAAACCATGGCCCTCCAGATGTTGTTAGACTCTAACTCAGCCTTTCCCAACCAGTGTGCCTCCAGATGTTGTTGGACCACAATTCCCACCTTTCCTGACCATTGGCAATGCTGTCTGGGGCTGATGGGAGTTGTGGTCCAACAACATCGGGAGGCACACTGGTTGGGAAAGGCTGCTCTAACTCCTGTCAGTCCCAGCAAGCATAGCCAATGGTCAGGAATGAATGGAGTTGTAGTCCAACATCTGGGTGCCATAGGTTTCCCCACCCTGCATTATAACACTGCCAGATTTAAAAAAGCAAATTCCTGAAGGAAGGGCTCAGTGGTATACTACATGCTTTGAACAGGAAACGTTCTGGATGCAAGCCCTGGCATCTCCAAGTCAGGCTGGGAAAGACCCCAGTCTGAAATCCTGCAAAACAATACTCAGCTAGTTGGACCAATGGCCTGGCTTAATGCAAAGCAACTTCCTATATGCCTTTTAATTAACAGTAGTTTACAATTTCTGGAAGGTTGTAATGTTGTGAGAAACTATGTCTGCTGGAATTTGCCCTTCTGGGCAATTTTGAAAGTCCCTGTGGTATTTAATATGGCATCTGTAACAGCCAGTACATCTGCCCTTAAACTAGCTTTGCTTTCTTTTTTATGAAATTAACAGTTTGATTCCATGTATGTTTACCCGGAAGTCTAACCCACTAACAATATTTATTCCCAGTCCTAAATATGCATAGGACAGCAACCTAAATTATCACTGATTTCACTGAATGTGGTCGCACCATGAGTGCAACCCAGCTCCTCGCTGATTGCAGCAGAATTAATTCTGTATGTACTGCCTTATTAAGACACAGCAACAGATTTATTCAATATCTAAAAGACTCTGGAATAATTGCATGACTAAGCAGAAATCTGTAAGCTATATACAAAGCAAAACTTCATTATGAAATGTTAATGTCTAGAATAATTTATGCAATGAAAAGCTCAAAGTAAAAAGGCTGATTGAGGTTTAAAAGGTTAACAAAAATAGCTGTAACTTCAATACTTAACAGCACAATCCTATGAATGTTTCCATAGGGCGGGGCATATACAACCTACTATATGTATTTAGGATTGAAGCCTGTTGTTGTTGTTATGTGCCTCCAAGTCGACTATGACTTATGGCAACCCTATGAATCAGTGACCTCCAAGAGCATCTGTCATGAACCACCCTGTTCAGATCTTGTAAGTTCAGGTCTGTGGCTTCCTTGATGGAATCAATCCATCTCTTGTTTGGCCTTCCTCTTTTTCTACTCCCTTCTGTTTTTCCAAGCATTATTATCTTTTCTAGTGAATCATGTCTTCTCATTATGTGTCCAAAGTATGATAACCTCAGTTTCATTATTTTAGCTTCTAGTGATAGTGCTGGTTTAATTTGTTTAACATGGCTGCAACCATATCTACTCAGAAGTAAGTCCTATTGAGTTCTATGGGGCTTAGTTCCTTAATAAGCAAGTTTACAGTTGCTGCCTTCAGGGGCATCCATCTGTGCTCCCATCTAACATCTCTGCAACACTAAGCTCCTTTCTTCCAATAATGGCCTGGCCTGAGGGCACGTAAACCCTTCTTGCCAGAAGCAAGTAAACTAGATTAAATGTTCGCTAAAGGCATTGAACTGTGACCTGGCAGACCAGGGTTTGAATCCCCACACAGCCATGAAGCTCACTGGGTGACCTTGGGCCAGTCACTGCCTGTCAGACTCAGAGGAAGGCAATAGTAAACCACCTCTGTCTGAATACTGCTTACCATGAAGACCCTATCTGGGATCAACTTGAAGTCAGTCCATTTCCATTTTGCATCACCCTAAGCTTGTGAGAAAGAATGACCTTGTCACTTCAGATGGACCTAGGAACACCCTATTTTAGGTAAGATTTCTATTTTAATCTCCAGAGAATTTTTTTTGGAATGGTATGCTCCAAGCAACTGTGGTTGATACAATGTATCATGTTTAATGATGTCACTAGGGCCCGCCCCGTGATGTCACTAGGGCCCGCCCCGTGACGTCACTAGGGCCCGCCCCGTGACGTCACTAGGGCCCGCCCCGTGACGTCACTAGGGCCCGCCCCGTGATGTCACTAGGGCCCGCCCCGTGACGTCACTAGGGCCCGCCCCGTGATGTCACTAGGGCCCGCCCTCATTTTCTCAGGTTTTTGGATGGTTCCGACCTGGCAACCCTAATTGCAGGGGCATTTTAGGAGAGGATGACGGTGGCCAGAAGCCAGATGAGGAGTATCACTGCTACAGCCCACAGCAAAAATGTTTTTTTAAAAAAGAAGAAAAGTGTCACTGCAATGCTAGCCTCCCATCAGTGGCATCACTGCTGCTCTCCAGAAGGGAGGAGGAAAGGCAGCAGGGTACTTAGGACTGTGCAGGTGCACCAGTGGGAGTGGCAGATGCTAGTGCACCTGCACAGTCCTGACCTCCCTGCCACCTTACCCCTCCTGGTAAGCCGCAGCAATGTGGTGGCCGGGAAGCTAGCACTGCGGTGATAACCCACTGCTTCTGCCTGTCAGCTCTTGGAAAATTAACAATATTTTTGCCACCCACTAATGGGGTGGTGAATTTGCAGTGTGTGTCTTGAAACAGTCTTAGCTACTACAACAAACTCAGAAGACCTAGATCTGTGAAAAACAAAGTATTGGGGAAATATGAAGAGCTTCCAGGACTGGACTTCAGGTCTCCTACTCTGCAGAGTTAACCACTCAGCTGCAGGAGCAAGCAGCAGAAAGGCCCATGTTAGGCTCTTTGCAGTTGCCAGGGGTCTAGCTTATAGCATGCCCTCCTCTTCCCTTCCCACCCTGTGCATGGGTGAGATCCCAGTCATTTTGGAAAACACTGAAGGGGTTCCAAGTGGGACTATAGCTCAGTGGATAAAAACATGGGCTTAGTATATCAGAAGTCAAAGCCAGTGTGGTGTAGTGTAGTGGTTGGGGTGTCAGGCTAGGACCTGAGAGACCAGGGTTCAAATCCCTACTTGGCTGTGAAGCTCCCTGGGTGACCTTGGGCCAGTCACCATCTCTCATCCTGACCTACCTCACGTGGTTGTTGTGAGGATACAAATGGGGAAGGAAAGCATGTATGCCATTTTGAGATCCTTGGAGGACGGACGGACGGACGGACAGACGGATAGACGGATAGACGGACAGACGGACAGACGGACAGACGGATTCTCAGTCCATGTGGGAAGATAGATATATACAAGCAGGCACCGGAGTGACTGCTGCGGGGACCGAAAATTTCACTCAAGAAACTTTCTGACCTGTACATGTCCCAGGATGCTTTTCATGGTCCCCAGCCTCCATCAGCTCATCTAGCTGCCTCCCCACCACTACCATGACCATTGGCCACACTACTTGGGGCTGCTGGGCACTGGAGCCCAATAAGATCTGGTTCCCCACCCCTGCCTCAGGAGAAGATGAAGGAGTTGGAGGAGGTATTTAATTGGCAAATAAAGTGAAGCTGCTGGTCACATATAATATTTCCTCTTTTGCTTTGGTACCCAAAGTCTCTAAACAACATTTCACGGTTGCTCATGTGATAGATTATTCTCAGGATGCCTGATTTCAAATTGTGTTTTGTTTGAACTGCAGCCACATGTGCATTTATTGGAGTTGTGTGTAGATTTGTTTTGATCAAACTAATAATACTGTTTTGCGCCACCCCAATCTCTGAGCGGTGCGAGACTCCCAGGGGTTCCTGCCCTTGCCCAGGGTTTGGTTTCCTTGGAAAGAAGGTCAGCAGAGACTACAGTGTCTTATAGGATATATGGTTTTTATTTAGACACATTCCAACCTGAGCTTAAGATGGAAGGGTTCACAGCATTAGCAGTCCATCAGATCTTGCCCCTCATTGGCTATAGCTTTGGGTGTACAGGCAGCAAGCAAGCTTCTCTGTCTGTCTCCAGTTTCCAGCCTTTTTTCTTCACTATACTAAAAAAAAAAGGCTCTCTTTGGCTCCAGGTTGGGGGGGGGAGCTCTCCCCTGAAAAGTGTTCCAATCCAAAGCTCCCTTTAGATATGCAGATTGACCATTCAATAAGTCCATTAACTCACAGGCTAGCTTAACAAAGGAAACTCGCCTCACCGGTAGAGCAGGTTTCTTGCTTGCATATCCCAACTTCAAATACAAGGATCGCAGGCTTGAAGGGGACACAAAGAAATCATCCGTTTGATTCCCTCGGTCCCATAACAATATCATTTTTAAATAACATGCTATAAACAGGAATATACTGGGAAATAGAGGGACAGAAATATAGGGAGAGGGAGGTCTTATATCCGCTCCAAGGTTTGCACCAATGCTCTGCATTTTTGCCACTGCAGCAGCTAAAGATTTCAAGGCAGGTGTAAAGGCATCACGCCATGAGATCAGGACAGGGTTCCATTTTCCTGACCTTTGCAATGGAAGAGAGGGAGAACGTAAGGTCATGAGAGCATAAGAAGAGCTCTGTTGGAGCAGGCCACCTCAGCCAGCATCCTCTTCTCACAGTGGCCAACCAGATCCCTGTGGGAAATCCACAAGCCGGACCAGAGTGCACTCCTTCTGCATGTGTTTTCCAGACATGTTACGCCGGACTGCCCCCCCAATTTGGCAGCAGCTGCGTGTTTACAAGCATACATTACTTTTTTGAATTTGTCCCCTCCCCCAAAAAAGTTTTGAGCTTTTGCAACTGGCTGATGGAAGCAAGCTTGCAGTGGGGATGGGTGGGCCGCAGTCGCTTTTAGAGGAGTGGTTTTTGTTTTGGAGGCTCGCACCACCTGCAGCTGGAGGTTGCTCCCATGCCTACTCCACTTTGTATATATGCAGTTGCAGTGGAGGTAGTGGGACAGAGCTGCAGAGCTTAACACTGGCATTGTGGTAGCTTTCCTGGACGGGGTGGCAGCAAGGTCAGGGCTGTGCGGATGCAGCAGCGAAGCCTGTCCAGCGGTCTTGCCACCACCCTGCCCCATCCCATCCCCATCCAGGTAAGCTGTAGCAATGCCGACGTTGGCAGTTTCTTGCAAAAGACACCGTCAGTCTCCAATCCTCCCAGGAAAGCTGGCTCTGTTAACAGGTTGCCCCTGGCACTTCCAAGGGGAAAGGGGCACGTGAAGCACAATTAAAGGAAGCACAGAAATGAAAATTAAGAAACAGCAACCTAATAAGCCTTTGCTAAGGCACAAATGAAAGTGCCTGATTATTCTCTTTGTCACAAAGAACAGGCACCATTGGCTGCAAGCGGCGGACGTTGAGCGTGCATGTTATGACGAATGGGAAATATCGATCGTAGGAGCTGGGGCCAGAAAATACTTAGCAAGTTGTTAACACCCTTAATCAAAGCTTGGCGAGAAAATTTAGGGAAGATTTCAGAACAAAATTTCGGCAGCGCACAAAAACAAACAACCCTGTAATTTGTAGAAATGAGCTGAAATTTCTCTAGATATATTTTTTCGTAGACATTTTTCTGTCGTTTTTCTTCTGCTTGCATAGAAAAGAAAGTTGCTTAGCAGAAATTTATCCAAATATTCTCCACCGCTTTTTTGGGTTGCAACCACCACCGCCTCATGCCCGGGAGTGATGCTAGGCCCAGGGCATTGCAGAGGTTGCAAAATGGTGCACAGGCTTCCAACTCAGAAAAGAAAAGAAACGAAACTGGGCTATTGCCACGGTGACTGGTGACCCCCAACAGTGAGAAACCGTTGGAGAATTTCTCCTCCCTGTGCAGAAATTTGGTGAAACCGTTTCCTGAATTTTCCTGCCCACAAATAGGGGAGGGAAAATTTCAAGCGGCTGTTTGCACTCTGCCCTAGTCATTTATACTGATGTCACAAACTGTGAAACCGGGGAGATTTGTTACATGCAGTAGTGGCCATCAGGGATATGCAGGTGGGGCTGCGATGTTCCCCTGCCGTCCCAACACCATGCATTGCTGCGGGTTACTGAGAGGGAGAGGGGCAAGGCAGCTGGGAGTTTGGCACGGTGCAGTGCAGTGGCACAGCCAATCTGACACAACCAAACCTGCACTTGCACAGCGCTGAGCTTCCCGCTGCCTTGCCCTTCCCCCTCTTGGTAACTGGCAGAGATGCGGGGTGGAAAAGCAAGGCAGCCCCACTGGCTGCTACTAGTTATATGGGCTTACAGATACTCCTCTAACTTAAAGGGCTCAGGGCATACAATAAGCATATGCTAATTTATATGTACAGATACCTCCAGGCAAGATAAGATGACGGCTACGTGGGGTCTCACCAACACTGGACTTTGTCGTATGCCCAGATGCCACGTAAGCGAAGGTGGGAAACCTTAGATCCAGGGGTTGAGCGTAGCCCTCCGGATCTCTCTTATAAGGCCCTCAGAACCCTCCACAGGCCATATTCCCTCTCCCCAGGCCATGCCTCTCAGTGACTCTGCTGTGCACCCTCATAAGAACATAAGGACATAAGAGGAGCCTGCTGGATGAGGCCACTGGCCCATCTAGTCCAGCTTCCTGTTCTCCCGTAGCCATCATGGCTAATAGCCATTGATAGTTTTTTTCTCCACGAATTTGTCTAATCCTCTTTGAGAGCCATACAAGTTGGTGGCCATCACTGCCTCTAGTGGGAGTGACTTCCATAGTTTAACATGTGTGAAGAAGGACTTTCTTTTGTCTGTCCTGAATCTTCCATCATTCAGCTTCATTGGATGTCCACGAGTTCTAGTGTTATGAGAGAAGGAGAAAAGCTTTCCTCTATCTCCTTTCTCCACATCTTGCATAATTTTATACATTTCTGTCACGTCAGCTCTTGCATGCCTTTTCTCTAAAATGAAAAGCACCAAATGCTGTAATCTTTCCTTGTAGAGGAGTTGCTCCATCCTCTTGATCATTTTGGTTGCCCTTTTCTGAACCTCTACCAACACTACAATATCCTATTTGAGGTGAGGCGATGAGAACTGTACACAGAATTCCAACTGTCGTTGTTCCATAGATTTTTGTAACAGCTTTATGATATTGGCAGTTCTGTTTTCAGTTCCTTTCCAAATGATCCCTAGCATGGATTTTGCCTTTTTCATACCTGCCACACATTGGGTCCACATCATCATCAGGTTACCTACTACGAGCCCACGGTCTCATTCCTGGTCAGTCAATTGCCAGGTCAGACTAGAGATGGGAGGATCTGTCAATTTCAGTTCTCCAAGTTTCTCATTCTTCTAGTCTTAAATTCAGTTCTCCACACTGCTGCAGCAATTTATGATTTTTTTTTTAAAAAATCCTCATGATAATTCTTCAGCATTTTAGCACAAATTTCTTCTAATAAGCACAAGTTTGCAGTTTTGACTAATGTACACAGCTTGGCAAGGGATTTCTGATAATATAAAGCATCTTTGTGTGTTATTTTCACTAATATATTCATTTTAATGCACATTTTCTCCTAATATATAAATTTTCAACAACACTGTTTGGTTAGGGAACTGCACTGCAATTTTTTGGGGGTGTGTGAAGTTGGAAGGATTATTTTGGTTGTCATGTTGTTTTAGAACACACAGATTTGATCGATTCAGCTTTAAATGTGGACTGAACCGAATTTCTCCCCCATCCCTAGTTCAGACCCCATGAGCATAGGGACAGAGATGTTGAAGAACAGCTATATTCTCTTTCTTCTCCTTCCATTTCAGCTTCCAGGCACCCGGCGTTTCCACAGCCAAATTGCCTCCAGCCCTTAAATCCAGCATCCCAGCCAATGCCCACTTCCTGCTTCCTCCCCAGCCGCGACATCCACTTCCTGTCATTCTTCCACCACCAAGCAAAATCAGATTGCCACGATTATGCTTTTCCTTGGAATAACTGCCCTGCAGGACAAATGAGAAGATGTAGGGATATTTGTTCTGCCCCTGGCTTAGATTGCCTTTCTCTGACTTTTTAAAACAGATTTTATAGCTCTTCCCCCCTCCACCCCCATTTACCTTGGCTACATCATGTTAACGTTCAATGAGTAATTTGCACAACCATCTTCCTGACAATATTGCTTCTATAATATTTATGAAGATTATTTTGCAGGAGTGTTTAAACTTTTCAGATTCATTTTTGAAGAAGAGAGGAAATGTAACTTTGTTTTTTAAAAAATCAATCAAAACTGAGTGGCAGATGGAAGCCAATCAGTTCTAAATAGCTGCATTTTCTCCTATGAAGGTGTTGGCCCTTTTTGGATGTGAGAAGAAATGTTTTCCTCCTATATAAATTGGCTCAGAGGTCTATCATTTTTTCCAGATTCCTCGTTAGTTGGTAGGTGGAAGGGCTTCCTTGAACCATCTGGAATTGTTCCTTTACTTCAAAATCGCCTCTAGCATGGTACGTCTTCTTCCTTACATCACAATTCGAATTGCATCAGCTGCTGAGAGTAGCGTCACTCCATTAGCAGTGCAATGCTCTGCATGTCTGCTCAGGAGTAAATCCTATGGCATTCACAGCCCCAGTGAACTCAATGGGACCTATCATGCATCTGTGCAAAACAGCCCCACTCCCTCTGGCTTGGGGAAAAGGCAGAGAAATCATGCAGGAAGGGCAAAAGACATGCAGGGCAGAGTGTGCAAGAGAAAACTCCCTCTCCAGTTTCCACACACACTCCAAGAAGCAGAAACAGAAGCAGCTAACACAGGCAGCTATGGAGGATTTGGAGGGGGGAAAGCTCTGCTGGCTGAGCCCCAATTAAGCTGCCATAGTCCCAGCTGAGCCCCAATTAAACTGGGTCTGCTTAAGATCTACCTATTCCAAACTGACTCGCACTGACGGATCTTGGGTTTGGATGGTGCTGCATGCCTGCAAACTTAATTCAGATTCAGGACAGACAAAAGGAAGTAATTCTTTGCACAGTGCATCATTAAACTATAGAATTCACTCCCACATAAGACAGCAACAGCCATCAACTTGGATGGCTTTAAACAAGGATTGGATAATAGAGGATAAAGCTATCAATGGCTACCGGCAACAACAGCTATATTTTACCTCCGCTGCCAGAGGCGGTAAAAGCCTCTGAATACCAGTTGCTGGGAATCACAAGTGGGAAAATATAAAAAAAATATGTTTTAAAAAGAATGGTGTGTGTGTGTGTGTAGAATGGCAAGGACAGCAACTGCTCCATCATTCTTAGAACACTGCCTAGAAGCAGGATAGACCATAAATAACACGGAGAAGAAGCCAGATTTCGGCTGAACATCAGGAAACACTTCCTAACTGTTAGAGCGGTACGACAATGGAACCAGTGACCTCGGGAGGTGGTGGGCTCTCCAACACTGGAAGCCTTCATGAGGCAATTGGACAGCCACCTGTCGGGGGTGCTTTAAGTTGGATTTATGTATTGAGCAGGGAGTTGGACACGATGGCCTTATAGGCCCCTTCCAACTTTACTATTCTATGTTTCCATGATTCTAAGAATAAACCTGTGGTTGGTGAAAAGATGGGAAAGGTTCTCAGCAGGGAAAAGAGGCTGAGGAGTGGACAGTCAATACATGAGAATGAAGGAAGCAGTTAGAAAGAGGGGAAGAACCTAAGGGTGTATGCACACTAACCCATTTGCAGCACAAAAATGTAGCTTTTATCAATCCAGAATTGCTTGGGCTTGTCTTCAAATGCTGCTTTCAATTTAGATTGATTCTAATCCTGCTGTCCACAAGGTAGATGTGGTTGCTTGATACGCATTTGAACACCCTCCTCTTTTTCTCCTGCACATGACCCAGGTGAATGAAGAAGGAAGCAGTGATTGCTATCTTGGTACATGTCCACCCACAATGTAATTGGGCAAGTGCGGATATCCCCTCTCATTGCCTGGACCACTTACATCCGTTTTCAAATGGACACACTGCAGGGAAATGCAGAATCTATCTGCAATGAGCTGGGTTTTTTTGAATGAAACCAGTTTGTCAGGAAGCGCTTTTCATGGGCAAAACTATGCAACAGATCTAGTAAAAACAAGTACCTACTCTCCATTGATTCTAGAATAAAATGTCATGTGTACACAACCTCAGAGAGAGCACCAACAAATATTATACCACACATCGAAAACTTTGTTGAGAACAGCAAGCACATCCGTAACATTAAAACAGATATATTTGATTTTTAATTGCATTCTAATTGCTTCCTTTATTTCTTATTGTATTTTACTGTATTAACATTTGAATTCCATATAATCAAAAAAAATAAACTTTAGCATCCGGCACAACTCATTGCAGTGGCAAAACAGCAGGCAGAAAAATCATTAAGGGGTCTGCCAAGACCCTCAACAATTTTCAAGTGGCCTGATGGAAGTTTGGGAACCACAGCCACAGAATTTTAGAGCTGGAAGGGATCTATCCACCACCTGCTCAACGCAGAAGTCTTGCATCCACAGCACTTCTGTTTAAATACCTCCAGCAAAGGAGAGCCCACCTCCACTGGAGGGAGTGTGTTCCACTGTTGAACAGACATAACCATTAGAAAGTTTCTCTTAATATTTAACCAAAATCTGCTTCCCTGCCATTTCCACCTAATAGTTCCAAGTCCTGCTCTCTGGAGCAACAGAGAACAAATCTTTCCCATCTTCCGCATGGCAGCCCTTCAAGTATTTCAGGGGTGGGGAACTGCATCTGGGTGACACACTTGCCAACCACCTGAAATCACAATGACATCAGGCAACTCATCACTGCCTGTGCAGTTGGATCAGCTCATGCAGCAGCAGTGCACAGTACTGACAATCAGCTGATTAGCGCTGCCTGCAAAGCTCCTTCCAGCCCAGTCACATTTTACCTGCCCCACACCTGATGTCAAAGATGATGTCAAATATAGGGCAGCCGGACGTGGCTTGGCTGAAATGACCTCACAGATCAAATGTCTCCCCTAAATCTTCTCTTTTTGAGGTTATTTATTTATTTATTTAAAATATTTCTTTCCCGCCCTTCTGCCCTACAATAGGGCACTCAGGGCGGCTCACCATAAAATCAAACTGATACATAATAAAATTATACACAATAAAACACAAAACAGTACAGTAAATTAAGTTAAATACAATTAAAATACATAAAATACCATTATATATATATATATATATATATATATATATATATATATATATATATATATATATATATATATGTATACACAGAGAGAGAGAGATGTAAATATATGCATATCTATATGGGGAATGATACTAAAAGGACTAAAAAGGTAAAAAAATTAAATAAAAAGCATAAAAGCAGCACCAGGCTCACCCATCAGTCCCTCCCAAAGGCTCTGCAGAACAAGATAGTTTTCACAAGTTTCCGGAAAACCATCACGGAGGGAGCAGAACGGGCTTCTTGAGGCAAGGAATTCCAAAGCCTGGGGGCCACAGCTGAAAAGGCTCTCTCGTGCATGCCTGTCAATCTAACATCTTTCATTCCAGGCACGCAGAGGAGACCAGATTAAACATGCCCAACTCCTTTTAACCATCGTTCACAGGACTGGGTTTCTAGACCCAGGCAGGCTAGTCAGCATTTGATCCTGCAGTCACTGAGTGATGATTAGCCATGAGTAGGGATGGGTTCCATTGGCCAGTACTGGTTTGAAAGCCTTCCATTGACCTAACAGGTCGGTATCGATTCAAGTTTCTTCTTTCTCCACCTGCTGCTAGTTTTATCATTCTGTTTCTGTACCCCCTCAGAAAAATATTGATATTAATATCGATATTTTGAAAGGAAATATTGATAAATGAAAGGAAATGTTGATAAAACTGTTGTTCGTAGCACTGATGTTTTCAAAAACAGCTGCACAATATTGCTGCATAAAAATCCGATTTGCAATAATAGAGAATGAGTGAATTAATGGAAAATTCGGTACCAAATCCGACTTGAGCAGAATTCTAGCACATCCCTAACCCACCAGCCTGTGGTGGGCAGAGCCAGGGGCAAAAGGTGTGGGGCCAGAGGCCAAAGTAGGCAGAGGAACAGAGGTGATTTTTATATTTGTAGAACAGGATCCCTTCCAGCCACACAAAAGTCAGAGGTTTCTAAACCCTCATCCATCCATCCATCCATCCATCCATCCATCCATCCATCCATCCATCCATCCATCCATCCATCCATCCATCCATCCATCCATCCATCCAAGCAAGGAAGAGACATTATCACAGTTCAAGGACTTGTTCCGGTAAGACAAAGGCAATCAAGGAGTGTATAAAGCTATGCATGGCATGGAGAACATGGATAGAAAAAAGGTTTTTCTCCCCCTATAACACTAGAACTCATGGACATCCAATGAAGATGAATGTTGGAAGATTCAGGACCAACAAAAAACTCGTACTTCTTCATGCAGCACATAGTTAGAGCTTGGAAAAGCTACTTTTTTGAACTACAACTCCCATCAGCCCAATCTAGTGGCCACACTGGCTGGGGCTGATGGGAGTTGTAGTTCAAAAAAGTAACTTTTCCAAGCTCTGGTTAAACTCTGGAATTCACTCCCAAAAGAGGCAGTGATGGCCAGTTGGCTTTAAAAGAGGATTAGACAAATGGCTGTGGTCTGCCTCCATGGTCAGAGGTAGTATGCTTCTGAATACCAGTTGCTGGAAACCACAAGAGGGAAGAGGTCTCTTGTGCTTAGGTCCTACTTGGGGACTTCCCATAGGCATCTGGCTGGCCAATGAGAGAACAGGATGCTGGGCTAGATGGGGCACTGGTCTGATCCAGCAGGGTCTCCTTATGTTCTTGCTCTTATAATGCTAGAGCACATGGGAATCTAATGAAAAGTCTCTCTGTAAGGTTGGGGGACTGTGGGATGAGGGATGGGTGGTTGTTGGGAGAAGGGGGAAACACACCAAATTAGGTCGAGGTCTGCCAAATTGGGTATGATTTTCCACATCCCCTGCAGTCCCCCACATCCTCTATCAATCTCTGTGGTTCCAGAGTGGCTGCAGGAGAGGAGAGATGATGTGAAACCTTCCTTTCCTGATCTGTCTTAAAATGTGCAATCCTATGTATTCATATTCAGAAGTAAGTCCAACTGAGTTCAATGGGGAATTACTCCCAGATATCTGTCTGTTGGACTGCAGCTAGGGATGGACAGATCTGTCTGTTTCGGTTCTCTCAGTTTCACATTTTTTCCTGTTAAATTCAAGTTCTCCCCATTTCTACAGCAATCTGCAATTTCTTTTTTTAAAAAAATCCTCATTAACATTCTCCACTATTTTAGTGCGAATTTCTCCCAATAAACACATTTTTGTAGGCAGTTTTGACAAAGGTACACATTTTTGCAAGCCATGTCTCATCATTTCATGCCTTTTTGCACATTCCTTTCACTCGTGTTACACACACTTTCCCCTGATATATGCATTTTTATAATGTTGTGTAGTTGGCGAACTGCACCCCAAAATTCTAATAAATGCGAATTTCAAAGGACGGCTGTGTTTCGGTTCTCATATTGTTTCCGAAATTGCAGATTTGATCAATTCTGCTTGAAATGCGAACTGAATCGAAATTCTCACCCATCCCTAACTGCAGCATAAGTTAACTTTTCTTAGGATCCAAACCATCATTGCTATATAAACGATAGCCCGAGTCAATCATACAATTTACAATAAAACAAAATTACATATGTAGTAATCACACACACACATATACGCAAAACAGCTGAAACACATGAGTAACAAATACATAGCAGCAGGAACAAAAAACAAAAAAGTCCTTCCCCTCATGTGGTCCCAAACAGGGATGCCTACTTTGTGAATTTCCATGTAACAGTCCCCCCGTGCTGTACATTTAAAGCAGTATTATAGACTTTAAACAGTCCTGGCTTTCTCCCACCCCAAAGTATCCCTGGAACTGCCAAGGCCACAATTCCACACAGAGGCCACATCTGTGCTATACATTTCGAGCACTATTGCGCCACAGTCATGACTCTCCCAAAGAATCCTGGGAAATGTAGTTTGTTCAGGGTGCTGAGAGTTGTTGGGAGACCCCCATTCCCCTCACAGAGCTACAGTTCCCAGAGTTCCCCTGGGAGAGGGACTGGTTGTTAAACTACTCCAGGAGGGGACTAGGGTCTCCTAACAACTCTCAGCACCCTGAACAAACTACATTTCCCAGGATTCTTTGAGAGATGTCATGACTGTTACAGTGGCACAATAGTGCTCGAAATGTATAGTGCTGATTTGGCCTCGGTGTGGAATTGCAGCCTTGGCAGATAGCTCTGTCTTGATGGGTGCCGGAATCGAAGGCTGACATCTTGAACTGGTGGTGGCAAGATGGCAGGATGTCCATCTGTGTGTGTTCACCTTGGTTGGGCCAAATAATGGAGCCTCAAGCAGTGTTAGCCCCCCAGCATTTTGCCACCTGAAGTAGAGCCCCAAAGGTGCCCCAGTGCTAAGGCTCACATTTAACAAAGTCTTCCTGCCCTGCTCTCATGCCAGTCACAGCCTTCATCTGTCCCCTCCCATGGCATGCCTGAAGCAGATGGCTTCACTCTGCTTTGTGGAAGGAGCGGCTCGTCCAGTGAAGTGGAGTCACAGCAAGAACCTCCCAGCGGGGGCATCGCTGCTGCTTACCGGGAGAGGGAAGCAGAGGCAAGGTCAGAACTGTGCAGGCGCACCACTGGAACCAATACGGTGCCCCCATTGGTTTAATTGCACAGCTCCAGCCTTGCCACTGCCTTGGCTTTCCCGCTTCTGGTCAGCAGTAGCAATGTCCCTACGAAGAGGCTATTACTGCAGCTCTGCCCCCACCAGGAGAACCACTCCTGGGTGACCAGCCACATCACCCATGGAAGCGTCCTTGCTTTACTAGGCTGAGGAAAGTTAAGCGGTTCTCCCTGACCTTCATAGAAGCCTCTGAGCAACGACGAGATTTGCTCCCCCTCAACTTCAAATAGGCTTTGCTAAGCTCACCCTGACCTTGATTGCCCTGGAGCCGGGTCTTACAGCAGGACTGTCAGTGTAAAATCAATTTCATGACCCTGTGATCATGACAGGCATTATTTCGAACATTTCCAATGCCTGCACTCTCCACAGGCAACGCAGCGCGCATCCAGAGTACGTGCTTCCCATTTCTACTCCCTGTGGCTGCCGATCACAGCTTGAGATGCAGGGCAAGTGTGCTCCAGAAGCAGCAGGCAAGCTGTGGCTGGGTCATCATTCAAGAAGGTTGCTGAAAATGCCTGCAGCATGGCAGACCAACAGTGGTGTCCCCAGCCGGAGACTCCAACTCGACTGATAGCCCAGGGAGTTAAACATGCTGATGGCTATGCCACTCGTCCCCTCAGCTAGGGCCTGGCTCTTCATTATCCAGGCTCGGGGAAAGTTGCAGCTGAACTAATGCTATTCTATTCATCCTAGCAGTACAACGTTACTCCCTCCCCGCATTTTCCATTTTTCTTTGCTGCCTTTCCTTCCTTATCCTTAATATTAGGGATGGGTGAGAATTTCAATTCAGTTCGCATTTCAAGCAGAATTGATCAAATTCACCATTTCCGAAACAACATGAGAACCGACGCACAGCCATCCTTTGGAATTCACGTTTATTAGAATTTTGGGACACAGTTCGACAACTACACAACATTTACAAAAATGCATATATCGGGGAAAGTGTGCATAAGAACGAACACAGGAGTGAAAAGAACGTGTAAAAAGGCACGAAATGATGAGAAATGGCTTGCAAAAATGTGTACCTTTGTCAAAACTTTCTACAAAAATGTGTTTATTTGGAGAAATTCGCACTGAAATGGTGGAGAGTTTTCATAAGGATTTTAAAAAAAATTCACAGATCGCTCTAGAAATGTAGAGAACTGAATTTAACATTGGAAAAATGAGAAACAGAGAGAACGGAAACAGACAGATCTTTCCATCCCTACCTATGACACAAACTTTCTCCTTATATCATTCTGCCTCTGTATTCTGCTCTCTGTTCCTGTCCATCATGTGTCTGCCACGCTGTTGCTGTGTTTCCTCCTGCTGGTGCCTTGTTCACACCTCTGCAAATTCACATGCAGTGGCAAAGCCTCTACGGCCCCAAGTTCCAAAGGGAAATCTGCACCTGCAGCCGCCGTGTCATTAAGAAGGGTGTTGTTTACCTTGTTCTCTACTTGCCAAATCTGAACACGCACCCATCTGCAGCTGAAGGAAACTTTGGAAGAGTCAGGAAATGGTCCACTTCTCCCTCCCCCCTCCAAAAAAAGGGGGGGAAAGAACAAATATTGTTTTGTTGGTTAAGAATTGTTCTCAGCTGGCAGCTTCCAAGTCCGTGTCAAAGGGTGAAGTTGTGAACTTCGAAAAATTCTGCAGCTCAGTGGAAGGAGACTGAATAATGGAACACCATGAGATTACTGATAGTGTTCCAGGGATATTTTTTTCCTATTGTGCTGCTGTGACAATATGTCACTGAAAAGAAAAAAGTTGGAGGCAGAAGCAAATGACACACTTAGGCTGCAATCCTTTGTTTGTTTACTTGGGAGGAAGCCCCTTTGAACTCAATGGAACTTACTTCTGAGTAGGCACATATAAGATTGCAGTGTTAATGTACATTGTTCCTCCATGGTTATTCTTCTCTGCCTTTAAATACAAGCTTCCTGATCATTGTGTAACAACACCACTTCATTCCTCTAGTTGAGGTAAGTTACCCCCTTCTTCACTCCGTGTCTCACATTGTACACATTTCTAGCCCCTGAGTGTGTGGGGTGGATGGTTGGTGACAGCACTCTATTTTGGCTCAAGACTGACTATCACCAGCTAAAAGTATCAACAATGGTATCTATCCAAAAAGTGGGGTGGGAATGGGGAATTTCACGGTTAAGCTTTTTGATTCTGCTGAGAGTAAAACATCAACGCTTGTAACAAGTAACCTGAACCCGGGGGGGGGGGGATAAGGGCAATAGAAAGGCAACCTATTCTTCCTTGCTGATTCCTTCTTTAAAACTCACTTGTTGATAGTTTTTATCAGGCTTTACTTCCTTCCTCTTTCATCTTGCTAGTTAGTTAGATAGTGTGTGTGAGTGCTAGGGATGGGCAAGTATTCAACTGAATCTGAATTTAGCATCAGATAGTTCAGTGGCTCCCATATTCTCCATTTTTGTGGAGCAATCCTGTTTGTTCAAAATGTATTGATTGATTGATTCATTGAATTTATATCCCACCCTTCCTGGGCAGCACTTCCCTCATCTTCAGCAGATTTCCCCCAACACTGGATTTCCCCCCTCAAATATTCCCTCAAATATATTGTCCACTTGAATATATTGTTCCTTTATTGATTTTATTCACAGCACAGCTGCAGAGCTCGCTCTCGCTGTCTGCCACCCACCACTTGAATAATCCAAGCTCCAAGCATGAAGGAAGCAAGCCAAGCATATAATAGCCAATAATAGTACTCTTTCAAAGTTGAGAGTTGCTTTCAAAATATCTATACTTTCTTTCAAAATATCGATAGTTTATATCAATATTAATATTAATAGTTTTGGGAGGAAGACATTGGACCAGTAAAAGCATTGGATAGCGGACAAAGAACAAATGCATATCGATACTTCCTGTTATGCCAACAGAATGCATTTGAAGTGGCACCAGCCAATGGATCCAATCACTAGTTAATGCTAGCTTCATAATGGCCATATGTATTCCTGTACCCTGAATGACTTTATTTCCCAGAAGTGATAAACCTTAGGTTTCTTTATTCTTTCAACCACCAGTCTTACCAGACTACTCATTTCTGTGCTCTGCTGCAATATACACCAAATTCCAATAGTTGCAAGAGGAGAGGCACTTTGTGGTGCCATAAATGTGGAAGATCATTGTACTTCGAGGAGGATTAGGTTGGTGTGCCACACTTGCTCCTTTTATGCCTAGATATCCTTTCTGGGCTGGAAGACATATAATTGGTTAATGCCAAAAATTCTCTGATTGGTTGTATGGCCATATATGTGGTGTATGCAATGTTCCCTATAGCATGCCTATTGGTGGCGGAGTCGCTCTATACGTGAAAGAAGGCATTGAATCCAGCAAGCTCAAAACCCCAAAAGAGGCAGACTCCTCCGCAGAATCGTTGTGGGTGGTGATACCATGCTCCAGGAGGGATTTAATACTGGGAACGATCTATCGTCCCCCTGATCAAAATGCTCAGGGAGACCTTGGGATGAGATATGAAATTGAGGAAGCATCCAAACTAGGAAATGTGGTAGTAATGGGTGACTTCAACTACCCAGACATAGACTGGCTGCATATGTGTTCCAGTCATGACAAAGAAGCAAAGTTTCTAGATATTCCAAATGACTATTCCCTAGACCAGTTGGTCATGGAACCGACCAGAGGGACGGCAACCCTGGACTTAATCCTCAGTGGGGACCGGGACCTGGTGCGAGATGTAAGTGTTGTCGAACCGATTGGGAGCAGTGACCACAGTGCTATTAAATTAAACATACATGTAACTGGCCAATTGCCAAGAAAATCCAACACGGTCACATTTGACTTCAAAAGAGGAAACTTCACAAACATGAGGGGATTGGTAAAAAGAAAGCTGAAAAACAAAGTCCAGAGGGTCACATCACTCGAAAATGCTTGGAAGTTGTTTAAAAACACTATATTAGAAGCTCAACTGGAGTGCATACCGCAGATCAGAAAAGATACCGCCAGGGCCAAGAAGATGCCAGCATGGTTAATGAGCAAAGTCAAGGAAGCTCTTAGAGGCAAAAAGTCTTCCTTCAGAAAATGGAAGTCTTGTCCGAATGAAGAAAATAAAAAAGAACACAAACTCTGGCAAAAGAAATGCAAGAAGACAATAAGGGATGCTAAAAAAGAATTTGAGGAGCACATTGCTAAGAACATAAAAACCAACAACAAAAAATTCTATAAATACATTCAAAGCAGGTGTCAGGCCCAGGATGTGACTCAGGAACCAGACCAACGGCTGTAGTTAATTTGTGTTTTATTAGGGTAATGTCCAAACAAAGACTGCGTTTTCTCATGAAGCAATACAGGGATACAGGTCCTGCGGCATTGGGAGAAAGTTGACAGAGCAAGGGACTTCTTCCCGCCTGTTCTTTAAGAAGGGGCCAAACGGGCGCGCAATCTTTCGCTCCTCCTTAACTGGCCCTCAGATACTGCCCGCCTTCCCCCCTTCTCTCCTGTCTTTTCAGCTGTCTGCGTGTGCGCGGTGAGGGGGGAAGCATCCCCCCTCCTCTTCTGAAGTTTCCGATTCCAGGATGGGGGATAGGGGAGGGGCTGATGGTAAACTGCCTCCCCGCTTTTCGGCTGTGAGCAGCCCTCCCTCTTTCCCCTCTTGCTCTGAGCCTGAAAGAGGGGGAGGCGTGAGAATGTCCAGGGAGGGCTCAGGCTCCCCGTTGCTAAGCGACCTTATCACTGGCAGTTCCTCTGTTTCGTCTTCGCTCCAAAGGGGGGAAGTTCCTCCCCCTTCCCTCTGCCATCCATCCGAATACTCTTCTCCCAACTCTCCGGGATCCAGCTCCCTGGGATTGGGACCCCAGCTCTGCCTTCCGACAGCAGGAGACCATCTAGGGAGACAATTGGACCCTTGGATGATAAGGGAGTCAAAGGTGTACTAAAGAACGATAAGGAGATTGCAGAGAAGCTAAATGAATTCTTTGCATCTGTCTTCACAGTGGAATATATAGGGCAGATCCCTGAACCTGAACTAACATTTGCAGGAAGGGATTCTGAGGAAGTAAGACAAATAGTGGTAACGAGAAAGGAAGTTCTAAGCTTAATGGACAATATAAAAACTGACAAATCACCGGGCCCGGATGGCATCCACCCGAGAGTTCTCAAAGAACTCAAAGGTGAAATTGCTGATCTGCTAACTAAAATATGTAACTTGTCCCTCGGGTCCTCCTCCGTGCCTGAGGACTGGAAAGTGGCAAATGTAACGCCAATCTTCAAAAAGGGATCCAGAGGGGATCCCGGAAATTACAGGCCAGTTAGCTTAACTTCTGTCCCTGGAAAACTGGTAGAAAGTATTATTAAAGCTAGATTAACTAAGCACATAGAAGAACAAGCCTTGCTGAAGCAGAGCCAGCATGGCTTCTGCAAGGGAAAGTCCTGTCTCAGTAACCTATTAGAATTCTTTGAGAGTGTCAACAAGCATATAGATAGAGGTGATCCAGTGGACATAGCGTACTTAGACTTTCAAAAAGCGTTTGACAGGGTACCTCACCAAAGGCTTCTGAGGAAGCTTAGCAGTCATGGAATAAGAGGAGAGGTCCTCTTGTGGATAAGGAATTGGTTAAGAAGCAGAAAACAGAGAGTAGGAATAAATGGACAGTCCTCCCAATGGAGGGCTGTAGAAAGTGGAGTCCCTCAGGGATCGGTATTGGGACCTGTACTTTTCAACTTGTTCATTAATGACCTAGAATTAGGAGTGAGCAGTGAAGTGGCCAAGTTTGCTGACGACACTAAATTGTTCAGGGTTGTTAAAACAAAAAGGGATTGTGAAGAGCTCCAAAAAGACCTCTCCAAACTGAGTGAATGGGTGGAAAAATGGCAAATGCAATTCAATATAAACAAGTGTAAAATTATGCATATTGGAGCAAAAAATCTGAATTTCACATATACGCTCATGGGGTCTGAACTGGCAGTGACCGACCAGGAGAGAGACCTCGGGGTTGTAGTGGACAGCACGATGAAAATGTCGACCCAGTGTGCGGCAGCTGTGAAAAAGGCAAATTCCATGCTAGCGATAATTAGGAAAGGTATTGAAAATAAAACAGCCGATATCATAATGCCGTTGTATAAATCTATGGTGCGGCCGCATTTGGAATACTGTGTGCAGTTCTGGTCGCCTCATCTCAAAAAGGATATTATAGAGTTGGAAAAGGTTGAGAAGAGGGCAACCAGAATGATCAAGGGGATGGAGCGACTCCCTTACGAGGAAAGGTTGCAGCATTTGGGGCTTTTTAGTTTAGAGAAAAGGCGGGTCAGAGGAGACATGATAGAAGTGTATAAAATTATGCATGGCATTGAGAGGGTGGATAGAGAAAGGTTCTTCTCCCTCTCTCATAATACTAGAACTCGTGGACATTCAAAGAAGCTGAATGTTGGAAGATTCAGGACAGACAAAAGGAAGTACTTCTTTACTCAGCGCATAGTTAAACTATGGAATTTGCTCCCACAAGATGCAGTAATGGCCACCAGTTTGGACGGCTTTAAAAGAAGATTAGACAAATTCATGGAGGACAGGGCTATCAATGGCTACTAGCCATGATGGCTGTACTCTGCCACCCTAGTCAGAGGCAGCATGCTTCTGAAAACCAGTTACCGGAAGCCTCAGGAGGGGAGAGTGTTCTTGCACTCGGGTCCTGCTTGCGGGCTTCCCCCAGGCACCTGGTTGGCCACTGTGAGAACAGGATGCTGGACTAGATGGGCCACTGGCCTGATCCAGCAGGCTCTTCTTATGTTCTTATGTTCTTGTTCTTATGCCTAGTTTGGTATATTTACGGGCTTGAACCCATGCTTATTAGAAGCCATGATACGAGGCTTATATTGTTAACCAGAGCTAGTAAGTAGAATGCCTTCTTTCAGGAGCTAAACCAGCTTTCCACAGCTCTTCACAGTGCTACACCGTGAGCTGCAAGCTTAGCACTGAGAGTGAGAAATTGTGCTGAGTAGCAGGTGTTTTATTAGCCATATTATTATAGCAGTGAGAGAGCTGGAAGGACAAGGTAAACAACTAGGGAGTGCCTTCCTTTGATGTTGCCCTTTGACGTAGACCACTTGACTCTTTCGGAGATAAGCTCATTATCTCATGCTCTATACCTGCTATTAAGAAGTGGAGAGAATCACTAGTCAGCTACAGATTTTAACTACTTCCCATGAGTTAACATAACAGGGTCACAATAACCCAAACAGCGGATATGGCTCATTAACATTTAAGAGTATAAAAAGCCCTGCAAAACCATTCCATGGTCGAACAGTGTAGACCCAAGATCCTAGGATGGTGTGCTGCGTAACAAAGCTCCTACAGGGGTCCATTCATTGTCATTCTGAAGAGTTCCCTGACAGGAGAAGGAACGTAAAATTGACTGCTTCACATTCTGCAAGACTTTGTTAAATATAACTCAACATATTGTTGATGGATATTTATACTTTAATGTTTGTGGAATTGTTTTGTATACTTGGCAAACAGTTTAGAAGCATGTTTTGGTATGAAGTGGTGTTTGGTATGAATATAAATAATAATAATAATAATAATATTGCTTTGACCCTGGATCTTAACTATGGAATCTGTTGATGCCATAAAAGAAACACATGGGTACTGTTAGCTGCTCATGCTGAAGGGAGGAAGCAGACAGCCATAAGTATTGTATTCCTTGCATATATGGCAGTCATTTGGTGACATCTTACTTAATAGCAGCCAGAAATCAGCCAAGCTATTTACAATGCTGAGAAATTTGAATCCTGGATTTGAGTTAATGGATGGCAATTTTTTAGCAGAAGCTAATGAACCTCGAACAATGCATGCCTCTCAGCTGGGAGGGAAATAACAGGAGAGATAAGCTTTGGAAAAGATAAATACATGCCTGCTCTATTTAAAATGTATTTATCACTTTTTATGAGAACGTGGCATCATCCCCAAGAGAAGTCTATACAGTTAAATTACTATGTGGAACAAATATAAAAACAATGCTAATTAGGCCATGCAAAGATATGAAACTGGATTATGGTGGCCCTTATTTTAAGGCAGAGAGGAAACTGGACATTGATTAGTTTTGCTAAATTATAGGATCTTCTATATATTTTAGAAAGTTTGTTCGCTATGCATTTGGACAACTCTTGAGATATCATAACTAAATATTGCATGATGGTTCCTGAGATCAAGTTTATATCAATGTTTGGATACAATGTATGGCATTTTGAATGAAGGTGACAGAGGGAACCTTTCAAAACCGCACTGATTTTAACCACTGATTGCAAAACTGCACTAAGTTTTTAGTTTCTTAGAATTTGCCAGGTACAAGGCTGCTAGGATATCGTACTTGCAGTTTTAGTGTTTAAATAAATTTTCCGGAGTAGGTGCAAGTTGCAATAATAATTGTATTAATTGCTAACAAAAAAAACTCAGTCAAGCTGGATTTTTTTTTTGTCTTGGCAAATACATGGGCCTGGGTCATTCTCACTAAACAACAGGCCATGTGCTGTGTTTTCATTTGTGATAATGGCTGACTTCACCCATTGCATTCAGGCATTTGGCCAGCGCATTATGAAGCTCATATTCAGTCCTGGACACAAAGAGTCGTTTGGCATATTATACCAGGGGTGAGGATCTTTTTCAGTCCAAGGGCCACGTTCCCTTCTGGACAACCTTCAGGGGGCTGCATTTCAGTGGTGGGTGTGGCCAGAGACAAAAGTGGACAGAGCAATGGATGCAACTCTTACCTTTCTACAGGAGACTATATTCCAGTCATGCAGAGGTTCCTGCACCCAGCAACCCATGCTTGACTATTAGCAGCCAATGTCACAGCCAATATTTGACCATTCAGTTGGCCGGCTCTTCTTTTTGACCAGTCAAATGCCAAGCCCTAGTTATTAGCCACACAACATTCTGGGCTTCTACTTGGAGAAAGGGTGGGATATAAATCTAATAAATAACACCACCACCATTCTGTGGCAATTTCTTGTTATTTATTTAGCTACCTGTATATACTTATTTAAAGAGAGCATCTCTTCAAGAGAAACATTATAAGGGTGGTTTATAAATGGGTCCCTTAGGTTTTTTATATGCAGCCTGATGAAATGTTCTGGAACCAATAAAAACAAATGGACTTGAATGGATTTATGGAAATCTCTAACACTTGGCTCAGAAGTGAAGCTTCTGCAGACAGTATAATGTAAATGTATGGACCAGAAAAGACCATATATAATGCACTTGGACAGGGTGGGAAGGGATCTTTGGGAAACAGAACTTATAAGAAGAGATGCTTGCATGGTAAAACTTTATCAGTAAAGTTCATTAATGCTAGTAGCTTATTGACAGTCTCTGAGCCAACTATGTCCAGCACTGCATAGAAAGTCATGATCATCATTGTTTCATCATTCTCTTTATCACCCACATTTTGTATCTGTTACGGTGACAGATTTATTGGACTCATCTGGGAACGTATTGGAGAAAGTGCCGAGTTTAATGTATTCAACATATTTGTCTAGCAAACATTCCAATTATCCTTTGCCTTTCCTGCTAAATATGAAAAATGGGAACAGGTCTCTTTACAGCATGAGGTCATTCATTATTGATTCATTGGTAAGCTAAGCACTGCAGATAATGAGTTAAGATGACAAAACCAATGGCAGATGGGAAACTGTCCTGAATGGTAAATAAGTGTGAAGCAAGGCTCCTCAAAGAAACCTCTCTGTTTGCAAAGTGTTTGTGTATAGACAGACAGACAGACAGACAGACAGATAGATAGACAAATGGTCTGACTCTGTATAGGTCTTTTATGCTTTAAATAGTAGCCATGGCTGGTTTCATACATGCAGCTGATCACTTAGAATCATAGTGGAAGGGGCCTGTAAGGCCATCAAGTCCAACCCCCTGCTCAATGCAGGAATCCAAGTTATAGCACATCTGATAGATAACTATCCAGGTGCCTCTTCATCTGCAATTGAGCAATTAGCTTGCTGAAGTTTTAACTGACCAAGCATACCTGTGCAGAGAAAGTTACTCTCTTCAGAGACTATCCAAGACCTAACCCTGAACTGAATTCTGAAAGCATTTGGGTGGTTAAGAACATAAGAAGAGTCTGCTGGGTCAGGCCAATGGCCCATCAAGTCCAGCATCCTGTTCTCACAGTGGCCAGCCAGTTGCCCATGGGAAACCTTCAAGCAGGACCTGAGTGCAAAGAGCACTGTCCCCTCCTGTGGTTTCCAGCAACTGGTATTTGAAAGCATACTGCCTCTGCCTATGGAGGCAGAGCACAGGGCTGGTGCCAGGCATGTTGGGGCCCTTGGGCACCAGCCTGCTCCAGGCCCTGGCATGCGCCCACATGCTTCACCTGCCTTTCCCTTGAAGTGAATGCTGGCTGCGCTGTGCATGCATGTCTGCCATCAACCAAGATGTTGGCGGAGGGTTTCCTAAGGGGCTGATGCCTCTGCCATCATCTTGGTTGATGACAGGCATGTGCCCACAGTGTGGCCAGCATTTACTTCAAGGGAAAGGTAGATGGGGTGTGCAGGTGGGCATCGCGGGCCTGCACGGTAGTGGGGTGTGTGTCTGGGAGCTCCCTCTCTGCAATCTGCAGGAGGGTTGAGAGCCAACACTGCCACAGATTGAGGAAGGGAGCACTACCATAAGGAGGGGCCCTTAAGGGGCTCCTTGGGCTCCAGGGGCCTCAGCCAGGACCTGACCTGGCCACCCTCTGGCACCTGCCCTGGCAGAGCATCACCATCACCACTGAAAGCCTTTTCCTCTATGAATTTATCTGAAATGGAAATGGACTGCCTTCAAGGCGATCCCGACTTATGGCTACCCTAAGAACAGGGTTTCCGTGGTAAGTTTTCTTAATGTTAATATTTTGTTATTTAAATTTTTGTGCACTGTATTTTTCCCCCTGATGTGTATTTTGTATTTGTGTTTATTGTTTGTGAGCCGCCTTGAGGGCCTTTTGGCCAAAAGGCGGCATAGAAATAGAATAAATAAATAAATAAATAAAAAGTAGTATTCAGAGGGGCTTTACCGTTGCCTCCCTCTGAGGCTAGTCCTCCCCAGCTGGCTAGGGCCTGCTCAGCTTGCCACAGCTGCACAAGCCAGCCCCTTCCTTGTCCACAACTGCTAGCTGGGGGGCAACTGGGCTCCTTCGGACTATGCAGCTTGCCCATGACTGCACAGGTGGCAGGGCACGTAAGCCCTGAGCCACTCCCTGTGGGGGTGATCTTTAGCTGGCTCTTGACACCCAGGAGACACGAGCAGAGATTTGAACTCACAGACTGTGGCCTCCCAGCCAGGATCTCCTCCCCACTGTGCTATACCAGCAGTATATGAATTTATCTAATCCTCTTTTAAATCCGTCCCAGTTGGTGGCCATCACTACCTCTTGTGGGAGGCAATTCCATAGCTTAACTATGCACTATGTGAAGAAGTTATTTCTTTTGTCTGTCCTGAATCTTCCAACATTCAGCTTCATTGGATGTCCACAAGTTCTAACGTCATGAGAGGACAAAAGCTTTTCTCTATCCACTTTCTCCATGCTGTGCATGATTTTATACACTTCTGTCATGTCACCTCTTAAACTCCTTTTCTCTAAAGTAAAAAGCCCCAAATGCTGCAGCCTTTCCTCCTAAGGGAGCTGCTCCATCCCCTTGATCATCTTGGTTGTCCTTTTCTGAACCTTTTCCAGCACTATAACATTCTTTTTGTGGCGAGGCGACCAGAATTATACAGAGTCTTCCAAATGAGGCCACACCCCAGATTCGTAGAACGGCATTATGATGTTGGCGGTTTTACTTTCAGTACCTTTCCTAATGATCCTCAGCATGGAATTTGCCTCTTCCTCAGCTGCTGCACACTGTGAAACTATAAAAAGCATCTGGGGCTTTTTTGTTTAGAGAGAAAGCGAGTAAGAGATGATACTATAGAAGTGTCTAAAATGATGCATGGCGTAGAGAAAGTGGCTAGGGAAGCTCTTCTTACATTCTTATGCTGCAACCTTTCCTCATAGGGGAGTTGCTCCATCCCCTTGATCATTTTGGTTGCCTTTTTCTGAACCTTTTCCAGCACTATAACATTCTTTTTGTGGCGAGGTGACCAGAATTATACAGAGTCTTCCAAATGCGGCCACACCCCAGATTCGTAGAACAGCATTATGATGTTGGCGGTTTTACTTTCAGTACCTTTCCTAATGATCCTCAGCATGGAATTTGCCTCTTCCTCAGCTGCTGCACACTGTGAAACTATGAAAAGCATCTGGGGCTTTTTTGTTTAGAGAGAAAGCGAGTAAGAGATGATACTATAGAAGTGTCTAAAATGATGCATGGCGTAGAGAAAGTGGCTAGGGAAGCTCTTCTTACGTTCTTATGCTGCAACCTTTCCTCATAGGGGAGTTGCTCCATCCCCTTGATCATTTTGGTTGCCTTTTTCTGAACCTTTTGTTACTTTATGCCAGCTGCTAATGCTGGCCGCGTGTACTACTTTGCCAAGCGATGAGGGAATCTGAGTGTAATTCTAACTAGCCGCACATTTACTTTGGGTTTCTCTTTTTGAGAAAATGTTGCAGTGCAGTTGAAGGAAGTGCCAGTTGAGGATGCTACTGCACATGCGGTAGATTCGTGCTTCTGTCCCAAATACTCCCCCTTGAGAATTCATAAGCACAAGTTCATATTGCCTATTCTTTCATAAGGGTCATAACGCCACGATAGCTGTCTTTGCCAATTGTTGAGTCATTTGCCGTCAGCCGTCAGCCGGTGCTCATAATTGGTTTACCGATGCCCCAGGCAAAGCTGGCAATTATCACACAGCCTAAATCCACAAAAGAGTCTCTGCTTCTCATTTGCATTCTCGGTTATAGAACAAAAGTCTATTTGAATATGAAAAGGCCAAGGATAATTTTAGAGGGCAATGCAATCTTTGTTTGACCAGAACTTGTCTGAAAGTTTTGGAAAGGATGAACAAAGGGAAATGGTTCTCCTTGCAAAACACTGAAAATGAAGTGGATTGCTAGGAAAAGAACAAATAAAAGCAAAGAACTTCACCAAGAAACAATGGCTGTGGGACATGTTTTGCCAAACGATGACTGACAACCACTGCTATTGATGGTTGTAAAACTGGACTTGACACTTCATATGCATCCCAGTACTAAGAACCTGAATAGCTTCCATGGGGTTATTCCATTTCAGCCTCACAGTAAGGCTGGACGATTGTTTGGATTTTTCTCTTTTCACCCAGGGCCTTTCTACATTTACCTTTGTTGTGGTATAGTTACTGCTTGATGTTAAAAGTGAATTTGGAGCTGACTGTCTGCACCTTTGGTCACATGTGGCTACGGGATTTTCCTTTGCATGCTAACAGTGAATTGTGCCTGAACTGAGAAATGTTCCATGGCTGTATTCACACCCCTTATGCACTCTTGTGTTCCTCTAGCCAGTAAATATTGGAGTTATGAGCATAGACAGGGGGCTTTGTCTGTGTGCGTGTAAAATGCCTAGTATTCCAAAATTCTAACCTTGTAGGTGTTGAGAGTAAAGCACCAACACATGTTACAAGTGATCTGAACCAGTGAAGGGTAATAGACAGAAAGTCAATCTAAGCTTCCCTCTGCTTCTTCCTCTAAACTGTTTACACTATACCATTTAAAACAGTATCATGCCAGTTTAAACAGACATGGCTTACCCCAAAGAATCCTGGTGCTGTAGATCCCCTCACAGAGCTACAATTTCCAGAATGGCTTAACAATCCATTCAACTTCCCAGGGAACTCTTGGAATTGTAGTTCTGTAAGGGGAATGGGGTGTCTCCTAACAATTCTACTGTAGAAAGATAAAATCAATCAATTGCTCCACCCACTTTTACCTCTGGCTCTGCCCGCTACTGACATGTGGCCCTCTTAAGGGAATGTGGCCCTTGAGCTGAAAAGAAGGTCCTTGGGCCATCTGAGAAATGAGCCCCTGAAGTCAAGGTGTAATAAAACATGATATATTCTGAAAAAATATGCTGAAATAAATGATGGAAAATATGGTCTATGGTTGATAGCCAAACAAATGCACAATATTGACCAACTTCTAATGTACATGCAATTTACTCTCACAAATTGTGATGTAAACTCCTTGCGTTTCATCTGATCTAATCAGGTTCTTCCTTAGGTGGCTTATTTTGGTACATTCTTGTGCTCAGGAACATGCATTGATGAGTCTTCAGGGCAAGGGACAGATCTGCTCATCCTTCCTTTAAAAAATTAATTAACAAATCCTGTGAGGGTTTTTTTGTTGTAATAATTTTATGTAGTTAGAACACTCTGCAGCCAATGTCCCTGTTTCAAATTATGTTCAGCTGCTGCACAGTATTAAAAAAAAAAGTGGGGGACTCATTTTATAATCTGTGGAATTGCAGTTCTGAAATAAGGGACATTTTCTTCAACTTTTTTCAGGCAAGTCCCTCACCTATGAAGATAAATACATTCTGAGCCTCTTCAACTGTTATTAAGAAAAGTCCAGTTTGTACGATTTTTTTTGTTTTCGCAGCAAAGCTCCTTGCCTTTGGTTAAAATGGGCTTGTGGCGAAAAGGGTTGTGCAGTTTTTAGAAGATGTCTGAGAGAGGGGACTTCCGGGAAGGGTGACTTAGCCTGTGCCTGCTTTTGAGACGGGCTCCTGCCTCAAAAGAAGCTTATTCAGATATATCAGTCAGATTTTTTCTTTTTTTTGACTGATTAAACTTCTCCCGGGTAGGGAGAAACGAAGAGATTAACCTCAAAGCCTATTTTTGTTGGGACGACCAGATCTCATTAATTTATGGGACGAGGTCCAACCGACGAAGGTGGGACGGATTTTTAACAACAAGCTCTATCTGGAAAAGCGAACGTTCATCTTATCTTCTAAGAGAGAACGCACTAACAGGCAAGCACCCTTCTTTCTATATTTTTCTTTTACTTGACTTAAATTGTTGCTGTTTAAAAGAGATTTGCCAGATTGATCGGTTTTTGACATCTCACTGGGGAGCCATAACTTCTCTCTGCTACTCACTAATTAATAGCTTATCTCTGTTTTTGTTGCAAAAAGCTGTCCTGGATTTGCATTCTAAAGATATACACTGAAGAGGGATTTCTATTCCAGATTTTTATTTTGAAGAATATTATATTGCCTGAGACTACTCTCTTTTTGGTCTATTTTATTTTGACGAATCTGTTTTCTGACGACCGCCATTAATTGTTTCGATCCTGGGAACTGCATTTTGTTTACTTAAGCATGGAGAGATAAGGCTGTCTGCTCTGTTTATACTGTGATGTCACCAAGTTTGGAGTATTAACCCAATTGTTGCTGAAATAAGAAGTGGTTTTCCTATATTTTTCTTTTAAAATGGCAATTAAGAAAGTGGCTGAGAAGCTGGAAATAACTATGTTTCAGAAAATAATGGATGAGATTGAGATAACGAAACAAAACCTGCGACAGGGTTGTAAGGAGCTGAAAATTGAATTGAGTAAAATGAAGCAGGAGATTAAAGATATAGGGGTCCCTGTGAGAGAGGTGACCCTGGAAGGGGTCCCTGTGAGAGAGGAGACCCCGGAGATTGGAACAAACGTGGAACAGGAAAAAGATTTGGAGTCTATGGACTTTAGAAACAAAATTTATTGTTTGGAGACACAGGAGATTAAAGACATAGGGGTTCTTGTGAGAGAGGAGACCCTGGAGACTGGAACAGGGGTCCCTGTGAGAGAGGAGACCCTGGAGACTGGAACAGGGGTCCCTGTGAGAGAGGAGATCCCGGAGATTGGAACAAACGTGGAACAGGAACAAGACTTGGAGTCTATGGACTTTAGAAATAAAATCTATTGTTTGGAACTCAATGTTATCTCTGAAGAAATTAATGAAGATTCTAGAGATAAAGTTATCAATGGCATGGATAATCTTCTGGACTGGAATGATGTGATGGAGCCCAATATAGAGAAAATCTATGGAATTAACTGCAGCCATGTGACAATGGAAAAACTTTCAAGAGATGACCCAGTGTATTTTGAAAAAAAGAACAGAGATATGATTTTACAGCAGTATTTCAGCAACCTATTCAGAATGGATGGCAAGAAAATATTTGGGATAGAGGTAATTCCCATCAGACTCTTACTATATGACTATGGCTTTGACAGCAAGATTATTATGGAATACTGATAATGGAAGATTGGATACTGAAATTACTGGACTTAACAAGACTACTGAAGATGGAAGATGGAAAATGGAACTAATAGGGATAATAGAACAATGGCTACTGAAATTACTGAACTTAACAGATTCTGATGTGATGGATTAATTGAAATGTTTATTTTGACTATGGTTATGACAATAAGATTATCATAATTAGTAATGAGATGGATTAATCGATATGCTTATCTGGAAAAAAAAATTGATAGATATATTTCTTAAAGAATTGAAACCTCTCTTTGACTTTTTGTGGAAAGAATAAAGTAATGTTTATGAGATTTGATGATTAAGTAAGATAACTACTGGAGGAAAGTGATTTTATAATATGACTTAAGAGACAGGATTGTTATATATTATAGACTTATAACTGATTTGATCTTTGACAAATGGGAAGTCAATATTTTACTCTTTATTTTTTATTTTTATTTTTTTTCTTTTTTTCTTTTTGTTTAACTATTTTTGATTTTGTTTTTTGTCTTTGAATGTTTTATGATTTTGTCTTGTATGTTTTATGAAAATCTGAATAAAAATTATTGAAAAAAAAAAAAAAAGATGTCTGAGAGAAAGCAATGATTACTCCTGACGGACTTCCGTTAGCAAGGAGTTCCACAGGGCAGAGCCTGCCACACTAAAGGTTCACTCCCTGGTCAGGTCAACTGAACCTCAGAGGCATAGGGTGACCACCAAGAGTGCCTCATCACCGGGTTGCAGAAGGTCTCAATAAATGAGGCGGACCATAAGGAATCAGGCGGTCCTTACTTACACCCCAACTCTCTTCTAAAGGCCTTTTGGAGACACGCAAAATTGTTGATTTTATGTGTGATTTACCATTTGCACAACCAGGTTTACTGCAAGCATAATCCTTGGGGCTGGACTGGAGCACATGAGCCATTTGGATTTTATTAATTTAGGCTGCAATACTATGCCTACGAATTTGGGATTAGATCTCAATGAACTCAGTGGGACTCAGGATCATGCAATTTATTTATTTACTAGAGGTATTTTTGTATTCAATCCTATCCCCAGAGAGGTCTACAGAGAAGAATAAAACAATTAAAATATAAATCCAAACAAAACATAAACTAAAAGTCCACAATATTTTTTTTTTAAAAAAACAGCATAAAACAGCAAGATGAACATGCATCTAAAAAGCTTGGGGATATTTTCTTTTAAGTCTTTGCCTGGTGCTCAAATGATTACAACAGGGGTGGGCAGTGGCATCTGGTGCCCCTTTGGATTGGTGGGGTGGAAGGCAGGGAGCCCAACACTAGGCAGAGCCAGAACCAATGACAGGCAGAGCTTCTTCCTGCTGAGTTCTACAAGGGCAGCACTGAGACTAAGGAGGAGGAGACAACAAGCCAGGCCACCCCCTGGACTGGTTGTAAGTAAGGATGCAGGAGGTGGGGGTTGCCTGAAGGCAGACTGATCTTGGTGGGGCACTTTCCCTAATGGACCAGCCTCCACTGGGGATGGGGAACCTGTGGCCCTCCAGATAATGATAGTCTCCAACTCCCACCATCCTGGCTATCCTAGTTGGGGCTGATGGAAATTGAAGTCCAACAACATCTGGAGGGCCACAGGTTCTCCATCCCAGGTCTATAAGGCAGGTACCAGTAGGGATATAGGAGAAATTCAGCTCACATTGACATAAGAACTCAGCTAATTCACACTTTCTGAAAAAATACATGAAACAAAACCCAGCCAAACTTTTAAATTCTCAGTTCCCTGAATTTTGGAATGCACTTCTCCAGCCAAGTAACGTGTACAAAAATTAATATGCTAGGGTCGTGCGCATATGAATATATCTATTGCATCATACAAAAACACAGTGTATTATAAAGACTGCTTTGCAAAGATATATGTATTAGGCAAAACAGCATCCAAAAATGTGTATAACAGAATGCATTTTTTTTAAAGCAAACTGATGTAGAAATGTGGAGAACCGAACATAAGACAAGAAAAATGAGAAACCGAAATGGACATATTTGCCCATCTCTAGGCACTAGTGAAACATCTCTAAGAACAGCATTCCACAATTGGGCTTATACAGTGGGGATCTGCAACAGTGGGCATGGTGCAAGAGACTGGCAGGGCCATGGAGCTGACGTCCCAGCACTGGCATCATTGCTACTTACTTGGACAATGCTGGGGAGGGCAGGTGGGGAGGTCTGGGTTGTGCATCTGCAGGGGCAGGACCACTGTTGCCAGTCTGGGACTCCCATCAGTGCAGTTGCATGACCTTGGCGCTGTCCTGCTCCAGCCCTGTTCAGGGAAGCAGCAGGGATGCCAGTGAGTGTAGGAGGGTCTGTCTGTGGCTCCGCTCCATCACATGTGCTGCTACTGTTAAACTGTGAGGGGTCACAGATTAGCCAATTGTGGAGTAGTGGCTTGTGGCAATTCTTCCTGCAGCCACTTTGACTCAGCTTGAGGAAGGACAATTTCCAACTGCACTACCCAGCAATGTACTGTAGGCTGTTGTTGTTGTTATTATTATTATTATTAGTAGTAGTAACAACAACAACAACAATAATAATATAGTCACTACCAGTAAACATTTCCTTAGTGGCTTATAGGAAAATATTAAAACAATATGCAGCAATAACTAAAACTCAACAATAAACAGTAAGACAGAAAAAAGTCCTTGCCTAGAGGCACCATAAAATAATTTGCAGTCCAGATTTAAAACAGTTCTTAAAAAAAACTCTGGGTGAATAAAATGTCTTCACCTGGTGCTGAAAAGGCTATTAAAAAGTTGCCACATGGGAGGCTGTCCTATAGCTGAGGTGCCACTGCTGAAAAGGCCCCCTGCTCCCTGAACTTTCAGAAAAGAATGTTGCACATTGATCATCAACAACACATCTATTTCAGTTGCACTCATGCACATGATGCCATAGCTCCTAGAAGAGGGTGCGGGAGATATGACCTTCCTTTTTTTGTGTGTGTGAACTCCACCTCCCATCAGCTTCAACCAGTATGGACAATGATCAGGGATGACGGGAGTCATGGTCCACTAACACCATAGGGCCTTCTGTCCTGAAGTATTCTACATACCAGGAGGATCAATGGACTGAGCAACTTCCCCTGTGCCTAGATTCATGCTTACCATATTGCAAGCATGGTCTGAAAAATAAACCCTATGGACCAGCCTATATTATGGATTTAATAAATTGACTCCCCCTTCCCAAGATACAATTAAAACTTACAAGTCTAATTAAAGCAGAAGTTCAAGCTGGGAATTAGTTCGTTATTGCTTTAGGCTAACCGACACGTGTTTTGCTTTCCTGAATAGAGTCTGTAATGAGACCAAATTCCCTCCCACCATCAAAAAAAAAAGGAAATAAGTTGCTTTTTTAAAAAAAATGTGGAATGCATTTTTAAAATAATGTTCTCATTCGTTTAATTACTAAAACTTTACTACAGCACCTGCTGCCCCTTTCAGTGGGAGTCGTTCCTTCCTTTGCCTGGGATCCAACAGTGGCCTTTTGAAGTGCCAGCCAGCCCCCAGGAAAGAAATGAGAAAGAGCCAGGATGACAGTTGAACCTAAGAAGAGCCTGGCTGCTGGATCAGGCCAGTGGCCCATCTAGTCCAGCGTCCTGTTCTCACAGTGCCCAGCCAGATGCCTATGTGGGAAGCCTGAAAGCAGGAGCTGAGAGCAACATCACTCTCCCCTCCTGCGGTTTCCAGCAACTGGCATTCAGAGTCAGACTGTCTCTAGGGTTGCCAGGCTCAGGGCCTGCGAATGATTCTGTATCTTTAAGAGAAGAGAAAACTCAGTCAAGTGCAGGTTTTCTTCCAACACTGTAATGGGAAAAGCCACAAGGTGTAATTCTCCCTTTCCCATGCACAACTTTTAAAGATACAGAAGAACTCTTGGTTGCCAGGCCCAGCCTCAAAGAGGTCCGTGACACCCTTCCCTGGCTCTCCCTGTCAAGTTCCTACCTGCTTGTGGCTACTGCCTTTCACTAGGCACCACCAGGGACTCCACCAGTCCGGACTGTCCTTTTTTATGGTTTCTCTCTCCGCTCTAGCACACATCTCACTAGATCCCCCTGCAAGGCAGCACCACCAGTCACGTTCTATAACCAATGTTCCCAGAGACCTTGCCTGAGACTCTCTCTCTATCCGGTTACTTTTGTGACTGCGTGCTTATGCTGTTCCCAACCCCTTTGTATCTATATAGATAACTCATATAACTCCGGGTTGCTCTGGATACTTGTAATGTTATTATTCTCCTCTTCACCGCTGCCACCATTTGTTACTGTTGCCCTTCAGTCTTGGTAATTACCTTACCCTCCCTTCTGGTCTGTGAAACCCCAGCCAAGGATCAGGCCTTCGGTAAACCAAAATAGTATTTATTAAATAACAGAAATAACAAGATTACTTTTCTAATGGTACTTAAGCATATGGTTTCATCTATTCCTGTGATACTTGACTTATCATTAACTAGAACTCCCACTCCCTCTTTCTCCACACTCTCCTGACATCCACCACCTAACACCCACCTCCAAACACCACCAAAACAACCCACCCAGATTCAACTGTCATTCTTCCATTTATACTCTCAGCCATTCAAACGCTCAGCCAATCATCCAGCATTCTACTGCTCATCTACTCCCCCCTCCTCTTTCATTCCACTTACCATGTATCTTCTATACAAACAGCACTTACCATATTTACATTAATACAGGGACATCACAAGGTCTTCTGTATCTTTAAAAGTTGTGCAGGGGGAAGGGAGAATTCCACCGCGTGGTTTTTCTCATTACAGTGTTGCAAGAACACCTGCACTTGGCTGATTTTCTCTTCTCCTAAAGATACAGGATCAGTCTCAGGCCCTGAGCCTGGCAACCCTAACTGTCTCCGATGCTGGAGGTAGCACTATTTGAATGGTCATTAGGCATGGGCTGACCTCTACCATAAGAACATAAGAAGAGCCTTGCTGGATCAGGCCCAAGGACCATCTAGTTTTCACAGTGGCCAACCAGATGTCCATGGGAAGCCCGCAATCAGGACCTAATAGCACTCTCTCCCCACCTGTGATTCCCAGCAACTGATATTCAGAGACTGTTATTCACTGCCCCACTGACATCGGAGCCACCAGCCTACTGTTCATAGGCATACTCCTTCCAACGTTTCAGATGGGTTCATGCCTTTCTTTTTGCATTACTTAAATTGGGCCTGCAACAGCTCCTTGGACAGCTCCTTGAAGGGTCAGACTAAAACCCAGTGCGGATTCACTGCCCCACTGACAACAGAGCCAGCAGTCTCCACTGCCACTTACCCGTCACCAAGAGAAAATGCATTGCTGAAACAGGCTACAAAACAGGGCACAGATCTGCATATGCTAATTTACATGTATCAATGCAAATTTTCAAAAGCTGACCATTTCAGTTCAGATACAATGCATTTCAATATTGTCGGGAAGACAGGTGTCCTGTATACCTGCTGAGTTGTCCAGGTGCGAATTGGACATGGGCAACTTCAGTATCCATTCTCCCCCATCTGTTCCACCACCTGCTACCTGTTCTTTTTAACTGAAATGGTGATCAAACCCGGGACCATTTGCTCAGAAAGTATATGTTCTATCACTGAGTTATGGTCACAGTCAAGGTCACATCTACCTATCCCACAAGTTGGGCTCCAAAGAGCAGGTATCCCATTGAGCAACAGTATCTCTCAGTTCCTTCCACTCTTCACAAACCTGCAGCACCAACTCTGCCCCTTGTGTTCCCATCCATCTAATGTCGCAAATTATGGACCATCCAGCCCATTCAGAAGCATCAGAGGAGCAAACTGAGAACGGCATTGAGGGGATTATTGTGACCAAGCATGAGCACAAGTATTATTTCATTGCAGTGTTTGATTTCAGTTCTTATGCACGGACTTTGAAAACAATCATTATAGCCCCTTATTATCTACATAGCAGCTACACTTCTCAGAGTGGGTATGACAGACAAAATAATACTATGTGTTACATTTTTACTGAACAACTTGCTCTTAATTCTCTTTTTTTTAAAAAGCTTGTTACTCCTGCTTGTTCTCCACTGGAACAAATGCATAATTTTGAAATGGAAGGCAGCGCTGATTGACGCTTGTCTGGATCCACGTTGATGGCTTTGCAACAAACGTGGACAAACTGTGCATTTTCTGTTGATTGTTGAGATGACTCCCTAAATATGAATAGTACATAAGCAGATTAATCAGGAAGGATAATATTAAAAGGAGTACTGAACTGATTAATTGGATTAATCATAACTTTAATGGGAATTTAAGTAGCATGTCTTGGAAAGGAAAAATTAGTGTTCAGAGGGGTCCAGTGGATTAGAATGGTTTTCACAAGAATATAGCCTTGCTGGATCAGGCCAGTAGCGTATCTAGTCAATGCTTTGATTTGGATTCCTGTATTGAGCAGGGGGTTGGACTTGATGGCCTTATAGGCCCCTTCCAACTCTACCGTTGTATGATTCTATGATTCTAGTCCAGCATCCTGTTCTCACAGTAGCCAACTAGATGCTCATGGGAAGCCTACAAGCAGGACCTGAGCGCAAGAGCACTCTCCAACCTGCAGTTTCCAGCAACTGGTATTCATAAGCATAATGCCTCCAACAGTGGAGGTAGAACATCACCATCAAGACTAGTAGCCATTGATAGCCTTATCCTCCATGAATTTGCCTGATCCTCTTTTAAAGCCATCCAAGTTGGTGGCCATCACTGCCTCCTACGGGAGTGAATTCCATTGTTTAACTATAATCTGTCTGTCCGTCTGTCTGTCCTGAATCATCCAGCATTCTGCTTCATTGGATATCCACACATTCCAGTATTATGAGAGAGGAAGAAAAGCTTTTCTCTACCCGCTTTCATAATGCCATGCATGTGGTTATGCCCCTCAATCATGTCTTACTTGCCTTTCCTCTAAACTAAAAAGCCCCAAATCCTGCAACCCACACTCACATCTGATTGGGACGGACATGCTGATGCATTGTACCTGGCACCAAATGCTGGTGGTTCATCACAGAGCCCTTCCCCCAATGGTTCCATGGTGTTGTTGTTTTTTTTAATCACAATTAAAAGCAAATACAATTTACATTAAAAATTGTAAAATAAAACCACCCCAAACCAACAATGACAAAGTCACAAAACAGCAGTGCAGCACGGCATTGCAGGAAGAGGGAGGCCATCATTCAGCTCAAAAAGCCTGCCATGATGGAGAAAGGTGTCCCCCAGAAGGATGTATCACCAGAAAGCTCCCAAAATCTCAAGTTGTAACCTTCACACTATTGCAGGCTATTTTATCGTTCCCCCCTGCAATTTCCTCTCAGAGCTAAGAATAAATGTTCTCCCACGCTCAAGTCCGGTTGGGCTGAACACACAGATTCACAGTACATCCAACTTTCCCAGGGGCTCTTCCATGCCCGGCAGAATCTGGGGGTCAAACTTCACATGCTGCTGGAAATCCATGATCAGATTCCCCCCCCCTTTTTTCCAACTCAGGGTCTGTCTAGAGATTTGTTTTTTTGGGGGGCTGCCTTCTGCTCCTGATACAATAACTGCATTAATGGTGGATTTAGTCTGCCTTAGTAGTTGTTCTGCGAAATGTTAGCACGTTATTGCTTTCTGGAGGGGCTATAGTGCCACAAAAACAGGACAAAAATTATCCAGAACATTTGTGGTACACAAAGTCATGGGGTTTCAGCAGGAATGTACAGGATATGCACTGAACGGAAATGAAGTTGTGTAGCTGACCCTAAATTTCTGCAGGTGCAAATAGTCTTGAAAGCGGGATTGTGCATGACTGCTCTAATAGCACTACGAGTACAAATAATCATGAATGCACAGTAAAAATAATGTCTAGAGGGGCTCTTAAAAACTACCAGTGCTTTCTTTGGTAAAAAAAATAAAATGAGATGCTAGTACTCATGCCTTGATAAAAGTGCCGTAGGTATCAGCACAAAATAGTTGCCCTGAGCAGGAAAAAGAGTGCTGGTACTACGCACCAGTGAATCCTGTTACACACACACACAAAAAGCCCCCAAAGCAGCCACTGGGGTGTGGGGAAGTCCCTGAGTTTGATCAGATCAGCAATGTAGTGTTATTGTTATTTAAAAACCCATTTCCTCTGAAATGTTTTTCAGTCTAACTTGTCACAAGCCCTCCTAAGTATTCTACCTGGTCTGGCTGGAACAGGACTTTGTATACCTATATATGTGAAAAAAGGCTGACAGACATCTGGCAAATGTATTTTTGAAATGTTGCCATGATAGGAGATTAAACAGTCCTTGTAGGCAGAATGTTCCAAGACTGAATTCCTCTAAGACTTAATTAACACCTTCCATTTGTGACATGGCTTGGCATAGCACGTCATTCCATCATGGCTGGCGATCATTGCTGCGACAGTCACCCGGATGCTTGGATCATGCGGGCACATCTTATGGCTGCATCACAGGGTCTGGTCACCGAAGTGTTTGTCCATCAAAGTCATCCATTTCCCACTGTTCCGTGCCACTACGGTGGAGTGCAGGGGGAACTGAGCTTGAAATCAGCATTCATCCCTATTTGATCTCCAGAAAGCTGTCTGCATTTCTCTCTCTGATTTTAGTCCCATTTGGAGAAGGACCATGGATCAGTGGCAGAGCTTCTGTCTTGCATGCAGAAGGTGCCAGGTTCAGGCCCTGACATCTGCAAACAGGGCTGGGAGAGGACACTGTCTGAAACCCCAGAGAGCCACTGCTAGTCAGTGAAGAGACAACACAGAGGTAGATGGACCAATGGCTTCACAGCATAAGGCAGATTCCTTTGATCATGGCCTTAGGGTCCACCTGAGAGTGCACTGCGGACCATAGAATTGCCAACCTGTGGGTTATTCACACACCTGGACATGATTCAGCAGTGATATTGGGGGAAATATGCCAAATGTCTTCTGTGTGACATAAGAAAATAAGTCTTGCATGGCTCAAGAATGATGATGTATTCCTTTTGTGGATTTATATTCCGCTTCTTGACAAGTCCTTGAATGCAACTTCTTTTCTCATTAACTGATGGAAAAAGCTCAGGGGAAAGAAACGTACAGCAAAATGTACTGCCGAGAAACACTGTCTGCAGAGAGAGATTTGCACATTTTCCACAGATAACATACTTCGGGAAACAGCATTTAAGCAAAGTAGTGAAAAAATAGCAGGGTGGACAAATCTGTAGCCTGTGGGTCTTTTTTATGGATGCATAGAGAATTACAATGGCAATCGGTGCTGTTATGATTACAAAATAGCTCTGTTGGTAATTTTAATCCGGTTTCATATCAAAAGGGCCCTTGCTGGATCAGAGCAGAGGCCCATCTACAGTCCATTATCTTGTTACCTACTGTGGCCAATCAGATGCTTCCAGGAAGTCCACAAGTAGGGCAGAAAAGCAACAGCCCTGCCATTGGTGTGCCCCAACAACTAGAATTCCATCAGGCAAATGGTCTCTGAACTTGGAGGCTGTTGACAGACCTCTGCTCTGTGCATTTGTCCAATCCCTTTTTGAGGGGAAGGTTACCAGGCTCCTGGCCTGAGACTGATCCTGTATCTTTAGGAGAAGAGAAAGTCAGCCAAGTGCAGGTGTTCTTGCAGCATTGTAATGAGAAAAACCACAAGGTGGAATTCTCCCTCCCCCTGTACAACTTTTAAAGATACAGAAGACCTCTTGGTTGCTAGGCCCAGCCTCCAAAAGGTCTTCTGTATCTTTAAAAGTTATGCAGGGGGAAGGGAGAATTCCATGTTGTGGTTTTTCCCATTACAGAGTTGCAAGAACACCTGCACTTGGCTGACTTTCTCTTCTCCTGAAGAGACAGGATCAGTCTCAGACCAGGAACCTGACAACGCTAGAAGGGAACACAGCTCAGTGGCAGAGATTGTGCATTACATGAGGTCCCAGGTTCAGTCCTTAGCATCTCCAGTTGAAAGGGACAGGTAGCAGGTGATGTGAATTACCTTTCTGCCTGAGATCCTGGAACCAGTACTGGACTACATGCACAAACAGCCTGACCTGGGAGAAAGCAGTGTTCGTTGTAAAGCCTCTACTTAGCGGTATCATATTTGTTTAGACTCTGGTTTATTAAACAAATATGATACCACTGAGCAAACCGTTGTCTGCTTTTGGAGTGCATCAGACAACTCGCTCCACCGGAGAAGAATGGCCACGTATCACCACCAATTGTCGTCCAAACGTTAGTCGGCCTGTGATGCTCGCCCAATGCTCCTCAAGGGGAATTGCTGCTTTTGTGGCTCTGCTTGCACCTCCAACCGTATATGAAGAACTGCCCTCCTCACTGGCAGAATGATCAGAGACACAATTGATCAACCAATGGCTAAGTGCCCCCTGATTTGAGCAATATATTTTCTGTTCATGGAAAGCTGCAGCCTGGCTATGAACCTCATAATTAATTTGAGTTGAAAGTGAAAGTTTGGCTATAAAGAATATAGCGCACATTTGTCTGTGGGCTAGAATCCTGCTGTGCTGAAAGGTTCTTCTGTTTTTTCTCCCTGACCATTCTCCGTTAATCAATGAGAAAACAAATTGCATTCAAGAATTATCAAAGGGGATAATTTTGAAATAATTTTGAAAAATTTGGTGAAATTCTTATGGGCAGAGCAGGGGTATAGTCATCCAGGGTCTCGGGGGGTCTTAGACCCTTTATGTTTTTGGGAACATAGTCCCAGCCAGGTCCCTATGCCTCCAGTGTTCTACGAGCCAATCAGCATGAAAGGAGAGATTATTAACCACTAAGAAGAATTTTCTATCATGCTGCCTTGTCCTTTCTTGCTGATTAGAGCCAATCAGATTGAAAGGTGAGTTAGCCAGTGAGAAGACTCTTCTCAATAGCTAACATGCTCCCCTTTCATGCTGATTGGCTCCTAGGGATGTCTGTTGTTGTGGGAGAAGGCATGCGCAGGAAGGACTGAGGAGTGTGGAGATGATGACAGATAGCAAGCAAGTGACTGAAGAGGTGTGGCTGTGAGGGAGCATGGCATGACTATAATGAAGAGACCCTGCACTTCTGGATTTGCCACTACACTACTGGAGCAGAGCATGAAACGTTTGCTGCACTTACCTTACTTTCAAAACAGCTGAGGAATCTTGTGAGTTTTCTTTCATTCTACAAATCTCTCTTGTGGCCTGCATTCAATAGCCTCCCCAGATGCCTGTGCTTCCTGAAAACCCCATGATGCCCTCCGCTGGGCTTTGCTGTAACTAAGGATGGGGGAGAATATCTGCTAAATTGGATTTAGTACCGGATTTTGACTTAATCCAACAGCCCACTGTCTTTTTGGACCCGCACTGATTTCTTGTGGTGGATCCATATTTTACATTTTTAACGTCGTAATTGGCTGTCCTCAAAGCTGATGCATTCTTAAAGGCTGTCTAGGTGACAACAATCGCCATTTACATCCATTAACCTCTCTCCAATTTTCTCTTTGTTTTGTTAATTCTCAGATTTCTTTAAGGAATCAAAGAAATAAAAATACAAGGTGGTGGTGGTGCTGATAAAGTAATTCAAGAGGTCACACCAGCATGACATTTGCAGGGTTAAAAAGTATTATTTAAATAACTTTGAATTAAAGAAAAAAATAATGATTTTCAGATATAAAATAGTGACAAAATCATAGCAGTAGCAATATTACTTTCTGCTTTTAAAACATATAACCCTCACGATTTCAATTATATAAATACACAGAATAAAATAATGCAATTTTTGGTAAAAAGTATTTGTTACTTTAACTGATTTTTTTAAGTTTAAAATTTAGCAGGAAAAAAGAGGTAAAAATTAGCAGTGGTGGTCAACTTTTCAACAGTAAAAATCAAAAGTACTGCAAAACAAGAAGAATTAGCGAAGAGGGGGATCATTAGGCAGCACATCGGTTAGCCTGAGGCAAGAGACAGACTCGATGGGCGATTATATGCTTAATTGATATGTAAATAGGAAAAAAAACATGGAGCATCATAAGCATTTTCATAAGTATTTTCATTAAAAATTATGGGGTTTTTTTTCACTTAAAAAAACCAGCGGATTGGCAATTACAAAAGTAAACAGGAACGAAAAAAGGTGAATCAGGAATGAAAGCCGGACTCTCGGAATCCAAGCAGATTGGAACTGGGCAGTGAACCCCATTCTTAGCTGTAACTGCAGGGAGATGGAAAGGCTTTCTAGCACACTTCTGAAAGCTGTTTATGTTTTTAAAAAGCATTTTGACTTTTAAAAAAGTCAGTGCAGGAAGACTTTTTAAAAAGGTAAAAGAAAGGACTTCCCTTCAAAAAACAAAGTCAGCAAGCACTAATCTCAGTAGCCAGCTTTTCCACCTTCCCACACTTCAACTACAAGTCTGGTAAACATCATGTGGTCGCTTCTCCCATGAGGCTTTTTCGGATCAGAATGGGCAGTCAGCCGGGGGGGGGGGCTGCAAATAGAGATGAGGAAGCAATTCGATTCAGTTGCATTTAAAGATGAACTTACCCAACACTCATTTTCTGAAACCATACGAGGAGCAAAATTTCCTTCCTTCCCCACACTTCAAATTAGATTGTAAGCTCCTTGCAAGCACTGACTTGTCTCTTTTAGCCTATGAAGCTCTGCAAAATGCCGTGTGCATTAACAGTTCAGTGTAATAATAAATAACGTAATGGATACTCACTTCAGCCCGTCCATTGTCAGCTAAACTGCCTATGCTAGCAACATTTATTGAGCCATATAATACCTGTTTCATCTTTTGACCTTCCCATTTTATAGAAGGCATTAACAGCATTTTGTTCCATTACCTTTAATCGTATACAATCTGCAATACACCATTATTGGGAGTTAGGCTGCGATGGCCTCTTTGAGCAAAACAGCACCAGCCACATGTTCAAGGTACTCCCAGAATGGATCCTTACATTTCATACTTCTAGTTTTGACCTCAAAAGTTCTGCTACTGTGAAATCAGTAGGGACCAGAAGGTCACAAAGCTGAAGAAAGAAATCTAATCTCTAGCTGGGGCTGAAATAAATTTGCCATCAGAAATTCCCTGCAAAACTTGCTGCTGAATATTCTCCAGACAGTTGCAGATAGTGGTGGCTGGTGGCTCCATGTCAATGGGGGCAGTGGAATCTTTTCTAGGTTCAGCACCTTGGACAGCTCCTTGCAAGTTTGGACTAAAGCCCAGAGTGGATTCCACTGCTCCACTGATGGGGAGCCACCAGCCATCACTGGTTACAGATAGCTAACAGTAGGTTCTGGACTTAATTATATTGTGTGTGGGCTCTTTAGATGTGGTAAGCCAGCTCTCCTGTCATTGCCCCCCTGCTCATTCTACTGAGCAGGGCTCTGGATGTCTGCCCCAAAGTCTTGCTCTGATGGCACCAGTGTCTTCCAATTATACTCTGTATATAAAAGGTATAAAAGACCCCTGATGGATCAAGTCTAGCATCCTTTCCCCCCGCAGCAGCCAATCAGGTGCTTCCAGGAAACCCACAAGCAAGGGCATGAAAGCCACAACTTCTTTGCCTCAAGGACCTGACCTTTGAGGCAAACCACTTCTGGACAAGAAGATCCTATTCAGCTGACCTTGCTAATACCCATGGGATTCCCTAATCCTTTATTCAAGTTATCTGCAAACAGATTCACAGGCTGTTAGGGTTTAAGGAGTTTTCATACAGATCAGGGGTAAGCCCCATGTAGCGCTTGGACACATTCCAAAAGACCTTTTCAAGCTATCAGTTCAGCTCTTTATTTTATTTATTTATTTATTTAATTCGATTTCTATACCGCCTGTAGCAAGCTCTCTGGGCGGTGTACAATCAATACGATATATAATTACATTTCAATTTTTAAAACAATCCTTAAAAACACAATTAGAAGAGCAGACAGAACACAGCCAACTTAAATAACTTTGGCAGGAACAACCTGTCATTCTCCTGACAGCTCACTGGATGGGAGAGGGAGAAAAAAGAGGAGGAGCTGGCAGAAAGGGAAAGGGGGTGGCAGTAAAAAAAGAGAGAGAGAAAAGGTGCAGGAAAAAGAAAGAGGTGGCAGAGGAAGAGAGAAAATGTCAGGGATTGCAGCCCCTGGCGGGTTACCTTTGATTTGAGGGAGTATGGCTGTCAACAGACTAAAAGCTGCCCAACTTGACACAGATGGAAGGCAAACATGAATTAGATGATGGAAGAAACATGTCATAGCTGCTGACAATACCTGGCTGATACAGGGTTTGTTCTGATGCTGCAGTGGGGCAATGTTAGAAAGCAGACACTGCATCCACTTGGTTTTCATTACATCTCCCACACAACCTTAAAAGCGAAGTGCCTTCATTTTCAGGAAATTAATGATGTTACTGCTTACTGTGTAGCGTCTACATCAGGGGTGGAGAGTCTGTGGTTGGGCTAAACATCCATCCTTTATGTCAGTTGATCAGCAGGGATGATGGGAGATTAGGAGTTGTAGTCCAGTGACATTTGGAGAGGTACAGGTTCCCCACCCCTGATCTATATAGTTCTTTGTTACATTAATGTGCTGCATGAATTATGCCAGTGTAATCCTTGCAAAACACTGCAAGAAAGCAATCTCAGTCTGATCAAATCTCTGATTGTACCGGGATTCTTTTTGTATAGTGTTTCACTATCTGTTCTTGTGTCTTGGTAAGAAAACACACAAATACAATCTTTTGATATAACAATAAGTACAATCACATAAAAGCTTGTTTTTTTTAAGGGGGGGGGAATTACCAATGCACACAAATGAACAGGCGCATTGGTAAAACCCACACACAAAGAATCTAGATGTAATAAGTCATATGTACAATGACATGAAGAGTGCCTTCCCGCTATGCTTTTATCAGTGCTCATATGCAAATTGGTACTGGGGGAAGGAAGGCATGAATGAAATGAAGGAATGGATGAAAGGAATTCTTCCAAGCTACACAGGAAGTGGATTGGACGGTGAAAGACCAACCTAAATTATATTTGCATTTTTACAGATTTGTAGGGCAGTACAATATCTCAGAGAGGAGGTCAGGTTTCCTGCTCCCCTGGTGCATTCACTATAGCTGCCCAATTTCCCTGTATGTTAAAGTTTGATAGAAATATCTGTTTGCTGTTGTACATTCTTAAACCATGCTTTTTTTTGCCTATTAGTGAATATTGTTCATGGGTCCCATTGACTTTGTCTGTGGTTCTTTTGTGTATTTTTGGCGGGCCCTCTCCTTTGTGTTTGTGCAACATTTGGAAGTACACATTGTACTGCATTGATTCCCCATTGGGGAATTTGAGTTTTCTAATCCAGAGGGAGGGGGAAAAAATACATGCAGAATTTTCCAAAATATCCTTGTGAGTGACTATCCTAATTCACTGTTGGCATTTGCTTTCTGTGCATAACATAATGGTTGACACACTCAGACAGGTCATTATCAATGCAAAGCACAGATAGTCCCTTCTCACGTCAACCAGCCAGTACGTTCAAAAGCTGCTGGAATCAGCTGTTTCGTTCAACTAAGCATACTTTGCATACTCCAGAGTTGTTTCCTCACGTTCCAGCTGCTTCCCTAACTAAGCCAATAGCATACAGTAGAGGTCTATTGTTATGTCAAATCAGTAATGGAATGTGAGCCATTAAAAAAAAAGTTGGCATGAAAATGCAACTCTTCCATTGATAATCTCACCTTCTTTCCCATTGGCATTGAAAATTGGCCAAGAGGTGCCGTGTTGCAAAGAGCAGGGCAATCTCCAGTAAGCTACTTCCATTTTAAGCAGACCTCTTGAATACAAAGATAATTCTTCTTGCTATGTGATGAAATAGTGTTTCTTAGCATAGTTGTTCTAAAAAGGCATTGTTATGATACACTCTTTTATAAATTATTTAGCAAAATTTGTAGCCTGCTTGATTGTAGAAAACCTCCATGGGGTTTAAGGAAAAACATTAAAATTATCAATGAAAATTACAACATCCAATCAACTCTGCGTGCAGTATTGATTATGTTTATATACCTTTCTGTCTCTTGATATTTTGTACAATAAGCATTGCCTGGGGTTTTCAAAGCCTGATCTGATCTTTTGCAGACATTTCTTGGACTTTAATTACGGCAGTGTTTGATGCATGGCCACAACAGCAATAAGCATTTCAGAGGTGCTGCTGACAGGAAGAAACTGTCCTCTAGGCTTCTTGCAAGGGTTAACGTTAACAGGAATATAGGAAGCTGTTTTATACCAAATCAGCCCATTGGTCAACCCAGTGCAGGGTTGTCTATGCCAGAGGTAGGGAATCTTTCCTTTCTGGGCAGCCTTCAAGGATCCACATGCTCCTGGCCAGAGGCAAAAGCAGGTAGAACAACTGATGCAAATTTTACCTTGTATAGTATGCTAGTTTCTACGCACATGCACAGACACACATCTCTCTATTAGAGTTGCCAGGTTCATGGCCTGAGACTGATCCTGCATCTTTAGGAGAAGAGAAAGTCAGCCAAGTGCAAGTGTTCTTGCAACACTGTAATGAGAAAAACCACAAGGTAGAATTCTCCCTTCCCCCTGCACAACTTTGCAAGCTACAGACAACCTCTTGGATTATCAGATTTCCAGGACACATTGTAGCCAGGCCTAAACACCCGAGGAGGGTGCAAAAGCAGGGTCAGTGAGGGTTGCAGCTTGGGGAGAGTCCCAAAAGCCAGAGAGAGAAAGGCCTGGAGGACTGCATTTGGGGCCCGGGCTTGAGTTTCTCTGGCCTACACTGACCAGTAGGAGTTTTCCAGGCTTTCAGGTAGCAGCCTTTCCCAGCTCCTTCCAGGACATGCCAGGGACTGAGCTTGGGACCTTCTGCATGCCCATGTGCTCTGCCATGGAGCTACAGCCTTTTCCCAACCGGTGACCAGAAGAATGAATTTCAGTGAGTGTGGTTTTTCTCCCTCTTGTTTTGTTCTGTGATATGATGTGCAGCACCTGCAAATTGTTCTTGGTGACCTTTGTCTATTACAGATACAGGTACTGTGTTGCATCTGTCCCCCTACTGTAGGCCTGTACTATTTCGGATCTTGATAATGGGTTCTTGATAATTTCTGCCTTCCCCCTTCCTGTATTTGCAGCCCTGGCCAGGTGGCAAAAACAGGAGGTTTATTGTTGGAATGAGACAAAATGCCCCCAACTAACTTTGCAGCCCGCTTTGTGGCCTTTGAAAGGAGGGCTTCCTTTAATGTTTCTTCAGTGGTGGATGAAGTATTTTCCTAGCCCATCTTACAACACCAGAGGTGGGTGTCTTGGTAGTGGTTAAACTCTCTTTCCACCCTGACACTCACTCAGAGTGAGACAATGTTTTTTTTCCTGCCCTCACTCTGATCGGCTTTATAATATTGTCCCATAGCTGAATCAGATTCACTATGTAGCACCAAAGTGAAACCATTTCCGAGGGAGGGCAGAAAACATTGCCCTGAGTAGAAATGCTTTAAGTGGGTGTACTCTGTGAAACCCAATTGACTGAAATCTCATGATGCCAGTGAAATTTCCTGGCTTGGAAATATGCACCTTGGGGGTTGTAATGCTCATTTTAAATATAAGGTGACCAGGTGACCATTATTTGGGAGCCTGTAAGTCTTCTCCAGTTTAGATTTTAATCTAACCAGAGAAAAATTTAAAACCCTTCCCTCATCCCAGCTGCCCAGCCCCAAAACTCTCTCCCTCTGTCCCATGCACAATCCTCCATGCTGCCTCCTACCTAATCCCCACTGACTCACACACCTGGATGCTGGTTCCAGTGGCCCTGATCGTGATGAGAGTTCACTTTCTCCTGCATCTGGTGTGCTTCTATGTAGAGTGCATGGCACAAGCAGACCTGGGAAATGTACTTGAACAAGGCATCTTTATATTTGTGATTTTCACAAACTTAAATCAAAGTGTCTGAAACAGAAGAAAGAGAAAAGGCAGTGATGATGCTGGTGACTCGCCAGTGCAAAATGTAGACAGTCCAGAGATTGATCTGATTCAGTTGCAAATAAACACACTAAGAAGATACAAAAGGCACTTCAAATTACAGACCAGACCAGGACTTAACAAAGCACAGCTTGTTGAAATAAATGGGTTTAATTGGGATGTTGTGTATCAGTGTGCTAGAAATCCATGTTTATGTGTGTGAGAGGAAGAGACATTTCATTGTTATCACTGTGGCTGAGCCAGCAACCAGGTAAGTGGGGGGAAATTTATGGTTAGACTGGTAGATGGAAAGTTAGAAGAAGGGAGGTGGAAAGAGGCTTGTCAGAGGAGGGAACTTAGAGGCCCTCTAGTGGGTGGGGTTAAGGGAGCAATCAGACGCTATCACATTCCCAAGGACATTAATGGCTACTAGCCATGATGGCTATCTTCTGCCTCCACTGGTGGAGGTAATATACCTCGGAATACCAGTTGCTGGGAATCACAAGTGGGGAGAGTGCTCTTGCACTCAGGCCTGTTTGCGGGCATCTGGTAGGCCACTGTGAGAACAGGATGCCTACTGACTAGTTTTGAATTATGTGCTCTGATTTCTGAAGTGGAATCAATGCATTAGGGATCCTTTATTGTCCAAACTCAGAGGAAGGCAATGGTAAACCACCTCTGAATACCTCTTACCATGAAAACCCTATGAACAGAGTATCCAAAATGCAACATGAGATAGTGCTGGAAAATGAGACCCCCAGGTCAGAAGGCACTCACCAAGCTACTGGGGAAGAACAAAGAACAGGTATGAGTAGCGCTGTGAGTAATGACGCAGCTGGGTCAAAGCCAAAGGGAAGCCCAGAGGCTGATGCACACAGATGTGAGAGTCCGGAGTTGTACGACGCACACAATAGGAACATGGAATGTGAGAAGCATGAACCAGGGAAAGTTCGAAATTGTCGAGCAAGAAATGGAATGTATCAACATTATGCTCTTGGAGGTCACTGATTCATGTTGTTGTTATTATGTACCTTCAAGTCGATTACGACTTACGGCGACCTTATGAATCAGTGACCTCCAAGAGCATCTGTCTTGAACCACCCTGTTCAAATCTTGTAAGTTCAGGTCTGTGGCTTCCTTTATGGAATCAATCCATCTCTTGTTTGGCCTTCCTCTTTTTCTACTCTCTTCTGTTTTTCCCAGCATTATTGTATTTTCTAGTGAATCATGTCTTCTCATGATGTGTCTAAAGTATGATAACCTCTGTTTCATCATTTTAGCTTCAAGTGACAGTTCTGGTTTAATTTGTCCTAACACCCAATTATTTGTCTTTTTCGCAGTCCATGGTATGCGCAAAGCTCTCCTCCAACACATTTCAAATGAGTTTATTTTTCTCTTATCCACTTTTTTCACAGTCCAACTTTCACATCCATACATAGAGATCGGGAATACCATGGTCTGAATGATCCTGACTTTAGTGTTCAGTGATACATCTGTTCACACCGAGACTGCTTTAATTTCCCCACATTGATCTATTGATGTATGCACGCACATCAGTGATGTACAGCAAGGGGCAGAAGATGCAAAGGAACTGCACTCGGTGGCAAATCTGTGCATACAATTTGTGAAATAAGTTTGCAAATTCTCCTACTTAAATAAGAATACAGGGAGAACAAATGAGACCAGCAACAAAATGTTGCAGTGCAGAATCTTCCTCTTCAGGATACTTCATTCCATTCCCCCTCCCATTTTCTATCCCCCCCCAACAGTCAGCAAGCACTGGGTCGCTTTAAAAGAGAATTAGACAAAGTCACGGAGGCTGAAGCTATCAAGGGCTACTCGTCGCAATGGCTATGCTCTGTCTCCATGGTCAGAGCCAGTATGCTTTTGAATGCCAATTGCTGGAACCTGCAGGAGGGAAGAGTGTTCTTGTGCTCAGATACTGTTTGCAGGCTTCCCATCGGGGCATCTGGGTGGCCACCTTGAGAACAGGATGCTGGACAAGATGGTCCACTGGCCTGATCCAGAAGACTCTTCTTATATTCTTGTCCTATGCCAATAAAGTGGGGGGGGGGAGAAAGCGTGTGACGGAAAAGGCTGGGTCCTGCCCTCTCCGTCTGCAGTCAACCCTGTAACTGGAATGTTGACAAGGGGGAGTAATCCCAGTCCGCATCTGTGTTAGAATTGCTTTTAATATGTCTTTTAATATCTTGAACCCTTTTATTAAAAGATGTTTTAAAGGGTTTTTTAAATGTTTTTAACGTTGTTTTGTTTTAATGTATTTTAAGGTCTTTTATGATGTTTTAAAGTGTTTTTAATGTTTCTGTTTGCCGCCCTGGGCTCCTGCTGGAAGGAAGGGCAGGGTATAAATAAAATAATAAATAAATAAATAAGGGGGAGAGAGAGAAAAAAAGATATACTGTTTTGTCAGTTAGGGGGTTGAGTTAGTTCAGTTGTTAGCTTGGGAATGGGAACAACATAGCGGGTTGTAGGTCACAAAGGGTACAGAGTAGATATAAGAGATGGTCTGTGGCGTGAGTAACGGATAGCAAGAGACGCTGATCAGGAGAAGGTTCAGGAAAAAGTTACAACGTTGTAACAATGGGTCATTCCAGCCCAGGAGCCACCTACGCCTATTTGTTTGTGCAGTGGTTTTGGTTTAAAATAAAGTTCTTCCTTTAAATTGTCATACCACTTGGATCTCTTGAATGCGGAGGGAATACAAGGTATATTACTCCTGGGACCCCTCTGGTACTGGTCACGCCCTTAGGAAACACTGGGACACCCTTTATTTTTTAATTTTATTTAACAAAATTGATATAATGCTTGAATGTAAAGACCTGTAAGCAGTTTACAAAAAGCATTAGCATTATCAGTGGAAAAAATGACTGCCTTCAAGTCGATTCCCACTTATGGTGACCCTATGAATAGGGTTTTCATGGTAAGTGGTATTCAGAAGTGGTTTACCATTGCCTTCCTCTAAAAATTATCAATAAAACTGTAAAAAAAACAAGCAGTTAAAAACATATTCAAAGCAAAACAGCTGCTAACTAAAAAGATTAAAATATCCACGTGTCCGGAAATGCTTGTGATTTTATTTATTTGTTACTCATCTATTTTCCTTTTCCTTTTGGACAGATTACTGGCCTGTCAGTAATCTGAAGGAGGTTACTGAAGGCAGGTGAGGTTGCAGAGTCAGGGGAACATATCTGGTTATAATCACTTGGAGACTGTTAAAAGGGCTGTCACAGAGGCTACCTTCCTTAGGGTAATTCTCGCCAAAGATTTTGTGTACCTCAGCAGACCTTGGGGCTATCTCGTTCCCACGTGCGGACCCTGCCATTTTGTCTACAAAAGGACTCGGAGAACTGAGGTCAGAATATTAGTATATATTATAGAATGCTGGAAAGAGCAAACTACGGGAGAATGAAAGGGCTGTAATGGGGAAAATCTACTCATCCCTATTCATAGAATTGTAGAGCTGGAAGGGGCCTACAAGGGTGTCGTGTCCAACTCCCTGCTCAGTGCAGGAATCCGACTTAAAGCATACCCGACTGGTGGCTGTCCAGCTGTCTCTTGAAGGCCTCAAGTGTAGGAGAGCCCACCGCCTCCCTAGGGCATTGGTCCCATTGTCGTACCACTCGAACAGTGAGGAAGTATTCCTGATGTTCAGCTGAAAGCTGGTTTCCTGCAACTTATTCCGTGTCCTGCCCTCTGAGATGATCCTGGCCCTCCTCTGTGTGGCTACCTTTCAAGTACTTGAAGACCACTAACTTATCTCCCCTCAGTCTTCTAAGGAGCACAGGAACCTGCTTCCTACCAAGGGAGATCCATCTAGCTCACGACTGTCTACACTGGTGACGCCTCTCCATAATTTCAGATTGGGGCCTCTCCCAGCTGTTCCTGGAGAAGCTGGGGATTGAACCTTGGACCTATTTAATTTTTTATTTGTTAAATGTATATCCCACCCTTCCTCACAAACCCTTCGCCACCCCAGCGCTAAGGTAAGGCAAGAGCAGGAAAAACCCTGCACTCCACCCATAAGAATTTCACTGAAATTTTCGCTCCTGCTAAATAATTTTCAAGTGCCATTTCTTTTCCCATTATGAATGGCAATCAAAACAAGGCAAGAGAATGTTCAGTCATAGCACTCGTTTAGGATGTAGTGTTTAGTGCAGGTTTTAGAATTTTTTTTTTTTTAGTCTCTTGGCTTTACTGTGCTGCAATGCTATTTTTCTGCTTTGATGAAGTTGCTCTGTAAATGGACTTTTACAGTCAAAAGATGGAGTGTCAGTGCCTCAGATAAATAAGCAATTTGTGGCACCTAGGCTTGCCAACTTTTCAACTGCCCTCTGTAACTGCACTTTTTAACAGCAGCTTGGCCTGCAAACATTAGCAGATGATAAAGCTTATCTCCATGCTGTGGAAACCTTTGCCTGCTGATTTCTGCAGATCATGCTTCTATTAAAGGTACTAGAACATGCCACAATATTTTTTCCTGGTCAGTTGGTAACTCCATATATCGGTCACATCTTGTAACTTAGGTCCGGGGTATTGTAGGAACTCCCCAAACCCATATATACCAGCTCAGTCACTGAGATCATCTGTAGGAGCATTGCTGGAGCACTACTCCCCTGAGCTGGTGAGTGTCCTGGCCAACCCTGCTGGATTCAAACTTGGACTCATTAGTGTGTTTTTCTCAGTTATGTTTAATGTGGAATTTCTGCTTAGAGCCGTTCATAAATCAGCTTGCAGTTTACACGGGATTCTGCATCTCTACACGGCAGTACAGACCATGATTACTCATGCTAAGACATTGTTGCAGCAACTAGACACACCCCTTGAGAACTTTTTAAGAAAGCTCAGGGCAGGCTCTCTCTTTGCAATGTCTTTGAACAGGACTGGGTTAGCAAGCAGGTGATCCTAGAACAGGGCAAAGAGTAGCCACTAATTGTGCCTGTTGGCGCATTTGCCAGCACATCCTAGGTGATGGGGAGGCAGGCAGGCCAGGCAAATCTTCCTCAGACACTGACTCTTGTCCAGCCTCCAATTCTGCCTCCCTCAAGTGGCGGCAGAGGCGGTTAGGTGACAAGGGAGGGGAAGAGGAGGAACAGGGGCCATCTCCTTGCCAAGCAGCAAAGTTTCTTCAGTTGGAACTGAAACAAAGGGGGCAGAGCTGTCAATGTCTAAAGTGCTGAAGCCTTCTCCTATTTTACTCTCCTGCCACTGTAGCCCACTGGGTCCCTCCCCTGGGTCCCAGATTTCCTCCTCCTCTTCCTGATCATTCCAGGAATGCTCTGTAGAGCCCATGACAGTGAAGGTCATTTGGCATCAACATAAAACTGAACGTTTAGTGTTATTGGCCCTTCCAATGCTCTTCCAATAGTGATGCAGACTATTAAGAAGAACAGGCTCTGTACTAAGCTGATGATCTGTTTTAATTTTTGTGGGTGCTTTTTATTATATCATAATGGTTGAAAAACATAAGATCAGTGAACTTAAAGAACACCTTCTTCTGAGAGGATATCCTCCACATATTGATTGCAACATCCACCCAGCCTCCATTCTATCCAGAGAAAGCCTCCATCATACTGAGGTGTCAAAGAACAAAGAACAACGGGTTCCATTTATGGTAGATTTCCATCCAGCATCTCCTATCACCGAGCAATCAGGGAGAGCTACCCATTGCTAGCAAACTGTACATCTTGCTAGAGCCATTAACAAGCCTCCTGTTGTAGCATTTCACCAGCCTCCTAATTTACGCAGACAGTTAGTGAGAGCTGTGCTGAAGCCACCTACCACCAATCCTGGGTCTCATCCTTGTCACTCCAAATGCTGTATCACCTGTGTGTACATCAGGGAGACAGCTATTTTCACAAGCGCTAGGACAGGCAGAACATATTACATCAAACAGAACATCGCCTGCAGGTCCTGCAATATAATTTATGTCATTGAATGCAAAAGATCAAGATGTCATATCCAATATGTAGGCAAAACTACAACTGACCTACGCACATGCTTCAGAAACCACAAATTGGCAATCTTGACAAAAAAAGGGGAGCAGCCAGTTGCAAAACATTTCAACACTGAGGGCCACAGCATGTTGGACATTTATAACAGCTATAGAGATGCCAACAAATCCAGCAGTATTGACTAAGACGGAGAACTTTTGGATATACTCTCTGGACACATTGGCACCACATGGCCTGAACCTGGAGGACAGTACAAACATTATTAGCTTCTCCAAAGGAAGCTCCTCTGAGCATTTCATGGAGGCTCGGTGGATGTTGCAATTCATAATATGTGGAGAATATCCTCTTCGAAGAAGGTGTTCTTTAAGTTCACTGATCCTTCTCTGGTATTTATCTTCAGTGTTGCAAATAAGTTTGATTCTCAGAGCTAAGCTATACACAATGTTCTTCTTTATATGCCTAGGATGGCAGGATTTCCAGTTTAAATAGGTGTGGGCATCAGTGGGTTTGCTGTAGAGATCAGTGGCTATTTTGTTGTTTTCAATGGTAAGAAGGACATCCAGAAAAGGGATGTGCGGATTGTCATTTGTACACCTTCTTCGAAGAGGATATTCTCCACATATTATGAATTGCAACATCCACCGAGCCTCCATTCTGTCCAGAGAAAACCTCCTCCATCATACTGAGGTGTCAAAGAGCAGAGAGCAACGGATTCCATTTGTGGTAGATTTCCATCCAGCATCTCCTAACTATCACCAAGAAATCAAGGAGAGCTACCCATTGCTGGCAAACTCTGAACATCTTGCTAGAGCCATCAGCAGGCCTCCTGTTATAGCATTTCGCCAACCTCCTAATGTGCGCAGACTGTTGGTGAGAGCTGTGCTTAAGCCACCAATCACCAATCCAGGGTCTCATCCTTGTCACTCCAAATGCTGTATCACCTGTGTGTACCTCAGGGAGACAGCCACTTTTACAAGCACTAGGACAGGCAGGACGTATTACATCAAACAGAACATCACCTGCAGGTCCTGCAATATAGTTTACATCATCGAGTGCAAAAGACCAGGATGTCATATCCAATACGTAGGAAAGACCACAACTGACCTACGCACGCGCTTCAGGAACCACAAGTCGGCAATCTTGACAAAAAAAGTGGAGCAACCAGTTGCAAAGCATTTTAACATCGAGGGTCACAGCCTGTTGGACTTTTCCATAACAGCGATAGAGATGCCAGCAGATCCAGCAGCATTGACCAAAAGGGATAACTTTTGGATTTACTCTCTGGACACATTGGCACCACATGGCCTGAACCTGCAGGACAGTACCACCACTACTTAGCTTCTGCAAATGAAGCCCCTCTGAGCATTCCATCCTCAAAGCTGTATAACTGCCACCTTGGTAACAGCATTTGTATGTTGGCAGCTGATGAAGGCGGAAGCTGAAATGTTTTGTTAATATAATAAAAACCTCTGTTTGGTTAATCACAATTATGTATTCAAATTACAAAATAATTGTTTTTAAAATAAATAAATACATACATTTCTTTTGAAGGTAAATTGGGTTACTGATGTGTTTTGATATATTTTAAACACAAAGCCTACGGTTCTGAGACTTAATGTGTGCCTATGGGAGAGGATTGTGTAGTAGATCTTGGTTCATGGCAAGGATTGCTGCATGATTTATTTCAGCTCCCTTCCAGCCCTTCGATCCTGAGTTGCTGCTGTAAAAAATTCCCTGCCTGGGGTTGCCCTTTAAAGATAAAATACAGGTCAGGTCATATTAGTGTAAGTGTGAATTGATTGCATTGGGCTAGATAAGTGTTGATTAAACACAGAGGAAGTACCAGTGGGGCAGGGTGGGGTGGGGGAAAGGAATTAAAATATCCCTAACAATAGTGTTGGAAATTCATTGAAGGGAGTAGGACGGGAAAATGGGCATGCAAGAAGATCCTTCCAGCATACACAATCATGTTACGCAGAATTAAGAGACGCCCCTGGTTCCTTTCAAATGAAAGACTTTGGGCTGCATACACACAACATTTTGTTCAAGAATCAATGGAGAATGGGTGCTTGTTTTTTTTCTACCGATCCACACACAATCTAGACCTATTGCATATTTTTGCCCCTGAAAAGCGCTTCTTGACAAACCTGTTTCATTCCAAAAACAAAAGCTCATTGCAGATAGATTCTCCTTTACCCCACAGTGTGTCCATTTGAAAACGGATGTAGGAAGTCCCGGCAATGGAGGGTTTATCCATACTTGCCCAATGACATTGAGTGTGGGTGATGGCATATACCAAGATCACAAGGGAAGGGTTTCCAATGAATAATCTAATCAAGGGGAGGGTTTTCCAATGCGTATCAAGTAATCTGACCCACCAGTCTGGATGACAGGAACTACAATCAATCTAGACTGAAGGCAGCATGTTGATGATGAGCACAAACAATTCTGTATTGGGAAAAGCTACATTGTTGTGCTATGAACAGGTAAGTGGTAAGTAACCCTGGTCCTCGTGAGCCTTTTCCATTGTGGAGTTGCTGAAACTGAGGGGTAAACTCTCCTAGAATTGAATTAAGCAAAACTCTTTCCCAATTGGATCTCCTTAATCAGAGACAACATGAATTGTGGACACCATCACACCCTCAGTCAGAGATGTGACGGTCTCTGATTTCCTGTCCCACCCACACCCTGTGAGATTCCATGATGTCCCCCCCCCAAAATGATGCCCCTTCAAATCCATTCCTCTCGTCTTTCCCATTCACTTTCTGGGTAGGAAAACTACTAGCAGTTCCCTTGGGAAGTAGCCCCCTGGGGAAAGTTACATTTCCCAGGTCACCAGAGCACCAGCCAGGTAAAAGGGTAGGAGAGAAGGAAGGAGAAGGCTTAGAGGATCATCGGCGGGTAGGAAGAGGGAAGGCATTTGGAAATTGGAAAAAATACTGAATGGTGGTAGGGAGCAGGCTTGGGGTCAGAATGTGTGGTGGGAGAAAGTAATAATATAAGACTTGCTGGGAGGCTTACAGGCTATCTAGTGTAATCTCCAGATCAATGCAGGATATCCAGAGTTACAGCATCCCCAACAAATATTATTATTATTTATTTATTTATTTATTTAATTTGCATCCCACCCTCCCTCCCAGCAGGAGCCCAGAGCGGCAAACAAGGCACTAAAAACACTTTAAAACATCATAAAAATAAATCTTAAAACACATTAAGACAAAACAGCATTAAAATCATTTTAAAAACTTTAAAAAAAGGGTTAAAACATTATTAAAAAACATATTAAGCTGCCCAGCCTTTGTTTCAAGACCTCCAGCAAGGGAGTTGCCAGCATTCTCGCTGGCAAGATTCAATGTTTTACCATCTGCTCTCTTAGAGGGCAGATTTAAAAAAATACCATATAATGATAGAAAATGCCCTTGTGGTAATGGAGAAATTGAATCAGTTACCCATGTTTTATTACACTGTCCCTTCTACAAAGATCTTAGAGCTCAGCAAATTACACCCATTTTAGACTTCTTACCAGGAAGGAGTGAAGCTTTTTATATAGATTATTTGTTAGCTGATTGTCTTATAGATGTAAGAGAAAGTGGCCAAATATTGTGCTGCAGCCATTCAATGTAGGAAAGTTCTGATAATGTGATTGTTTTAATATGTCCTTTTTAAATTTGCTTTTAATAATTTATGCTGAATTTAATATCTACATGTTGCTTTTTTAATGTTTTTTTTCTGGTCTACGACCGCAATAAAACTGATTGATTGATTGGTTGGTTGAATTCTTCCTTGGCTCACATTAAAATTTGATCCAGAGAAGAATCCAGGAGTCATAATGGGCAAATGAGAGGCCGTGTCATGTAATAATTAAGAGTGTTGGATGAGGATGTGGGAGACCAAGGTTCAAATCCCCACTCAGCCATGAGGCTTGCTGGGTGACCTTAGTCCATTCACAGTCTCTCAGTCTAACCTACCTCACAGGGTTGCTATGAGAATAAAATGGGGAGGGGAGAAGAATAAATTACGCCATCTTGAGCTCCTTGGAGGAAATGCGGGATATAAATGTAATAATAAATAAGTTTGTAAGCTATGGCTTAGAGGGACAAGTCGCTCTTGCTGGAGGTCTGAACTGATTGCTTGCCGAGAGGACTTTGGAAATATGGCTGACTGCATGAAGCAAGGCTGAGGGCCAGGGGTTGTGTGATATACATTGAAGGTGGTGATGATTATGATAGCTAATAGGAATTTAACAAGTGAAGGTTTCCTCTATTACTGAAGCTCCATACTAAAAATCTCAACCTGGTGGAGCACCTTTCCACCCCTGCAAGGGCACAGATTTATCTTAAATCCAGAAAATACATAATTCACTGTTTCTTAACACTGCCTGCAATAATAAGCACCCATTAAGAAGAATGTCTTGTTTTCCATGGGACTTTCTTCTGAGTTAAATAGTTAGGATGGACTGTAACAGTATGACTTCATGCATGGTTACTCAGAAGTAAGTTCCACTAATTTCTGTGGAATTCTTCCCTTACTAAATGCATAAAGGATTGCAAACCTCTGCAGTCTTACTGTCCCACTGAATTTTGTGGGGCTTATTATAGCACAGTGGGGAGGTGAGCCTGGCTGGGAGTCCAGAGTCTGTGAGTTCGAATCCCCACTCGTGCCAAGGGCCAGCTAAAGATCACCCCCACAGTGAGTGGCTCAGGGGTTACGTGCCCTGCCACCTGTGCAGCCGTGGGCAAGCTGCATAGTCCCAAGGAGCCCAGTTGCCCCCCAGCCGGCAGTTGCGGACACGGAAGGGACTGGCTTGTGCAGCTGTGGCAAGCTGAGCAGGCCCCAGCCAGCTGGGGAGGACTAGCCTCAGAGGGAGGCAATGGTAAACCCCCTCTGAATACCGCTTACCATGAACACCCTATTCATAAGGTAGCCATATGTTGGGATTGACTTGAAGGCAGTCCATTTCCATTTTCATATTTCTGAGTAAACATGTGTAGGATTGCATGTATCAGTCCAAACTTTCCTAGCGTTAGCCATAGGAAATTCTCATCATTATCATCACTTAGATGCATTTTTGCAGACTTTTAAAATGATGCCTAACTGTGCATAGGATCAGGCTTGAACAGTGCTATCTATGCATCTCTCTACTCAGAGGTAAGTTCTACCATGCACCAAAAAAGAAACCAGAGGGACTTACTCCTAGGTAAGTGAATATAGGATTGCAGCCTAGGGCTGTAATCCAGTGCTTGTCTACTCAGAAGTAAGCCCCATTGGGCTCAATGGGACTTACTCCTAGGTAAGTGTGTACTGGATTGCAGCCTAAATCTCCAGAGCCAAGGATGCAGAGGGAACGCCAGCAGGCACATTCAATCCAGGAGAATAAACTGAATCCAATGGGATTTACATTGGCCAGAGTACACATTCACGGGATGGGGTTGCCGTCGGCAAAGTCAACGGACAGACTGTCCACACACCTCACGGATCACAGGCGCTGTCTATTGCAAAACCTCTCTCTCTCTCACTCTCTCTCTCCTTATACCAATGAGGGCTAGCGACTTCTTTCAGATAGATTCGACGGCGCTCAGTCTTGGATCAAGAATGCGTTGCGTCGCCCTCCCCCGCAATCCCCGCGCATTTCTGGTCCGGAGAAGGCGGCAGCGGAGCCGGGCGCAGAGAACCACGATTCCTCTTCTCGTCTCCTCCTCCTCCCTCCCGACGATCAAGATGCGCGGGGGCGGGACCGTGGGAAGGGGCTTCTCCCAGCCTGCCTCTTCGGAGGGGGAGAGGCCGCGGGTGCCACCCAGACCCGCCCCCCTCGCCGGATTGTCAAAAATGCCACGGGGGTGGGCAGAGCGCAGAGGCACCGCTCGGTTGGCTCCGTCGCGCTAGCGCTGTCTGGGCGCGGAGGTCGGCGAGAGCGAGCGGCGGTGGAGGGAGCGAGCGACCCTCCTTCCTAACCGAGCAGCAAGGCGACGGCGGGGAGGGCGAGGCTGCGGGAGCCCCGCGGGGGGCCAGGCCATGGAGCACGTGGAGCCAGGAGTGCCCGAGGGGGGCGGATCTCGGCGGCACTGCGCGCCCGCGAGGAAGGACGTGGGGGAACCTTTGCGCGGACGGCGCCCCCCGGCCAGGGGGAGTCTTGTCTTAATCTGGTGAGTGAAGGCGCTGCGGGGGGGGGCGAAGTTGAGGGTTAGGGTTCTTTTCCTGGAATGGGGGGGGGGAGAAGGGTAAACCTTACGGTGTTATCGGAAAATCCGATGGGGCAGGAGGAACTCTAGGAGGCAAAAGATGAGGCACCCACGCGCCCCTCGTGATTTCCGCGGGCCGTTCTTGAGTTCTAGAAAGGGAGAGGTTCCGGGGCGGAAGTTCCCTGGGAACTGAACGCTCCCCTGTGGGTTTTTCCACATCCCGGATGCCGGTTGGGGCTGGCTGTGCTTATTGGGAGGGGAAAGCCCTCTGCACATGCACCAAATAATTGCTGTTGCCTTTTTATATTTCCGGAGGCTCTGCACCGAGGTCTAGCGTGGGAGTGGGCATGCTTTATTTCACTTCAAGCATTCACTCCCCAAGTCTAAACACTTCACAAATAACTTCACCTCGCGGCTCATGATAAAAATATAAAATTACACTGGCGATAGATAAAACAATAAAATCAGCACCAGATAAAAGAGCAGCATGTTGTTATTATTTTAAAAGATATTCGACTAGGCTTGCTTTGACAGCCTCACCAGTACAGTGCTGCTTGTCTACTCAGGAGTAGGCCACACCCAACAGTTAAGGGCATATGTGGAATTCCCTGCCAAAGGATGTAATGGGAATGCAAAATAATAATAAAAAAATGGTGCTTGCTTCAACTTTGCTCAAAAGGACATTGGGGAAGTAAGTCTGGCCCTGCAGAGAGGGGTCTTAGAGTACACGAAAAGATGTCCGATGCTCATCGATACTGGTCAATGATGGTGTTCAGCGTTACCAGTGCCGTCTAGAGGATGGGGGAGGTGCCTTGCAAGGCTGCCATTCATAAGCCAGTTAAGCCTTAGCACTTAGTTCAATGGGGCAAAACTGCCTCTGGCAAAACACTGCTAGCGGTGGAGAAGAGATTCCCATCCTCTGCATAAATCCACGAAGGATTGCATCTTTATAGGAAAGGCACAGGAGCCTTTCTTGGGCAAGGAGCTGCCGATTCCTCTCTGCATGGCATGTAGGCTGGTGACATTCTTGATGCTTCTGAACATCTCCTCAACTCCGGCCAATGAGAGCTGCGTCTAAATCCATCTAGCCACTGCCAGTCATCACCGTATATGACTTACAGCAGCATCATTATACACAGTACTTTACAGAGCAACATAAGAAAGAAGATGTGTCTCTGCCCCAGAGAGCTTACAAATGTTAACAGTGCAGCAAACGAAAAGGGTGAGGGAGAAGGAAAAGGCAAGGGTGAGAAGATATGATTCTGAAGGACAGAATGGGTTGGTATCGCTGTCCACAGGCTATTATTATTACATTTATACCCCACCTTTCCTCCAAGGACCTCAATGTGGCAGATAAACATGGTTCTCCCTCTCCTGATTTTATCTTCACAACAACCCTGTGAGGTAGGCTAGGCTGATAGACAGTGACTGGCACAAGGCCAGCCACAGACCTTCGTGGCTGAGCAGGGATTTGAACCCTGGTCTCCCACGGCCCAGTTGAACCGCTACAGCACACTGGCTCTCAAATCAAATGAACGCAGTAAGGTAGCACTTCACATTCTTGAGGGTGTAAAATAGCCCATCCTTTGAAAGATGGCTCTCTTTTTACAACATGACAGGTTTTTCCAAGGATATCTGGTCCTCAAAAGATCCTGAATGTTTTGTTTCTTTTTCTGTGCTGCCTCGTTAAAATCTTATCCACTGAAGTTGGTTGGAAATCGAGATGAATCTGTGGGAAGTGCAGTAAAACCTTCACTGGCTGAACCTCAATTAGTTGTGGAGTGTGTGCTGAGTGATTGTTTTGGGGAATAAGATGCAGTGGGGTGTTCATGAAAGTTTGTGCCACCCCTACAGTTCATTCTCTGTTGCTTTTCCCACTATCCAGCAAAGCGTTTGTTTAGCATTCAAACAGTCAATGCATTAAGCTAGCAGGTATTCATAGCTGATCTCAAGATCTCTCAGTGATGATCAGTTGTCAGTATGTAGATTATACAAAGCTAGAGGGACCCCTGGCTTGACTCGGTATAGCGAAGCTTCCTGTGTAAGGTGACAGGAATTCCGTTTCCTAAGCATGTGTCTTTAAAAAGGAGCTTGTGCACATTTTTCTTAGGACAGAGCTACCATTTGCAGTGCAAATAAGATATTTCCTTCATTTGCCATCAGATCTGTTCTGTACATACCTGAGAGATTTAGCTGTGTTTTCCATTTGCCTGACCTGTCTAAACCTGAAAAAAGGCACGTCTATCGAAACAACGAATGGTCAATTTACAAATATTTATTTTTCCTGGAACCCGAAAGCTCTTGCATTTCTGTGCTATATTTCTTACAGTGCGATCCGCTGTAGATTAATTTAAAAGTAAGTTACACTGTATTCAGTAGAGCACACTCCCAGGGAAATAGGCACAGAACAGCAGCCTCAATTCCTGGGTTGGTGGAGGCAATCCGAAAACATTTGCTAAAGAGTAAATCTTATGGGGCCCACAGTGAGACTTGTTTTTGATAAACATGCATAGAATTGAAGAGAGAAAAGAGACATAAGGCTTATCTAATATCAAAATATCAGCAAAACATTGTTTCCTTTTTCAGCTGCAGCTTTTAATTCCACTTCCTTGGTGATTCTAACATGTACCTGTGCATTCAAAACTAGTTGGATGAATTGTTTAGTCAAACTCAACTGTGAGGCTGTTAACTGTGTAACTAAAAGGTTGTATTCAACTAAGTCTTGCTCAGAGTAGACCCTTTAAAATTAATGAACCTAAGTCAGTCATATATATTAACTTCAATGGGTCTGCTCAGGACTAGCAGTGAATACCACCGAAAGACAGTCTGGTCTAGCTTTCTGCAAGAAGATCCTTTGTATGGAAACACCTCTAGCAAAATTGCCTTAAGTTCAGTGATCCAAGTCTTTGATGTGAGTATCTGATCTCCTTTTATCTAAGTCTTTGATCCTTGCCAAGTAGCTTGTTTGATACTAAAAAACCCAGCTTTTATATATAAAAAAAACCCTTCAAAATTGGAGAGGAAAGAGGAACAGGGAGAAAGTTTAACTGAAATACTGTTCTTATTTTTGTGGGGGGGGGACATAAGCTGTACAATTAATAAACTGGTTAATTGCAGCATTTTGGGATTTCAATTTGTTGAAGGTATATTTCTTTGGAGTTCAGTGCTGTGGATGTGTCTAAAAGATAATGTCTGCATATACTACCTAGGTAAATGCAGTGCTGCTGTACAGCATTTCTGAGCCTCTCCAGGCATTGCTCATTTGAACAGGGCAAGTGTTGGGAAAGGGGCAGTGAGGCTGTGCATTTAGCCCCATCTCCAAGTTGTGTGGCTCCTCCCACCTGTGCCATGTTGGACTTAACACCTGAACCCGGGAACCTGCTTTACCTGTGGAGGATCCCCGCAAAACCCCAAACCCTGAATTGCTGGAGGTTCTAAACTGCGCGCAGGACCTCCCCGTATGGAGAAAGCTCCCTGTTTCAGAAGTCATGCGTGACACGGCAGCAGTGGGGATGGGAGGAGTCATGTTGTTGTGGGGGTGGATCTAGATGTGCAGCCTTTTTGCTCTTTCTACCATGCTTGCTCTCTTATCCCAGGGAATTTTTGCAGGTAACATTTTTGCTCTCCTGTGGCAAAGAACAAACCTGGGAGCTTCTGCCTACAAGGCAGATCCATCTAGCTACCACCCTTCACCATAAATTAAGGGCCAGGAGCCTTCATTGCAGCTGGTCATCCCTGGTGCAGTGATAGGCTGGTGTCTGACTAAGCCATAGTCTGAGTAGACCTATTGAAGTAACTGGACTTAAGTTAACCACAACTGATTCAGTGAGTCTACTCTTGAGTATGACTTGGTTGAGTAACACCCATAGTGTGTAACTGGGCATTACTATGTGTGATTGGCTGTCAGCTTCCCCCAACCCCCAATCCCTTTTTTATGTGGGCCTCCTGGCTACACAAATTTGTATTTGCTTAATGATGCTTGCCTGGGTTAATAGTATCTTGTATTGGGGATCAGCAGCTTCAGCACCTATTCAAGATTGCCCATTGCCAGTCCAGAGGCAGGCAAGAGGAATGTGACGAGGGAGTATCAGCTGTGACCACACTGGGGCTGGCTAGCAGTTCGCTTTGGCTGGCTACTCTACTGCTTCGTCCACAAAGTGAAACTAATTTGCTATAAAAAGAGTCGCTGACCAGGGTGCTGAAAGTGGAAAAATATTCCAGAACTACTGAAAAACAAAGGGCTGATGGAACGTGTCAGCCTTGAAATGCCTCCCAGGTCAACTTTCATTTTGGTTTGGTTCCTGCATTAAAACTCGCAAGGGCCAAGGTTTGGAGCCCCACTGAAAGCGAGGGATGTGTTTTACCTCTGTGTTGTTTAGGATGGTAGTGTCTGATGCTTATGTAACTCGGAGCTGCTCTCCAGCATGATTCCAAGCAATTCACAGGCAAAACTCCCAAGTCCTTTTTGATGGATTAGGACTTCTGCTACTAATTACCTATATGAGTGTATGTTTGAAAATGCAATGTACTGTAAGATTTATAGTGGAGAAATTGTAATTCAGTTACAGCAATGTGAAGCTTTGCAATATGAATCTTCCTCTGCCCTTCCTACTACTACAGGCTTCAGAGACATACGATAGCTCTCTTCAAGTACTTGAAAGATTGTCACACACAGGAAGACTAGAATTTATTTATTTGTTAAATTTATATACCGCCCTTCCTCCCAGAAGAGGACACCAAACAAAAACATTAAAAATCTGTGATTTTTTTTCCTTTTGTTGTGATTGCTGTATGTTTTTCTGGAGTCAATGTAGATCTTTCTTTGCTACTTGTATGGAGGCTTTCATAAAGGAACCTTAAGAACATGATTCTCAGAATCTAAAGTAGTAGAACCCATTCTACCATCTCATTTTATCTCTTTGTTTCCACTTCATTCTGCCACAGTGGTAAATTGAATGCATGTATTCATCCAAAAATGAGCTAATGTAGGCAGATTTTTACCAGTTTTTAACAGCTTTTAACAGTCAGGGGAATCTAGTTATTTCCCCTGGAAGAAAATGAAAAGAGTCCTGCTGGATCAGATCAAAGGCCTTCCTAATTCAGCTTCCTGTTTCCACCCCCCTCCTTTGGCCAGCAAAATGCTTCTGGGATTCCCACAATCAGGACATGGGGGTCACAGACCTCTTGTGCTGCTGCCGTTCCTCTGCGCATGGTACCCAGAGGTGCGACAAGTAGGTATTGCTAGCTTTATCCTCCATGAATTCATCTAATCCCCTGTAGCAGCCACCTAAGTTGCTGGACATCACCACATCTTATAAATGGAAAAAGCCTGAAGCATTTATTTATTTATTATATTTGTATCCCAGCCATCCTCTCAAAGGAGCCCTGGGCAGCAAACATCAAAATGTTAAAACAATACCATTTAAAATAAAATAAAAACACATTTAAAAGGTTTAAAAACCATCTGCAAACATTTGGAACCTCTAAAGACACTGAAAAGCAATCACATACCCTCATAGTTATTAATTTCAAGGTTGCGGTGGCCAGCATCAACCAGCCATCAAATGCCTAGTTAAACAAGAATGTTTTTAAATTTCTCCTGAAAGTAGTGAATGAGGGAGACAGATACACCTCACCAGGGAGGGCGTTCCACCACCAAGAAGGCCCTGCCAAAGGTCAGCAGCCGGAGGCGGTACCACCCACAGGGCCTCCCCTGCTGATCATACTTGAGCCTTTCCTCATAGCTTTAGCAGCCGCATTCTTTTGGTCACCTTTCTTTGCACCTTTTCCAGCTCTATAATATCCTTCTCAGAATTGAAGTTATGTATGTATTTATTTATTTAGGCACCCTGTATTCACATTCCTGATCATGTCATTAGTTGAATGTAAAGTGCCTGTTGCAGAAGTACAATTTTACAGAGCATTTTAAAATAAATAAATAGGCACTTATAGGTAGGGACGGGAGGATCTGTTGATTTTGGTTCCTTCAGTTTCTCATTTGCCGGTTTTAAATTCGTTTCTCCACATTTCTGCAGCAGTTTGCCATTTTTTTTTTAAAAAAACCCTCATGAAAATTGTTCAGTATTTTAGTGTGAATTTGTTCAAATGACCACATTCTTGTATGCGATTTTTGACTGATGTGCACATTTTTGCAAGCAGTTTCTCCTAACATAAAGCATTTTTGAATGCTATATTCATTTTAATGCACGCTTTCCCCTAATATATGCATTTTTGTATACGCTGGTTGGTTGGAGAGCTGCAGTGCAAAATTCAGGTAAGTACAAATTTTGAAGGACGGCTGTCTTTCAGTTCTCATATTGTTTTGGAAAGTGTAAAATTTGATACGTTCAGTTTTAAATACAACATGAATAGACTTTCTCCCCACTTGTAGATTGAGGGTTCTTCATAGCCAATGTCCAAAGTGTGAGTTATTTTTCTTGCAAGTGTCCTTGACAACCCTGCTGCCTCCCTTTGCATACAGGCTGCTTTCATACATGGAGTTTATTGTGTCAGTATTATACAGATTAAAATGGTCGTGCATTAGTCCCGATTGCTAAAATATCTTTCACACTACAGTACCTGTTGCATTAAGGAACCATGGCTTTTTTGGCCAATATACCAGCATTTCATGCAATTGCCTTTCACACTGCTGCCACAAACATCTGTTTTCCTCCCTCACCTGTTATACACATGTGCACTGTAGTTCCCCCATAAGTCACTGCATGAGTTAATGTCTGGACACAGGTATGTGTGGGGAAAGTTTGAAGGGAAGGCTGCTATCCACACCTATGCCGGAATACCTGTATATATGCACGCCAGGATGCCTGTCACATGAATGGCTGCAGCTAATGCAAAACTCCTGTGATTTTCCACGTGCCCAAACTTGCAAATGGATTATTTCTGAAATCATTTATCACAGAAAGGAGTGCTAAGCTTCCACTAGATTCCACTATATTTCCAGAGCTAGCTTTTATGTCGTGTGAAAGATCAAATAAAATGTGCAAATTACCAGGTAAGAAATGTCAGAATTTTGGAATAAAGTGCAGTGTGAAAGCATCTGTAGCTGCAGCAGGGAATGGCTAACAGGATAGATGAATCATTATAAGAAATCGGATTGCCCTGGAAAAGCTCTCACAGGATTTTTTCCCATGCTGAGCTCTTCAATACACACCAGACAATAACAACAACCACCAAATCAAATCATATCAAATCAAATCACTGACCCAGAGGTTCTTTTATGCTATAAATGCCACAAGCTGATCCATCTGCTATAAAAACATCAGATATGGAATCATGTTTAGAGAGAAAGGAACTATTCATCGAAATGGAGACAGGCATCAGTGTCTTTGGATTTGACTGAGTTTGGCGGGGGAAGGACTAATTGTTCTTCATGCTGTTAGGAACACAGGATGCTGCCTTATACTGTGTCAGGCTCCTGGTCCACCTAGTTCAGTATTGTCTACACTGACTGGCAGTGGCTTCCCAGGGTTTCAGGTGGGAGTCCCTCCCAGCCCTACCTGAAGATGCCAGGGGTTGAACTCGGGACCTCCTGCATGTAAGGTAGATGCTGTACCCTGGAGCTTTGACCCTTCCCCAGCGTTAGTGAAATGTGTGGCCTGGGGAGAGGCGTGGCCTATCCCAAGGTCTAGACAGAGAGCCCTGTGGAGCCACATTCGGCCCCTGGGATTGAGGTTCCTCACCCCTGAGGTAGAAAATAGCTTTGGTCAGTTATTCATCCTAGGAACCGACAAGCTGTCTTCTTCTGCATGAACCTGCCCACACATCATGGTCTTCAAGAGCAGCCCTGTTATGTTTTCTGCTGCTCTTTGAGGAGAGGAAGACGGTGACATGAGATTAGGTTATGTTGGTAGCAGTAACAAGATAAAAGTGTGAAGCATTCACTGGAAGCACATATAGGAGGTCAAAAACCAGAATGCTGGAAAGATGTAGCTTTATTCTGTGCACAGAGGCACCATTGATTTCTTGTATATAAAAAAAGAATAAATTTCTGTGTAAAATATGCTAAAGCCCAACGTGTTTCAGCTTGTGCAGTCAAGCCTTCATCAGGGTCTAAAATACAAAATATTGAATATTTTTTTAATTTTTAAAAAAAAAAACATACTAACAACTTAAACACACACATTCATTTCTGGAAGGACACAGTTACAGAAATGTTGCAGCCAAATGTTGCTTTCATTAATCTCAGAATATAGTTACAGAACTCTAACAACTTAAATACATACTAACAACTTAAACACACACATTTTCATTTCTGGAAGGACACAGTTACAGAAATGTTGCAGCCAAATGTTGCTTTCATTAATCTCAGAATATAGTTACAAAACTCTAACAACTTAAATACATACTAACAACTTAAACACATACATTTTCATTTCTGGAAGGACACAGTTACAGAAATGTTGCAGCCAAATGTTGCTTTCATTAATCTCAGAATATAGTTGCAAAACTCTTAACAACTTAAATACATATCTAATTCTAAAAAAACACAATTACAGAAATAATATTGCAGTCAATATTGCTTCAATATTTTCAAAATATACTTACAAAATTAAACTCTTCAGTAAAATATTAAGACAAACTTTTTCTGGTATCTTCCTTATCGCTGTTGTCATGTAAAGCAAACTGAAACCAAATTCAAAGAAATATAGAACTCTGCAGCATGCAATGAGTTGAACCTGCTTGATAATTACTTCACCACACCTGACTTAAAAAAAGTTTGTCTTAATATTTTACTGAAGAGTTTAATTTTGTAAGTATATTTTGAAAATATTGAAGCAATATTGACTGCAATATTATTTCTGTAATTGTGTTTTTTTAGAATTAGATATGTATTTAAGTTGTTAGAGTTTTGCAACTATATTCTGAGATTAATGAAAGCAACATTTGGCTGCAACATTTCTGTAACTGTGTCCTTCCAGAAATGAAAATGTGTGTTTAAGTTGTTAGTATGTTTTTTAAAAAAAAAATTAAAAAAATATTCAATATTTTGTATTTTAGCCCCTGATGAAGGCTTGACTGCACAAGCTGAAACGCGTTGGGCTTTAGCATATTTTACACAGAAATTTCTTCTTTTTTTATATACAAGAAATCAATGGTGCCTCTGTGCACAGAATAAAGCTGCATCTTTCCAGCATTCTGCTATGTTGGTAGCAGTATCTAGATCAGGGGTGTGGAACCTTTTGCCCTCCAGATGTTGCTGAACTACAACTCCCATCAACCCTAGCAAACATGTTCAGTGTCCAGGGATGATGGGAGTTGTAATTCAGCAACACCTGGAGGGTGAAAGGCTCCCCACACCTGGCCTAGATTTTGGAACTTACCACCCTGAGAGATCTAGCCATCTTTTTTTTAAAAAAAGCTTTGCATATTCAGGAGACACTTAGGGACGGCCTTGTTTGAGCACTTATTTTTTCTTTTATGATCATGTTTCTAGTTTCTTGATGTAGGGCTGTGTGTGTGTGTGTAGCTATAGTTGCTGCTGGATCTGCTGTGATTTATTCAATGGTTTTTTCCCCCCACAATATTTTTTATTGTTTTAATATTATTTTCTGCCTTGAAATATGAATCAGAAGCTTTTCTGAGAGTTCTGCTTAGGTCAGGTGAAGCCAGATATAAATTACCTTAGAAATAAACTTGTGATATGCCGTGGAGGCCTCCACAGTCAGTGCCAGTGCAGAGACTTGAACTTTTTTTATAATAAGGTGCTGGTGAAAATGTTACAGCTCTGGGGTAATGTGGTTTGTCGGTACCCCACTCTACAGTAACTGCAGCTTCTTGATGATGTGCGCCACGGCAGCTCCACGTAAAGCCCATTATACTTGTCTCGCCACATGCTTACAAAAACATGAATGATAGCTGCTGCTATGTCTGCTTTGGAGATCTAGTGCCAAAGCTTTCTCACCAGATGGAGCTGTTGAAAGGCGTTAAGCTATTCCAGACATTGCAGCGCGGCCTCCCTTTTGGAGCGGTCCACAGAAATTGGCTGAGGGGCAGACTGAGGTTGGTAGGGCAGTGGCCCACTTGCACTAAATAATTCTCAGACAGCACCAATAGCAGAGCAGGGTAGAATTCCTCAGTCGGCTTGAGGAATTCAGTCTTTGTGAACTCCTGTATAAAGGCCCCATCTGCACTATAACAGTCAGGGCTTCCCCCTTTGAATCCTGGGAAGTGTAGTTTGTGAAAGGTGCTAAGTGTTGTTAGGAGACCCCTGTTCACCCTCACAGAACTACAGTTCCCAGAGCTCCCTGGGAAAGAGAGACTGGTCGTTAAAACTGTTGGAAGTGGGGCAAGAGCAATTCCTGTTTTCTTCTTTTGTTTATGTTCCAGAAGGGAGATAGAGTTAGGGTCCTCCAGATGGCTAGACTTGACTACCTTTACCTGTGATGCTCTGACTGACTTCCTTCCATCACAGACTGATGTGCTTAGGGAAGCTTATCTGCCCCACCTCCTTCTGCCCTTTCCTTCTTCGACTGTCCGAGAGAGAGGAGACACCTTTGTCTTTGCTCTCTCTTGTGAGCCATGAGGGCAATATCCACGTCTGGGCATTGCGCCTCCAACTTAATTAGTTAAAACTAGGTATGCCATTCCTATCTACTATGTATTTCTATAAATAAAGTAGCTTTTCTTATTTTACTAAGTCTAAAGTCTCAGTGATCTAAATGCAGGGTAAAAGCCTGCCACTTAGGTAAACACACACACTGGCACACTTGCATCTCAGACCATTGATGATCTCTGCTAACATTTGTACAAATGTACATTACAAAAACCAGTCTGGAAATGGTCTGAGGCAAACTGTGCTTTCCTAACAACTCTTAACACCCTTAACACTTTTAATCACAACAACCTAGAAGGGGAGTTTTAAGCCTCCCAGCTGTGACACCAACTTAATTTGTCACCTGCCCTGCTGTCAGTGGTGTCTGGTTACTTAGGGCAAGTGCGGCACTGCCCCACCCACCTCAGTCTGCCCCTCAGCCAGCCCCTGCCTCCCTGCCTTCTTACTTACAAGCAGCCTAGGGCATGGCACTGGCCGTCAGCTTCTTCCTCCTTAGTCTCAGTGCTGCCCGTATAAAACACAGCAGGGAGGAGGATAGGGGCCCAGAGCTGGCTCTGCCTGTCATTGGCTGTCGCTCCGCTTACCGTTGGGCTGCCTGCTTTCCGCCCCATCAGTTCCAATGGGCACCAGGCACCACTGCCTGCTCTTAGTCTTTGGGTGAAGTGGGGGAGGACAGGAGCTCTCACTGACAGCAAGGGAGGGTGGCTCATGCCTCCTTGCCTTCCCAGTCTTTGGCTTTCCGGAGATCTCAGTTTCCTGCCTTGCTTGGGTCCTTGCAGGTGTTGATCAAGGCAGTCTCCGCTGCCCAGGAGTCTCCATCTGTTCCTCCACTTAGTGAAGCAAACAAAGCATGTGTAAATGGCCTTTCATCCTCCCCTGTGCGTTGGATGACTCTGTCCACTCCTTCCCATTCTGCAGGTGTGGGGAACCTGTGGCCTTCCAGATATTGCTGAAATACAACTCTTATTGTTCCTGGCCATTGGCCATGCTTGCTGAGGCTGATGGGAGTGGTTCTTTAGCAGCATCTGGAGGGCCAAAGGTTCCCCGTACCTGCTATTCTGGCTGCCCCTGTTGGTTTCATAGGTGAGGAGAGTGTTGGCAGCTAACGCTGAGAGGTGGGGAGCTTACAGAGATGCTACATGGTCTGTCCCACAACTCCTACGCTATCTTGTTGTCCTAGGGTACTGTGGAGGACTCTGTTCCATTGTCAGTGTTGGAGTATGGGGAAGGGCCATAATTCAGTGACAGAGCATCTGCCTTGCATACAAAAGGTCCTGGGTTCAGTCCCCAGCATCTCCAAGTAGGGTGAGAAATGTCCCCTGCTTTGAAACCCTGGCGAGCCGCTGCCAGTTAACGTAGACCAAGATGTATTTTTGTGGTTTGCCTCAGGCACCAAAATGTCTTGGGCCAGTCCTGAGGGAGGGGTTAGTCTGGGCGTGGAAAACCTTTGGCCCTCCAGCTGTTGCTGATCTATAATTCCTATCATTCCTGGCCATTGGCCATGCTGGCTGGGGCTGATGGGAGTTGTAGTTCAGCAATGTCTGGAGGACCACAGGTTCCTCAGCCTCTTGGCCAGTCTGGGCAGGTTTTGAGGCAAATGTGCAGCTGCTGTGGGGCACTAGGTTTTCCCAGTACTGCAGGTAGTGTGGGCCATCCCACTGCAATGGATAAAAACATGCACAAGTGGTATCAAAGCAGATTGATCAAACCCTAGCCTGAAGAGGCCTAGATATATTAGCAATTAGATTTTTTAAAAATAGATTCCACAGCACCATCACCAAGAAAGCTTGTTTTGCATTTTTCATTTGAGAGTTTGCACGGATGTTTTTATCCATGTATGCTCTGTGGCTTTGAGTTTTATAATAAAAGCTGTCTGCAAATAACAGTTCTTGATGCCCACCCAGCATCTCTTGATGCAGTGCAAGCTATGCCCACCCTTGTGTCCTCCCCCTCTCAGCTGCAGCACTAATGCCATAATTTAATTTAATTGAGTTTAGCTGTGAGAGAATTCTGGTAACAATTAGCGATAATGCCATGGTAAAAAAAGATGGAATTACAATCTGAAAACTGTGATGTAGAAAGCAAATCAACGTTAGGGAAAATGGATTAGTTGGCCTGTTTTCATAGCATCAAATTAATGTAGGGACATAAATGGAGAACTTTTTGGCGTTGACCAAATTAGATTACCTTGTCTCCCTTAGTTTTAACTAAATTTGCTGATTTTAATTAATTCCAGTTTGTTCCATGGTAGCTTTAATCACTTTCATAGACTTACATTTCCACTTAGAAGCTAAGTCTTTCTTTTGCCACAGTCAGTAAATAAATGTCTTCCATGTTGCTAATTTTTATGAGTCCTTTGGTAATGGGTATGTAAAATATACAAGGGCCGTAATGGTAAATCATATCCTGTAATTTTCTCTTACCGTTTAATTACCTCTAACCCATCATTCTTAATACCATGAGAACATACATTGAGCTCATTCCTGGCTCTTTCCCAGTTTAGGAAAATGTGGGCACACTATTCGTTGTAGAGTGGAGCTGTTTTTTTTAGAACAATCTATATGTATATTAGAATCATGGAGAATGCTGGTCATTCATTTAAAAATATTCATTATAAAGTTATTTCCATGTTCTAATCTTTTCACATAAAAATGGCGGGTTGTATACAACCCTAGTCCTATTCAGAGAAGATCAATTGCAATTGATAGACATGGCTAACTTTGGCCAATTAATTTAAATGAACCTATTCTGAGTAGGATTTAATTGGAGACAACTCTGTGTTTGTTTCAAGGAAATGCCTTCTGTCTAGGTATTCACAGCAGGGTACTGATATTGCCTGCTGTTAAGTGAGGTGACCTTTCCCCTAGGCTTTTGTTAATTGATAGTTAAAGATTTGTCCTCAGTAGGAACTAATTAGTCCTGCACCAAAAATCTGTCTTCCAGTTTCTCAAGAGTTCTGATCTTCTGCTTCATTCTCAGGACACTTTAGAATAAGTTGGTGGATGTGGTTTTTTTTAGCTTACCATACCCTTGCAAGGTGGCCAAGAGTACTCTGCACATTTTTCTTTTTTTCTCCAGTGCTTTGCAGCCTCCCTGGCTGCCTGCACTTCCTGACAGCCCCTTGTTAGCTGGTGATGTCTTCCCCGGGACTTTGATTGGAGTGCGGGCACCCGGGAAGGCTGCAGAGTGCAGACCATTGGGGTGATGATTTGTAGGATGAAAGAAAGGACACTCACAGACACCCCTCAGCTGCTTCAAAAGTAATGTAAGCATGACACCCCACCTGTGAGAATATCACCAGCATTTTCTTTCCTCTTTGATAATTTTTGAATGCAATTTTTTTTTCTCATCAACCAATGAAGAATGGTTGGGGAAAAAACTAGTGGGAGAAATTTTTGGCACAGCAACAACACTACTAGTTAGCAGGGGTTTTGTCAATGGCTCTTGATGGCTAGAATCTACAAGCTAGTAGCCAGAGGCTGGGAGCTGAGGCAAGTGCTGTTTTTCTGTTTTGTGAGGCCAGAGAGAAATTGTTTGGATTGAAGCCAGTGAAAGAGATGTCTGTCTGCAAGGCTGCAGACATATGCTGTTTGTTTTGAGGGAAACCATGCTAGTTTGGGAAAACAGCATCAATCTGTCTAGCTACTTGTCTCTTCCCCCTGTGCTCAGCCTGTATGCTTGTAAATAAACAAGCATATTCCTGAAATTTCCTACAGCTGCAGGAACTTATTGGCAGACAATAATGCAAAACCTGGCTTGTTCTGACCAAAATGTTGTTCAGGTTTGGTTGTTCACTGTAAAAGTAATTATGTGGGTGGGTAACTCCTGTGAAAAACTGCTTGATGCTATATTTTTTGTTGTTTGTATTTGAATGTGTATAGTTATTTGCAACCACTGTTCCACTCTGCAGCTGTTCTGGGTGCTGCCTCCCCTGTGTCCCTAGTTTCATTTTCTTAGAAACAGATGGTGTCACAGCACGATGCCAATTGTGTCCTTAAATTCTCCCAAATGAATCCCATTATAGAGAGGCTGGTGTTTCCTGTACTGCTCATATGATTGCTGTTTTTAACCTAGAAAGCCTTCAAGAACTGCCTCTGACAACATGAACCAAGCCAAACCCCGCTTTCATCACCTGAGGCCCTTCTCTGGGGGAGATGCAGAGGGCAGCAACATGAGAACAGGCCTTCTCAGTGGTGGCCCCCCATTCGTGCAATGCTCTCCCCAGGAAGCTGTACTTGTTGCCATTCCTATCTATGTTTAGCTGCCAGTGAAAAAAAGTTTCTTTTTACCCAGGCTTTCAACCTTTAATTTGGAGGGTATTAGATATACTTACGGCCTCTTTCTTGTTGCTTATCTTTTAGTGATGTGGATTGTGTTAAATCAGCCCCCCCCTCTAGTTTTTAGGTTTTCACATCATTGTTTTTTATAGTTGGTTTTAATATTTGTATTGTTGATGTATTTGTCATTAAAAAAGCAACTAATAAATGCAATTATTCATCACATCATCATCTTTGCCAATTGCGGATCCCTCTTTAAGAAATGAACAGGTCTAATAGGATTGTTTTATTGTGCATTTTAAGTCTGGATGCCTATCTTTTAATGTTTGTGTAATGGGTTTTTAAACTTTGTAAATTGCTTAGAAACCTATGTTGGCATTAAGCGTCATATAAACTAATAAATAATAATATTACTCTGGATCTGAAGGGGGCTCCTTTATGGCTTTTTGAAATGATCCCTGGGGGGGGGAGGAAATCAGATTTAACTCCGCCTCCTGCCCAACAAATGATATTGCAAGTGAAGCAGGTGATGGGTGGGTGGGTGTGATTTGGGGAAGATGGCCTTGCAGGCAACTTGGTCCCCCTTATGGGCCAAGATTGATCCATGGGCTGGAGGTTCCCCTTCCCCCTCAGTGCCTTGGCAGAAAGGCAATATATAAATGCAGTGCAATCAGTCAATATGTGTAGTGTCCTGTCTCGTTTGGCCCTTAGTTGTCACCAGTTGCATGTCTGATGACATTTGTGCTCCCTGTTTTCTCTGCTGGTGTCGAGCCAATGCTTGCCTTTCCTGCAGATTCCTAACCTGCATTTCATTTGCACTCCATGCACGGTTCCCCTTCCCTTCACCTTTATAAACCATGTTCCCCGATCTGGATTTGACAAGACACCAGCCGAATGATCCTGACTTAAATGACTGAGTGGTTGAACAGAACAAATGAGTGAAAAGCGCCAGGTGACAAATTTGGCGACAAGTAAGACTCTGAATGAGAAACAGATGAGACAACCTGGGATTCTGAGCCTCTATGAAAAATGACAAGTCCTTTGCAAAACAGAAATGGACCGGCTTAGCCCAGCAGTTCTTTTGCCATTCACTTGACTTGATGGGGGAGATTTCAATGGCTATCTCGCTGTGCCACCTTCCCCAGGTAAGACACGAGCTGCGATTGGACCCTGAATCCAGTGAGGAAAGAAACACAACACAACACAACAGAACTTTGATCAAAGGTTCTGACTGCCCCAAAGAAGCTCTCAGTCCAACCGAGAGTGCAACCTTGGTCAGAAAGACAACTTTATTCAGGAAACAGCAACAATTTATGGATCAACATGGCATGGCAAGCAGTAAACATTGCAAAAGACAGAGTCATCAAATGAGGATGTAAACAGAAGTAATATAGGGAACATACATATTCAAAAGAAACAGAAGGTGAAGTCTCATCCTTTCTGTCTTCCTGGTTTTGTTAGATCTTACCCTAATGTTATAGAATCATAGAGTTGGAAGGGGCCTTGTAGGCCATCGAGTCCGACCCCCTGCTCACAGCAGGAAATCCACAGCTAGAGCATCTCCCGCAGACAGCCATCCAGCCTCTGCTTGAAGACATCCAGCGAAGGGGATCCCACCACCTCCCTAGGCAGTCGGTTCCATTGCCGAACTGCCCTTGCTGTCAAGAAGTTCCTTCTAATGTCCAATCTGAATCTACGCTCCTGCAACTTAAAACCATTAGACCTAGTCCTACCCTCTGGGGCAGCAGAGAACAAATCTGTACCCTCCTCTATGTGACAGCCCTTCAGGTACTTAAAGAGTGCAATCATGTCACCCCTCAGCCTTCTCTTCACCAGACTGAACATGCCAAGTTCCTTCAACCTTTCCTCATAAGACTTGTTCTCCATACCGGCTATCATCCTCGTCGCCCTCTTCTGAACCCGCTCTAACTTGTCTATATCTTTCTTAAAATGAGGCGCCCAGAACTGAATGCAGTATTCCAGATGAGGCCTGACTAATGCAGAATATAGTGGGACTATTACTTCTCTCGACCTGGAAACTATAGCTCTGTTTATGCAGCCCCAAACCGCGTTTGCCTTTTTTGCTGCAGCATCACACTGCTGGGTCATGTTCAACTTGCGATCCACTACAATTCCAAAGTCCTTCTCACACGCACTACTGCTAAGCTGGGTATTTCCCATCCTGTACCCATGCATTTTGTTTTTGTGGCCTAAATGCACAATCTTGCATTTGTCTTTATTGAATTTCATCTTATTAATTTCAGCCCAATTTTCTAGTCTATCCAGGTCCCTTTGGATTTTATTCCTGTCTTCCATTGTGTTAGCTATCCCTCCCAGTTTCGTATCAGGGGATTTTACATCAGTCCCTTTGTCATGGACAGATCACCGCTTGTTGAGGTTTAGACTCACAGTGACCTCTTCCCTCTGCAAGGGTGGGGGACCCATTAAGATGGTCCGCCCCCAGAGACTAATGATTCCTCAGGATTTTCAAAAGGCTCTGGGGAGTTTTTCGGCTGATAGGGCTGGTGCTCCTGTCGAAGCCCTGGTGGAACTGTGGAATGCAGAAATGACCCGGGCAGTTGACATGATCGCCCCTGTGCGCCCTCTTCGGTGTAGAACTCATGCAGCTCCATGGTATACTTTGGAGCTGAGAGCGATGAAACAGTATAGGAGATGGCTTGAGTGCAGATGGAGACGAACTCCTGATGGATGCAATTATGCACTGGTAAGTGCCTATACTAAGTTGTATTTAGGGGCAGTGAGGGCAGCAAAAAAGCAACATTTTGCTGCCACCATTAAATCATCTATCTGCCGCCCAGCGGAGCTTTTTAAAATTGTCCGAGGGCTATTGCATTCTGGCCCTACGGACATGGTGGAGTCATCTGAGGCGCTCTGTAATGAATTTGCTAGGCACTTCCAGGATAAAATCTCTTGCATCCGCCAGGACTTGGACTCCAATGTTATAGCAGTTGAATCAAATGAGGTGTCCAGAGCACGGTCTTGTCCCAATTTTCTGGATGAGTTTAGGTTGGTACAGCTTGAGGATGTTGACAAGGTGCTTGGACTGGTGCGTGCAACCACTTCTAGGTTGGATCCTTGTCCTTCTTGGCTAATAAAAGCTAGCAGGACTGGAACGGCCGGCTGGGCCAGGGAAGTGATTAATGCCTCATTGCAAGAGGGAGTGGTCCCTGCCCACCTGAAAGAGGCGGCAGTAAGACCACTTCTGAAGAAACCGTCCCTGGACCCAGCAAATTTTAACAATTATAGGCCGGTAGCTAACGTCCCATTTCTGGGCAAGGTCCTGGAACGAGTGGTTGCCAGCCAGCTCCAGACACTCTTGGATGAAACTGATTATCTGGATCCATTTGAGTCGGGCTTCAGACCCGGTTTTGGCACGGAGACAGCCTTGGTTGCCCTGTATGATGACCTTTGTCGGGAGACAGACAGGGGGAGTGTGACCCTGCTGATCCTCCTTGACCTCTCAGCGGCTTTTGATACCATCGACCATGGTATCCTCCTGGGACGACTCACTGATCTAGGAGTAGGCGGTACTGCTTGGCAGTGGTTCCGCTCCTACTTGGCGGGCCGTCTCCAGAAGGTAGTGCTTGGGGAGCATTGCTCAGCACCCTGGGACCTCCAGTATGGAGTTCCGCAGGGGTCAGTTCTGTCCCCCATGCTTTTTAATATCTATGTGAAGCCGCTGGGTGCGGTCATCAGGAGCTTTGGAGTGCGTTGCCATCAATATGCTGATGACACGCAGCTCTATTTCTCCTTTTCATCTTTTTCAGGTGAGTCTGTCGACGTGCTAAACCGATGCCTGGCTGCAACACTGGACTGGATGAGAGCTAACAAACTAAGGCTTAATCCAGACAAGACTTAGATGCTGCTGGTGGGTGGTTCTCCTGACTGGATGGCGGATGTTTGACCTGTTCTGGATGGGGTTGCACTCCCCCTGAAAGAGCAGGTTCGTAGCTTGGGAGTCCTTTTAGAACCATCCCTATCACTTGAGGCTCAGGTAGCCTCGGTGGCACGGAATGCTTTTTACCAACTTCGACTGGTGGCCCAGCTACGCCCCTATCTGGACAGAGAAAACCTCGCTTCAGTAGTTCATGCCCTGGTAACCTCTAAATTAGATTACTGCAATGCGCTCTACGTGGGGCTGCCTTTGAAGACGGTTCGGAAACTGCAGCTCGTGCAGAATGCAGCAGCCAGACTGTTAACGGGGACCAGACGGTCCGAACATATAACACTGAATCTGGTTCGCTTGCATTGGCTGCCTATATGTTTCCGGGCCCGGTTCAAAGTGCTGGTTCTAACCTACAAAGCCTTACACAGCACAGCCTCCCCCGATATGAACTTACCCGTACACTACGCTCAACATCGAAGACCCTCCTCCAAGTGCCTACTCATAGGGAAGCTAGGAGGGTGGCAACAAGAAAAAGGGCTTTTTCAGTGGTGGCCCCTGACTTATGGAACAACCTCCCTGAGGAGATACACCTGGCGCCAACACTTCTATCCTTCCGGCGCCAGGTTAAAACTTTCCTCTTCACCCAGGCATTTTAATATGTTTTAGTATGTATTGGAATTGTTTCATCTTTTTAAAATTTTAACTCTTTTTAATGTATTTAAATTGTTAATATGTGTTTATTGTATTTTGATGTTGGTCTTGTGCACCGCCCAGAGAGCTTCGGCTATGGGGCGGTATATAAGTTTAATAAATAAATAAATAAATAAATAAATACTGAAACTTGGAAAACTTCGGTGCAAGGACAAACCGCTTTTTTAATTACTAAAATCGTCACAAGGCCCTTCATTGATCATCTTCTTGAAGACTTTAGAGCTCCCTTCTGCAAGGTACTTAATTCCCCCCCCCCAAAGCAAACTATAGTTCCATCTACTGAAGATATATGTCTATGTTATAATTAGTAGGCTTAGTAGATATAATAAGAAGCTAGTTTGGGGAGAAGTTTAAAAAGCTCAGCTGATTAAAGCAAGTAGGTTTCTGTGTGATGTGCTTTTACAAAAATGTGTTTTTCACTTGAAAGTTGCCTGCTTTCCTCTATCCTCTACCACAGCAGATAGTATTTTACAATACATAGATTAACTTTATATTGCAGTACAAGGTAGGATCAATCAGTTAACACCTCATGAAGTACAACAAGACTCTACTGTAGTGATCTGCTCTTTGTAAATGGGGAGATGACTACTCAGGGTGCTGGACCTTACTCTTATATGGGGGGGGATCTGTGGATATGTATTGTAATGTTACTTTTTAAGAACCACATAAAATGTTATGATAGAATTGAGCTTTAGAGCGGTGTGCAATTCTATTTACTAATAGGCAAAAAACCCTTGGTGGTTTAAAGAACGTATAGCCAACCTATAGCCAACAGATATTTCTATCAAACTTTAAAAAGTGGGAAAATTGGGCAGCTATAGTTAATGCACCAGGGGAGGAGCAGACGTTAACTTCTCTCTGAGATATTGTACTGACCTACAGATTTGTAAGAATGCGACTTCCCAGGAGGATCCCTCCGCCTGTGCAGCCTCTGAGACGGGCTCCCGTCTTGGATGAAACTTTTTCAGTTTTAAATCCAGTCAGAAGGGTCTTTTTTGACTGGGGATAATTTCTTCCGGATAAGGAAGAAACGTGAGATTTCCCACACAGCTTTGTTGTGATTGTTGGAGACTGGAATTCGTCAGAATTGTCTGTGAAAGAAGGTCTTCCAGCAGCTCGGATGGAGCGAGGATTTCTAGCTAGCTCAGCTGAATAAGTGACCCGTTTTTTTTCTTTAAAGAAAAACAGACTAACAGGCAAGCATTCTCCTGTCTACGCTTATTACTTTCTTATCTATACAGCTAAAGAGATTTGTCAAAGAACCAGCAATTAAGAAAACCTGGGTGAGCCAAAACTTTCCTTCTCTTTTACTCACGGAACTAAGGGGGAAGAAAATAAAAATAGCCTATCTTTTTTTATTGCAAAAAGCTGACATGGAAAATAGCATTATAAAGATTACAACGGATGAGGGGTTTCTGATTGGAAGAGAAAAGAAAAATCTTTTTGATTTATAAGACTTTTGTGTAATATATGTCTGGGACTATTTTTTCTGATCTACTTTTTTTTTGACGAATCTGCTCATTCTTTCTGCTACTAGTTATTTGGACGCTGTGAACTAAAGCTGTTTTTGCACTTCTGGGCATATAAGAGATAAGGGCTGTCTAGAGTGTGACGCCAGTTGGTTTGAAAGATTAACTCCTTTGTAACTGGATAAAGAAATAAACTGCTCTTTGCTTGGGACATTGAAAATTGAAGGAGTTTTGTTCCTTTGGCTTTAAGAATGACAATTAAGAAGATCATGGATGTACCAGAAGGGACTTTATCTTTAGACATGTTTCAGAAAATAATGAATGGGATTAAGTCAATAAAACAAGAACTGAGAAATAATAGTCAAGCGTTGAGAATTGAATTTGACGAAATGAGACAGGAGCTGAAAGAAATTCAGGATTCTATGAGAAAGGAGAATAAAGATAGATCTGGAAAACCAAAAAAGGATGAAAGAGAAATTAAAGGCAAGGTTCAAACTATGGAGATTGGATTAAATATGGACATGGAAAAAGATTTGGATTTCCTGGCTGTGATGGATCCTGGAGATAAATATTATGGTTTGGAACTCAGCGCTGTCCCTGAAGGAATTGAAGAGATTGGAGATAAAGATATTATCGGTTCAAAAAAATTCCTGGACTGGAAGGATTTGATGGAACTTGAAATGGAGAAAGTTAATAGAATTAATCCCTGTTTTGTGTCAATGGAAAAATCTTCAAGAGATGTGCTAGTGTATCATGTAAAAAAGAGGAACAGAGATGTGGCTTTGCAACAATACTTCAGTGATACGTTCGGAATTGATGGCAAGAAAATATCTGTGATAAAGGAAATTCCTATCAGACTCTTATTATATGACTATGACAGCAAGATTATTGGGTGCGTAAAGATGGAAGATGGAAGATGGAACCAATACAGATAATGGAAGAAGAGCGATTTGAAATTACTGGACTTAGTAGACTTGATGAGTTGGATTAATTGACATGTTTATCTAGAAAAAAAATTGATGGACATATATCTCAAGGATTGGAAACTTCTCTTTGACTTTTTGTGGAAGAATAAAATGATATGATGTTAATGAGATTTGAAACCAATTAAGATAACCGCTGGAGGAAGGTGATTTTATAATCTATTAAGAGACAGGCTTGTTATATATTATAGATTTATAGCTGAACTACGACAAATCGGAAGTCAATATTTTTATATTTTTTCTCTTTTTTATTGTATTATTGATTTGTGTTTTCTCTTTTTGTATTGTATTGGTTTTGAAAATTTGAATAAAAATTAATTGAAAAAAAAGATTTGTAAGAATGCAAGCACAATTTGGGTTGGTCTTTCACAGTCCAATCCACTTCCTTTGTAGCTTGGAAGAATTTGGTAACATGTGCCTCTGAGCATATGGTGAGTGGTGGCAACACCTGTCATCTCCAAAGATGGAGGATTACATTTTTGTATGTTTGTTGGTGTTCTTCTTACTTTGCTTCTGTCCTGTGTTACTACTGTTTCTACAGAGAATCTAACCTAGAAATTTGTATTTCTCTCATTATTCATCCTAGAAATTTGTGTCAAATCCATTGTTATTACTTTCAAATCCTTTTTATTGGTCAATGTCATATGATGGTGAAGACAGCCTTTTGTGTTTCAAACTGAAACTGCAGTTTGATGTAAAATCAGACTGATTACAATATGTTGCTACTTATGCAATCAATCTAGCTGTTGGAAAAGACAAACTTGGCCTGCTCAATTTGCATGTGTTCAGCCTGCTATGCTTAAACTATTCCACTAAAGGAAGGGTGCGCATGGTCAATTAAAAACATAGCACACACCTAGAATTTTGCTAGAACATATTTCACCTCCCACTGTTTTATCTTGTGCAAACTGAGACACTTCTCATGTCCATTGGAAACTATTCTGCAGAATAGTGAGTGCAATTATTCCACAATTGTTTCTGGAGTATTTTAGTGTTGCAAAGTGTTGCTATACTTCACATATTCACAGAAACAGTAGCAAAAGAAAATGATTTGCTACAGGAAACTTCACTAAAATTGCAAAGTAAATCAAACATATTTAAAGTGACCATCTGAATTATATCAACTGTCTTAATATTGTTGCTTCCTCCCTGCTAAAACAGAATCAGCACAGCACATGTCTTATTTCTGTTATTTGGGCTAATTGCAGGTGTTAAAGCTGTCCCTGGCCACATCCACACCAGCCCTTTATTTCACTTTAGACAGTCATGGCTTCTTCCAAAGAATCCTGGGAAGTATAGTTAGTGAAGGGTGCTGAGAGTTGCTAGGAGACACCCTATTCCCCTCACAGAGCTTCAGTCAGAGTGCCTGACTCTTAACCACTCTGGCCACTGAAGCTCTGTCAGGGGAATAGGAATCTCCTCTTAGCACCCTACACAAACTACACTTCCCAGGATTCTTTGGGGAAAGCCATGACTATCTAAAATAAAATAAAGGTCTGGTGTGGGTGTGGCCCTCTGATTAGCTAAGCCAAGCAGCTGTGAGTCTGGCTTTCAGAACACTGACAGTTGGTTCTTACTGAGTATGCGGGGGCTTATCATTGACTCCAATGCTAAATTTCTTAAATTAATTAAAAATCAGCCAGGCATTTTTTAAAAATTTTAAACTGCAGAAGATGAAGGTCAGAATATGGGGCAACGCCAGTAATAGGATTACCAGTACTCTGATTTTTAATTAAATCCAACAAATTATGAGAACTCTGACAGAAAAAATCCAACAGGGGTCTGGGTTCCCCCCTCTTTTTACACTTTGAATTCTCGATTCTCTTGTGACTGTTTTGTGTATCACCATGAAAATTTAGAGGGTTGTCAAGTAAGTGTTTCTGAGTTCAGGACTTTAAGTTTTGTAAGGTTTTGCTTTGAAATGAGCTTATGGGAAGCAGCAGAATGGCATGTGGGGTATTATCAATATAACATTGCAGAATGCGAAAAACCCTTGCTGGCTATAGTGTGAGAGTGGCCATATAATACATGCCATTCCCCACCACCACCAGTGTTCCATCTATTCCTACACAGAAGAAGCCAGCAGGTGGCATTGTCTTCAGAGCAACATCTTCAGAACGGAAGCAATGTTTGGGGTGGAAGGGAAGGAAACTTTTTTGAGGAGGCGGGGAGAAGACACCCAACAGCATCAAGAAGAGGAAAGAGCAAAGGGTGAATACTTTCCCCCCACTTGCATTCCCCCCACCCAAATAACTGAACTGTTCTTTTCTGTGTCACAGCTGTAGTGAAGCAAGTGAGCAGGGGGCATTTCGGCTCAGCTCTAGTAAAGGCAGGCTCAAAAGTGTGCAGTTAATGATTGGTAAAATCTCAAGAGCCAGGCCTGGAGCTGTGCATAGTTTACTGCACCTCCATTCCTTTCCGCCCAGCAGCAGATTCCTTTCTCTGAATTTTGCAACATAGTAATGTGTACAAAAATGCATATATTATGATTTAATGTGCGTGACAATGCATTTATTTGTGACACTAGCATACAGAAATGCATTATGTTAGGGAAAGCTGCTTTGCAAAAAAATGTGTATATTCAGCAAACATTGTGTACAAAGATCTGTGTAGTAGGAGAAATTTGCATCAGAATGCTGATGAATTTTCATGAGGACTTTAAAAATATCACAAACTGATGTGGAAATGTGGAGAACTTACCTTAAGATTGGAAAAATGAGAAACTGTGAGGAACCAGAATTGACAGGTTTGCCCATCCCTATGCCAGGAGTCAGACCATTATTCCATCTAGTCTGATACTGTTTACAGTGACTTGTAGTTGGTTCCCAGGGATTCAGGCAGTTGACTCTTCAAACTGTACCTTGAGTTGTCAGAGATTGAAATTAGGACAGTTTGCATGACAGCAGGGCTGGTGCCAGAGGGTGGCCACATTGGGCCCTGGCTGAGGGGCCCTGCAGCCCAGAGGGGCCCCTGAAGGGCCCCTCAGGGTGGGAGGCTGGTATTCCTATTCCATGATCTGTGGCAGAGTTGGGTCCTGCAACCCGACACTGCCATGGATCAGGGAGAGGGAGCTCCCAGGCACACTGCAATACAAACAGTGTGGTCTTCAATAAGCCCACATGCATGCCTCATCTACCTCTCGCACCAGTGTAAATGGTGTGTGTGCTGTGCGCACATGACTGGCATCACCCAAGATGGTGGCGGGGGCTTCCCTAAGGGGCTGATGCATTATGTGCACACATCATTCACATGACCCGAGAGGTAGGTGGAATGTGTGGGTGGGCTTATTAGGCCCACACCACTGCTATGGAGAGGTCTTCGGCTACAGTGCTGCAGGCCCAGGGTAGGCTAGTGCCTAAGGGCCCAGTCATGCCTAGAGCCGGCCCTGCATGAGAGCCAGTATGGTATAATGGCAAAGGTGTCGGACTGTGACCTGAGACTCTGCCGTGAAGCTCACCATGTGACCTTGGGCCAGTCACTGCCGCTCAGACTAACCTACCCCACAGAGTTGTTGTGGGGATTCAGTGTGGAGGGGAAGAACCAGGCACACCACTTTGAGCAACTTGGAGAAAAGCTGGGATAGAAATGTAAGAAATAATAATGATAATAACAGTGGTAATATTGCAAAGCATGTGTTCTGCCACTAACCTTTGGCTCTTTCCCAGGAGATTGGGAAATGTTGGGGACAGGAAGTAGGAAGTGGAAGTGACTTCCTTGTTGTTGCTGCTTTTGCTCACAGACCAGGAAGGCTGTAGTGTTCAACCTTCTGGGAATATGGCCAAGCAATGACTTTGCATAAGATTAGAAAATGTGTCAGGGATTAATGAAGAAAACTGAAGACTGTGAAAGGAACAACAATTTTGAAGGATTTGAGTATCTAGTGAATTTCTGCCTGCCTTTTGAGTTTGGAAGATGAATGATTTGGTTCCACTTCAATTCATTATGCATACACTTCTAATTTTTATGCCGCTGAGGAAGACTAGCCAGCCAAAAAATGTCTGGCAGTCGAGACTCTAATTTGTTAAAAAAATGACTAGTGATGGGAGTTACACATGGACAATTTTGCCTGGATTGGGTCTATGTGTTTTTTTTTTTTAAGTTTTTAGTAAAATGACAAATGCATACTTCTGTGGTGGTAGAGTTATGAGTTCAATACTTTTAAGCTGTTTTAGTCTGAATGACCTAGTACCATTTGCAGTTTTGAATTTAATTGATGGTTTGCATTTTTAAGGAAGATTTACTAGTATATTGCAACCTTTAGGCTGCAATCCTATGGCCACAGAGAGGGGCTCCTTCTTTGTGACTGTTGTCCTTCCCAGAAGGAGACTGAGCAAATTCTAGTTTCATTGCAACAGTGATCCAATTTCCAATTTCTTTCTTTCGTGTATGTATATTTCCTCTTGTTTCCTTGGTGAGCTATTCATAGCTTGTACTTTCTACTTCAGAGAAATAATTTCGATGGCCGATTTGTTCATTGTACTTCTGACAATTTGCTTTTCATCAAAGATGAATGCCAAGTGTTCCAACTATGCATTGAAAGACCCCTGCCGTTCTCTGCTAGCCCCAACAATTCTGGCAAATTGGTTAATAAGAAAAAGCTATTGCAACAAGTTGCTACATTGCCCTCCTGATCAATTTGCTCAGGGAGATCTTGAGAAGAATGAAATCAAGGAAGCATCCAAGCTAGGAAATGCAGTAATGGGTGACTCCAACTACCCTCACATACCATAGATTGGCTGCATTTGTGTTCCAGTCACAACAAAGAGGTAAAATTTCTAGATACCTTATATGGCTGTGCCCTAGACTATTTGGCCATGGAACCAACCAGAGGGGTAGTGGCCCTGGACTTAACCTTGTGCCCAGGGCCTGGTGCAAGATGTAAGTGTTGAACTGATCAGGAACAGTGACCCCATAGTGCTAATAAATTAAACATACATGGAAGTGACCAATTGCCAAGAAAAGCCAACACAGTTACTTTTGACTTCAAAAGTGGAAACTTCTCAAAACTGGGTTGGTAAAATGGAAGTTGAAAGAAAATGTCCAGAGGGTCACTTTACCCCAAAATGCTTGGGAGTTGTTTAAAAACACAATCATAGAAGCTTAACTGGAGCGTATACCGCAGTTCAGGAAAGGTACCACCAGCGCCAGGAGGATGCCAGCATGGTTAATGAGCAGAGTCAAATAAGCTATTAGAGGCAAGAAAGCCTCCTTCAAAAAATGGAAGTCTTTTCTAAATAAGGAGAACAAAAACGAACCCAACCTTTGGCAAAAGAAGTGCAAGCCGATAATATGGGATGTCCAAAAAGATTTTGAGGAGCACATTGCTACAAACATAACAGACGAACAACAACAAGAAAATTGTAAATACATTAGTGAGGTGGCCAAGTTTGCTGATGATACTAATTGTTCAGGGTCATTAAAACAAAAAGAGATTGTGAAGAGCTCCAGAAGGACGCCTCCAAACTGAATGAATGGGTGGTAAAATGACAAATGCAATTTAATGTGAGCAAGTGTAAGGTGACGCATGTCAGGGCAAAAAATCTTCATTTCACTTATATGCTCATGGGGTCTGAACTGGCAGTGACTGACCAGGAATGAGACCTTGGGTCATAGTGGATAGCTCAATGAAGATGTTGACCCAGTGTGTGGCAGCAGTGAAAAAGGCAAATTCCATGCTGGGGGTCTTTAGAAAAAGTATTGAAAATAAAACTGCCGACACCACAGTGCCACTACAAATCTATAGTGCAACTGCATTTGGAATACTGTGTACAGTTCTGGTTGCCTCACCTCAAAAGGTGACTTTTGGAGAGCTGGAATAGGTTCAGAAAAGGGCAAGGAAGATGATCAAGGGGATGGAGCAACTCCCCTATGAGGAAAGGTTGAGTCTTTTTAGTTTAGATAAAAAGCAAGTAAGAGGTGACATTATGGAAGTATATTCACTAATAGGCAAAAAAAAAAAAAGCAGGGAAATTGGGCAGCTATAATGAATGCACCAGGAAAGCAGGAGACCTGACCTCCTCTCTGAGATATTGTACTGTCCTACAAATTTGCCAAAATGCAAACACAATTTGGGTTGGTCTTTCACAGTCCAATCCACTTCCTGTGTAGCTTGGAAGAATTTGGTTTGATCATTCGCATGTTTATTGAGTTCAGTGAGATTTACTGCCATGTAGTCATGCTTAGGATAGGTAAAACTGACCATGGGGAGGGAGGCCTGGAATGGGCAGGGGAGGAGGAAAAAGGAAGAGGGGAGGAGAGGAAGAAGAGAGAAAGAAGGGAGGGGAAGGAGGGGAAAGGCAGGTCTGATCATTTGCATGCTTATTGAGTTCCCATGCAATCATGGCTGGGACAGGTAAAACTGACCATGGGGGAGTAGGAGGAAGGGGAGGGGAGAGTAGAGGGAAGGAAGAAGGGGGAGAGGGGAGCAGAAGGAGTGGGAGGGGGAAGGAGGGGATTGGAAGGGGAGGGGGAAGGAGGGGTGAAGGAAGGGAGAGGAGTGAAGAAAGGGGAGGGGAAGGGAAGGGGCAAAAGGGAGGTGATGGGAGGGAGGAGGGAAAGGTAGTTTTGATAATTTCCATTGTTACTGAGTTCAGTGGGATTTACTCCCATGCAGTCATGCTTGAAAATGAATTGGACTGCCTTCAAGTCGATCCCGACTTATGGCGACCCTATGAATAGGGTTTTCATGGTAAGTGGTATTCAGAGGTGGTTTACCATTGCCTCCCTCTGAGGCTGAGAGGCAGTGACTGGCCCAAGGTGACCCAGTGAGCTTCATGGTTGTGTGGGCATTTGAATCCTGGTCTCCCAGGTCGTAGTGCTAGCATAGGTGAAAGGATAGGTGGATAGGTGGAGGAGGAGAGGTGGAGGAGGAGAGGGAGGGGAGGGGAGGGATGGAGAGAAAGGTGAAGGTGAAGGAGTGGATTGGATGGGGATGGGGAGGGGGAGGGAGGGGTGAAGAAAGGGGGATGGAAGGAGCAAGCGGGAGGGGGTAGGTGGGAGTAGGAGTGGAGGACAGGTTTGATCATTTGCATGCTTTTTGAGTTCAGTGGGATTTACTTCTATGCAATCATGCTTAGGATAGGTGAAACTGACCTGGGGGAGCAGTGGGGGGAGGAGGAGGGCAGGAAGGGGAGGGGGTGGGCACTGTGCAGAGGGGAAGCCCCTTTCCTTTCCAAAAGGAAAACATTGTGAACAGTATCTTTCTTTTTCAGGGTTTGCCCCACCTTTTTATTCTACAGCAGGCACATGTGTTGGATTGTTGACCCATAGGCATTACTGTCTCTAGTAGTTTTCCATAAAGCCTGCAAGTTTGGAGAAGTAACACTGTTATGTCTTTGCTGGCTTGAGAGCAGACACTCCAAGGCCAGCCGTTGTCATGGTAACGTGAGATAGCAACTGGGAAAGTTCTAACAGAGTCTGTAAGTTATGTTCTTCTGTATCATGCCTCTGAACTGAGAGGTTGTCTTCTGTGTTTACCTTTGGAGAGAGATGTGCCAGAAGGGGGGGTGACTGAAGAAACTCTACATGTTTTTACTCTTAAGCCTGTTGGCCCTAATGTCTTGTGTGGTGGCTCCTCAGTTATGGAGTACTTTCCCCATAAGTCTGCAATTTGAGTTTATTGATCGTATATTATAAAACCATAGAAACCTAGAGCTGGAAAGGGCCTATAAGGCCATCAATTCCAACCCCCTGCTCAATGCAGGAATCCAAATCAAAGCATTCCCGACAGATGGCTGTCCAGCTGCCTCTTGAATGCCTCCAGTGTCGGAGATCCCACTACCTCTCTAGTAATTAGTTCCATTGTTGTATGGCTCTAACAGTTAGGAAGCTTTTCCTGATGTCCAGTCGAAATCTGACTTCTTGCAACTTGAGCCCATTATTCTGTGTCCTGCACTCTGGGATCATTGAGAAGAGATCCCGGCCCTCCTCTGTGTGGCAACCTTTCAAATACTTGAAGAGTGCTATCATATCTCCCCTCAGTCTTCTCTTCTCCAGGTTAAATATGCCCAGTTCCTTCAGTCTCTCCTCATAGGGCGTTGTTTCCAGTCCCCTGATCATCCTTGTTGCCCTCTTTTGAACCTGTTCCAGTTTGTCTGCATCCTTCTTGAAGTGCAGAGACCAGAACTGGACACAGCACTCAAGATGAGGCCTAACCAGTGCTGAATAGAGGGGAACTAATACTTCACATGATTTGGAAACTATACTTCTGTTAATGCAGCCTGATATAGCATTTGCCTTTCTTGCAGCCACATCACACTGTTGGCTCATATTCAGCTTGTGATCAACAATTCCAAGATCCTTCTTGCATGTCGTACTGCTGAGCCAAGTATCCCCCATCTTATAACTGTGCATTTGGTTTCTTTTTCCTAAGTGTAGAACTTTTACTTCCACCCAGTTTTGTCATGCTGTGTCCCTATAAGTATCCAATTGCATACTATGGTTGTACAATACTTCCTTTACATTTTAAGTATGCCTTGGGGTAGTCATGGTTCTCCATTGTTTTCATCCTGAGGGGCAGATAGGCTGAGAAATGGTGAGTAGCCCATGGTCACCCACTACACTTTATAGCTTATTTTCATTTTGAAAAATTAATTAAAACAATTTACATGCAGGCAAAATTTATTAAGCGGATTCACACAATATGTGTAAAGCACATCCAACTAGCATTTAAAGTGCATGACTTCCCCTAAAGAATTCTGGGAAGTGTCATTTCCCCCTCACAGTTATAGTTCTCACCACTCTTAACAAACTGCAGTTCCCATGATTCTGTGGTGGGATTCATATGCTTCAAATGGGTGTTGAATGTGCTTTAAAGGAATGGTGTGGATCTGCCCTAGGTATGATGTTCATTCAAGAGTGAATTGAAAAGAACAATTTTAAAAGATACTTCTTACTCTTACTCATTTTTCAGACCTCTTTCTGAAGTAAAGGGTCAAATCTGTAAAAACATTTGGAGCAGCCACATTAAAAGATAAGGGCAGGGTATTCCAGGCAGGGGGTTGCCAACCCTGCTTGGATATGGATGTCTTTGCAGAAGAACCCTAGTCAAGGTTTACCAACAGCACAGTCCAAACTATATCTACTTAGAAGTCAGTCCTGTTGAGTTCTATGGGGCTTAATCCCTTAGTAAGTGTGTTTAGAATTGCAGCCTTCAGGAGCCTCCATCTTTACTCCCCAAAGCTCCCATCTAACATCTCCACAACACTAGGCTCCTTTGTCTCTGCTGTGGCCTTCTGGTGACTGCCCTAGCCTGAAGGCACTTAACCCTTCTTGCTGAAAGCAGGTAGGCTAGATTAAATGTTTCCTACCCAGGCTCATATATATAAAAGATAAACGGCATTTTGTCAAAAGTATTTTTGTCTACATTTTATACCTCATCCTTGGTTTTCCAAGCTTGGCATGGAATGCTTCTCATACAGAATTAATTTGAAATGCTGCATATTTATTATCATGATCATATTCAAAATAAAAAATATATGTACCGCCTTCAAGTTGATTCCAACTTATGGTGACCCTATGAATAGGGTTTTCATGAGGCTGAGAGGCAGTGACTGGCCCAAGGTCACTCAGTGAGCTTCATGGCTATGTGGGGATTTGAACCCTAGTCTCATTTTGTTCTCACAACAACCCTGTGAGATAGTAGGTTAGACTGGCCCAGGCAGGGTTATTCAGTGAGCAAATAGGATCTCTTTTAATTGTGCTATCGACCTGCTTACTTCCACTCTGACTGGGGGATCTTGCAGCATGGGGAAGAGATGGGGGCACATCACAGCTGAAGTTCACCCATATAGGAGCGTTATCTCTTCTTTATTACAGAGACGCCTGTTGCAGGTTTTGCTGCTGAGAGCAGCAGTCAGTTAGTGTGGCCACTTGAGTCACAGCTTGTTGATCCTGAGGAGGCAAAACTAGAAAGTGAGGTTCAGAAAGGAGGCGGGCATGAAGCAGTGCCAGTTGCCCACAGCCACATCTGCAGAACAGCAAGTACCATGGTTTGGCTTTGAGAAAGCTTGTACATTTGTGAGCCAGAGTGGGAAAAATGTTGTTGTACGATGCAATTACTGCCTTCCAAGGATCAAAAATCTGAGATCAGCTGTTTCCCCCTCATCCAATGTGAAGAAACATTTTGAGGTAAGCCTTTGTCATGCTGGTCCTCAAAGAGTGTTCATTGTCTATTTATGTTTAAATTGTGAAGTTCCTCTTCCATTTTTTCTTGGATTCATGCTTTGTTCTTCTTCTTCAGAGGGCACACCCTGAGAAGCTGAGAGCAATTGAAGAAGCAATAAAGGCAAGGAGACGTGGCCTTCCTGAACCAATGCATGACACCCCTCCTCCCAAAATGCTGAAGCAGCAGCAGACAACCCTTGAGAGGTGGGGATCTGGCAGGGATCTGCTTCTTCTGGCAGCCTGCGTACACCCTCGCTTCAAACTAGATCGGCTGGAATCATGTCAGGCCACCACCCATACCAACAAGTAAGAACATTAGGGAAGCCCTTTGGGTGGATTACTCCAAGGGAAATGTTGTCTCAAGGGAGGCATCAGAGGGCTTAAGGTGGTAGGCAGGGGCTGGGCCTTTTCTTCCTGGGGCTCCTCATCACAACCTTGGGTTGCTGCAGGTAATCCTTAAGGGTCTGCTGTGCTGCCCCATGAGTGTGGTGACTTGGTCACCTTCCTACCTTCCATGTCATCATCCACAGGCTCAGGCTGGACCCTGAACCAGGGGACATGACAAGCATCAGGAAATGAAGAGCAGATGATGGTTTCCTAACATATATGGGTTAACATATCCTCTCTCTTTCTTAGATACGCAATGGAAGCCTTGTTGAAAGCTGAAATAAAGATGGGTGTACTTAATGAGGACAGTGATCAGTCTTCAGATAAAGACCAGGAAGGAGATGACTTAGAAGATGACTTCTTTAACTTTCTGCCCCAGGGCAAGAAGCCAGCAGTGGACACTGCTGAGGAGGAACTGGTGAGGTACCTGAGGTCTCCCAGCAGGGAAGTGTCATCACTCCATGGCTTTCCACGTGTGCTGCGGTGTTTTTTGCAGCACAACACAGGCATGCCTTCAAGCGCCGCAGTAGAACGCCTGTTCAGTACTGGTGGCAACGTAATGACTGTAAAAAGACATTCCTTGTCTGACATGCTCTTTGAGCATCTTGTTCTTTTGAGACATAACAGAAACATATTATAAAAGCATTTCAAGTGTAAAATTTGATTTCAAGAGTTGGGGTATCTTCATTGCTTGGAGGGATGTGAGATTCTGTTATGCCATTATGTTAATCTTACGGATAAATTTTTTTATTCTACTACCCCCTGTGTGTGTGTGTTTATTTTTAGTATTGTTTTAGGCTTCTTAGATGTGCAGCAGCCAAGGCCAGCACCTTGTAGGAGTTTTTTTTTAAAAGTAACTGAAATGTAATTGTAGTGATTACTTTTGAGAAAAAGTAAAGTAATCAGTTACTTTCAGAGCAATTGTAATTGTAACGGTAATTACTACTTTTTTGGGCCAAGTAATTGTAACTGTAATTTATTACTTTTTAAAAGTAATCTTCCAAGCTCTGGTCCTGAAACTTCCAGCCTTCAGCTTCAGTGGATATCCCCCAGAGTTCTATTATTATGAGAAAGGGAGGAAATTGTCTTTCTAACCACTTTGTTCACACCATGCCTCATTTTACAACCTCTTTCATGTCTCCCCTTAGTCGCCTTTTTTCTAAACCTTTTCCTAAGACCTTCTAACAATGGTGACATCCACACCATAGATTTCAAGCACGTGTAAGATGGATGACTTCCCCCAAAGAATCCTGTGAACTTTAGTGTTTTTTTAAGGGTGCTTGGAATTATAGCTCTGTGAAGAGTAAACTACAGTTCCCAGGATTATTTGGGAGAAGCCATGTGCTTTAAATGTATGGTATGGATGTGACCAGTGGCACCATGCCAGAGAGAGAACAGGGCCTTTTTCAAAGGTAAGAAGATCTGTTCTCCCCAGTGGTGTGCTGGTGTAGGAGACAACTGTCCTGCACCAACACTGCCCTAGAGAGCAAAGACACTGCTGAGTCTGTCTGTCTGCTCCTGAGAGTTTCCTCCCCCCACCCCACCGCTGCTGCACTATGTGCATGTGAATTGTGAAAATGTGGCGGCGAGACTGCTCACTGGAGCAGGGTATCGCCAACATGTCACCCCGCTACTGAAAGAATTGCACTGGCTGCCCATTTGCTATCGGGCCAAGTTCAAGGTTCTAGTTTTGGTGTACAAAGCCCTATACAGCTGAGGACCAGGTTACCTGAAAGACCGTCTTATCCCTTATATACCCAGTCAATCACTGCGCTCTGCAGGTGAGGGCCTCCTGCAGATACCATCTTATTAGGAGGTTCGCTCTGTACAATATAGGAAATGGACCTTTAGTGTGGCAGCACCTACCCTGTGGAACTCCCTCCCTTTGATATTAGGCAGACACCATCTCTGCTATCTTTTCGGCGCCTTTTGAAGACTTTTCTTTTTCAACAAGCCTTTTAAGTTGAGAGCTATCCCAGTCTGTCTCTGTGTCAGATTTGCTTAATATGTTTTTAATAATGTTTTTAACCTTTTTAAAGAGTTTTTAAAATGTTTTTAACACTGTTTTGTCTTAATGTATTTTAAGATTTGTTTTTATGATGTTTTAAAGTGTTTTTAGTGCCTTGTTTGCCGCCCTGGGCTCCTGCTGGGAGGAAGGGTGGGATACAAATTAAATAATAAATAAATAAATAAATAAATAAATTGCTGATGGTGCTGAGGTCCTCTGTTCAGACCCGGCATTTGGGCTCAGAGAACTGAACATTTTTTTCCAACCCCATTTCCAAGTTATATCAGATCCTGTCACTCCAAATATGTCATCAGGAGCACAAAAGGATCCAGTCACTCCCTTGTCTCCCCTCTTCCCCTAAACCCCCTCCAGTCCAGGTTTTGGATGACCTTTTTCCAGTGGGAGAAGTGGGATGGAAGAAGGGAGGCAGATCTCTCCCCCTGTCTGGCACTTGGCCAGCTGCTACAGCCGTGAGCTAGAAACCAGGAGCCCTTGGAAATACAGTTTCTCTAGTGCTACCAAAGGTGGACAGGCGAGGGAGCAAGGAGCGGAAACTGCTGTCCCTTTCTGACTTGGATTTTTATCCAAGCTGGATAAGACCTTTGAGGCTGCAGTGCTCACCTTTTGATTGGGGTAAGCATTACAAGCAGCTAATATGTGTGTTTTTGAGCCATTTTTATACCTTTGTGATTTTAGTGCATGAAACATGTACTGATAACTTTAATTGGCCAAGCGAAATGATTTAATTAGCCTGTCTAGCATTCTATTTTATTGTAATGCCATAACTATCTCAAATGTTGAGATGCTGGATTTAAACTAAGAGGTTTAATCTTGAAATACAGATTGGTGTCCTGAATGTACTGAAACATTTTTCATTCCAATAGCTCAGTATTCAAGGAAGATGGATACAAGTAGTGGGCCCGTGGATACAAGTAGTGGGCCAGAATCGGCCAGTTGCATTCCGGTCCAATGGGAGCGGTTTCAGCCTCTTCTCACTGAGGAAGTGGACAAGGTGTTCTCTACTGTGAAGCCAACGACTTGTCTGCTCGACCCTTGCCCCTCGTAGCTCATTGTGAGTTGCAAGGAGAAACTGGGCGAAGGGATCAAGGCGGTGGTAAATGCATCCTTGGAAGAGGGTGCAATGCCATTAGCCCTCAAGGAGGCAGTGATAAGGCCCATCTTGAAAAAGCCCTCCTTGGATCCCCAAGAGTTGAAGAACTTTCGCCCAGTTTCTATTTTACCATTCTTAGGCAAGGTGATAGAGCGAGTGGTGGCTAAACAACTACAGACGCACTTGGATGAAGCGGATTATTTAGATCCATTCCAGTCGGGCTTCAGGACTGGACATGGAACTGAAACAGCCTTGGTCGCCCTGGTAGATGATATGAGGAGGGCGTTGGATAGGGGAGAATATACCTTCCTCGTCCTCCTGGATCTCTCAGCGGCTTTTGATACCGTCGACCATGGTATCTTGTTGAGCCACCTAGAGGGATTGGGGATGGGGGGCACCGTTCTACGGTGGTTCCATTCCTATCTCTCAGGCAGGTATCAACGGGTAGCATTGGGGGATGAGGTTTCAGACCATTGGCCTCTCACTTGTGGAGTGCCACAGGGTTCTATCCTCTCCCCCATGCTATTCAACATCTATATGAAGCCGCTGGGAGCCATCATCAGGAGTTTTGGGCTGCAGTGTCACCAATATGCGGAGGACACTCAGCTCTATCTCTCATTTAAGTCCTCACCAGAGGTGGCTGTGGAGACCATGTCCAAGTGCCTGGAGTCCGTTAGTGGATGGATGGGCGAGAACAGGCTGAAGCTAAATCCTGATAAGACCGAGGTGTTACTCGTGGGTGATAGGAGAAGGTTAGGAGACATCGACTTGGTGTTTAACGGGGTAAGATTGCCCCTAAATGATCAGGTCCGCAGCTTCGGGGTCATTCTTGACTCCCAGCTGTCCATGCAAGCTCAAGTTTCGGCAGTGAGCCGGGCAGCTTGGTATCAATTACATCTGATACAGAGGCTGCGACCCTACCTTCCTGTACAGCTTCTCCCGCGAGTGATACATGCCCTGGTCTCCTCTCACTTAGACTATTGTAATGCGCTCTACGTGGGGTTACCCTTGAAGACGGTCCGGAAACTTCAGCTGGTGCAGAATGCGGCGGCAAGCTTGATTACACATAGCCGTCGCCGGGAACACATCACCCCGGTGTTGATAGATCTTCACTGGCTACCAGTGGTTTACCGGGCCCAATTCAAGGTGTTGGTATTGCCCTTTAAAACCCTATACGGTTTCGGCCCGGTTTATCTAAAGGACCGCCTCCAGTATCACCAATTGAGCCGCCTTACAAGATCAGCCACGCAGGATCTCCTCTCGGTCCCACCGGCCAAAACAGCTCGGCTGGTGCGGACCAGAGAGAGGGCGTTCTCAGTAGTGGCTCCCACCCTCTGGAATTCCCTCCCCTACGATCTTCGACATGCCTCCTCCCCGATGAGCTTTCGACGAGCGTTAAAGACCTGGCTCTTCAGGCAGGCCTACAGGAATTCGAGCTACATTAGTTGTAATGTTTTAACTGATGTTTTGATGCTAGTTTTAAATTGATGAATATGGTTATTTATTGTAGTGTGTAATGTATTTATTGAATTGTATATTGTATTTGTTGCTGCTGTAAGTCACCTAGAGTGTCCAAAAATTGGACAGATAGGCGACTAACAAATTAAAGTTTATTATTATTAAGATGTTGCATTTCACATCTTCCCTAGACTTCTTGAAAACAACTTTGGGGGTCAGGCTGGTGCTGGAAATTGAAAACAAAAAATGGTTCAACTCTTCCGTCTCATGATTTTATATATGGCAGGGGTGGAGAAACTTTTCATCCCGAGGGCTGATGGAGACTGGCGGCTTTGATGCCAATGGAGCAGTGAATCGGCTCCATTTTTTAAAACGAACCTTTAAGGAGCTGTCCAAGGTGCTGAACCTAGCCTGGGAATGGGTTTCAGCACCCTGGGCAGCTTTCCCTGATTTCATTATGAGCAGCCTGTTGGGCCTGCATACCAGGGGTGGATGGGCATTTGCACTGCAGTGATCTCCCTGCTGCATCACCCCTCCTCCTCCCAGTAAACAACAGCGACCCACCTGCCAGGAAGCTAGTTTAGCACCTTTGCTCCACCTGGTGAACCACTTCTGTTTATTTAGCAAGGATTATACATCACTTAATAAAATAGTAATAATAATCTCAAAGCAGTTAACCTAAAATAATGTAAAATATTCATTTAAGAAATACTGATAAAGACAGACTTTAAAAACAGCAGACATAATAAAACTTCCACCTTCATCAAGTTCTGTTTGTTGCTTTCAAAACTGCCCATATATATATATATATATATACACACAGACACAAAATTACATGTCTCGATAGGCTTCTCTGAGCAAAAAAAGTTCTTAGCAGGCATAAAAAAGAGTACAGCGAATAGGCCTGCCTAATATGACTAAGTATTACTCTAAAAAGGTGATCTCTTGCAAGCATGGAATTAACAATGTATGGTACTTGTACCAGTTCTGCAGATCAAAGTGGCTGAGTAGCCACATACAGGGTGTCCTTCAAGAATACTGGTCCCAGTTTAAGAGCTCAGCTCCATGGCCAGTATTCTTCCTCCTGCACATGATGCACCTACGCCTGTCCTAGTATGTATTGCAAGCATGCACTGGGTCTAACATGCCACATCACATATCTGAATTACATCAGGTGTGTGGAACCTTTTTCAGCCCAAGAGCTGCATTCCCTTCTGCACAGCCTTCTGAGGGTCACATGCCATTGGTGGACAGAGCAGTGCATGTGAATTTTACCTTTGTCCACACACCCCTCTCTGTCCTCCGTCCAGATAGGAAAGAGTCATTAATCAGAGTTCAAGGGCATGTTCAAGCCAAGCAAAATCACTTGGAGTGAGCAGCAGGGCCGGTGGGTCGTGTGGCCTGGGAAGTGTTCCAAGGGCCAGATGGAGGGGCTTGGAGGGCCACATTTGGCCCCTGGACCCGAGGTTCCTTCCCCCTGCATTAGACTGCTATGCCATGACCTGCTGCACTGCATGCCTACCAATGCAAGAGCCCTTGTACCTAACCTTCTGCACACATAGAGAGCAGGATTGTACTCTTTGCCTTCAAACCTAACTATAAACAGCCAATAGGGATGAAGATGTTTCGTTCAGCTCCCATTTTAATGTAAACCGACCTAATTTCCACTCCTCACTCCCCCCCCCGCAAAAAGCAAAGCAAAATACAGCTGTCCTTCAAAAATCACACTTCCCTGCAATGCAGTTCTCCAGCCACATAAATTCTACAAAAATGCATATTTTGTGGGAAAATACGCATAAAATGTGTATACTAGTGAAAATAATATAGAACAAATGCATTATAATAAGGGGAATTGCTTGCATAAAATGTATCTCTTTAGGCCAAATTGTATACAAACATATGTATATTAGCAGAAATGTGCACTAAACTGTTGACACATTTTCATGAGGACTTTAAAACAAAGGCAAACTGATACAGTGAACTGAAGTTAAGATTGAGAAAATGAGAGAAACCAAAATTGACCGGTTTGTCCATCCCTAATCGCTAACTGCTTTGTTCCAAAGTGTAATTATTGTGCTGTGAATGTATGCAAACTGGCGAGAGAGACGGCAGCTAAATGTATGCTCTTGCTTATTTGACACAGAAGTCAAGAGGCGAGCTCAACAGAAAGGTGGGGGAGAGAAAATGCAAAATAAAGTATAACATTGGGATAAGCTGAAGATGATCGATTGATGTACTTCTGTGCCATTTGATCATACTGTGCTCAAAGCACATAGTGCAAATATAGTAGTTTGTAACCTAAGCAGAGGCTAAAACAAACACACACACAACCTCTTCTGAGCCAAATTGCTGCTTTTTAAAAGCATGTTATTTCCTCACTATGTGATAGAATTTTAAAAATAATAAAGCAGAGATTCTGGGAGTCTGGACAATATTCCTGTAGTAGCATTTTAATTTAGCTTAGGAGACCATCAGGAAGACAGGTTCTGCAAGGGGGCTACTTGCTCAGTGTAGAAACGCAACATGAATTGTGTGCAAATCTGGAGGGACACAGATGTTCCTATCCTTGAATTAATAGAGGTAGGAAGGTCAGGAGGGTGCATATGTTGGGCTTTGTTTACTAGCAAGCTGCTATTTTTGGTGACCACCAGCCCTCTTCCTGAGTCCTCTGACACGTGCATGAAGCATTGCCCTCACTCTGATTAGGTTTTGTGATGTCATCTTATAGCCCATCAGATTTGGTATGTGGTGGTGTGATGTTATCACATTGGCTCTGTGATTCTCCACAGCCAGTAATGTGCAAGCCCTATTCAGGTGTTCCACTGGGGGAGAAATGAAACAAGCATGTTAGCTCCACCCACTCCCATGGCTAATGCCCTCATCGCTATTCTCTGCCATTTGATTCCAATCACATGAGGGATGAGAGGGCCTGGATAAGGGCCAGTGAGGAGAGGAAAACTTTTTTAAATGCACTGAAACACTGCCATGAGAGGCCAGAGATCTTTTTTTGGGATGAGGTTGGGTCTTTTGGGGAGTATTAGGTGAGAAGATCCACACAATTTAGGCTCAGCCCTTGCATATTTAGTGCAGCAAGGTTTCAGATGGCAGCTTTCCATTTTTATCACTGAAAGTATGGCACCAAATCACTGAAAGTATGTGCAAAATACAATGGGAAGTTTCCCCATACTTGTCTGCATGTGTCATTATCGCCGTAATTACATTTAACTGTTAATGTCAGCTGATTGATGCAAAGAATATTTGGCTGCTTCATTGGACTGGGCATAAAAACAGGAACTGGGAATCTAAGGTGTGTATGTTAGGAAGCCACAGCCAAAGTTGGTTTCAATCAAACCACCAACGTTAGAAATGTATCTGCACTCTCCATAACCTCCTGCTCCATACACCCCCCTCCAGTCTCCATAGCTCAGAGGTGGAGCATCTGCTTTGCATGCAGCAGGTCCCAGGTTCAATCCCTGGGATCTCAAGGTAGGGTTGGCCAGTCCTTCCAGCCTTTCACCTCCCCCACTTATCCTTTCTTGAACTTCTTACTTCTTGGCCCCCTTCCACACCCAGCGATTTAATGTGGAATTGTCACTCTTCTAGTTAACCTTCCACATGCCAATGGTGGGTGGGGTCAGAGGCAAAAGTGAGCAGAGCAATGAATGCAAATGTTTACCTTTGTAGAGTAGGCTAGTTTCTGCATGCATTCAGACTTCCCTCTCTATCCTACATCCAGGAAAACAAGAGGCATTATCATCAGAGGTCAACGACACATTCCAGCCAGGCAAAGATGGTGTAGACACCATGCATTCAAAGTGCACAAGTTCCTGCAAAGAATCCTGGGAACTGTAATTTGTTAAGGGTGCTGGGAATTGTTGTCAGCTCTTCACTGAGACAGCAGTGTCGGTGGGGGTGCAGGCAGGGCTGGAGATTCCTTGGTAATTGCAAGGCCATAAGTCCTCAGCTGGCAGCTTGGCTATAAATCTGCCAGGCTAGCAAGGAGGAAGCAAGATAAGGGCAGAGGCCGTTCAGAGCTTACATGCCAAGCCAGAAATCCAGAAGAGACGTCAGTGAAGGTCCGGGTCTAGTTTGCCGAGAGATCAGTCCAAGTCAAGGTTCAGGGGATAGTAAGACACACAGTGGTCACGCCTGACATTGTAGTCAGCAACAAGCTGAAGCCAAGGTTTGACTTTTAAGGAGCAGGTTTGTCAGCAGGTGTGAGCCATCAGCATTTTGGCCTTAAGTGGACAGGCCTGCCCCTCTTCTGCCTGACCTTCTGTTGTCTACGTTCTGCAGGTGAGGGGGGAGTATCCTGTTCACTGTCTGCGTCTGGCTGAAGGGCTTCAGCTGTGTCTGGGGTGCTCTGCAGCTGAGGGGGAGAAGGAGCTGGGTTCTCAGGAGTTTCCTCCGTTTCTCCTTCTGGGTCTGCTGCTTCTGGGTCTGCTGCTGTTACTCCCGAGTCATCCTTGTCTGATGAGTCCTCTGACGGGGCCATGACACTTGTAGCCCTGCAAGGGGTAAACTACAGTTCCCAGGATTCTTTGGGGGAAGCCATGTATGCTGCATATGCAGCCAAACACTCTCAAGAAGGGGAGAGTCCCAAGGGCCAGGTGGAGATGTTTGGTGGTCTACATTCAGTCCCTGGGCCTGAGGCCCCCATCCCTCTGTAGTGAGATAGACCTGTTGACAGAGATTGGGTTTTTCTGGTTATATAATAATAATAATAATAATAATAATAATAATAATAACGGCAGTGGTACTCTTATCTTGATAAAAGTGCAGTGGATGCCAGCACAAAATGGTTGCCGTGGGCAGCAGCAAAAAGAGAGATGAGTATTGTCACAAAAAAAAGATCTGCCTGTCGAAGTGTGGAAAGTGATGTATTTTACAGTGGGGACATAAGTGGGCAGCGCTAAAAGCCCTCCACCTGGAAACAAATTAGTCCAGTTCCTCCTGTTCTCCTTCCTTAAACTACCATCTCCTCAACCTCCTTTCCCTCCTGGGCCTGTTCCCACTTTGCTTTCCACCCCTAGCTTGGCCTCTCTTCCACTTAAAAGGCACCCACATCAGGGGAGACAAGGGATGTAAGGCTGCTCAAGGTCAGCTGAGAGTCCAGTAACTTCTGGTGACTTCTTTCCTGGAACTTTTCCACCCTAGGGGGTCATTGGAAGAACTTGTATTACATCCACAGTTGGAGGCAGCATGCTTCTGACTACCAGTTGCTGGGAACCGCAGGAGAGGAGAGGGCTGTTGCACTCAGGTCCTGCTTGCGGGCTCCCTAGAGGCATCTAGTTGGCCCCTGGGAGAACAGGAAGTGGACTAGATGGGCTAGGGCTCTTTTTATGTTTTTGTAACAAAGACGTTGTAACAACGACGTTGGTCAAAGGATGAGGGAGATACTTTGTTCGCATTTTCCGAAACAAGATGAGAAACAAAATACAATCATTCTTTGAAATTTGCACCTCTCCAAATTTTGCGATGCAGTTCTCCAGCTAAACGAGGTGTACCGAAATGCGTCTACTGGGATAAAGTGTGTATAAAAATGCATATATTAGTGATAGTAACATACAAATTTGCATTATGTATTATTTATTTTATTTATATCTTGCCGTTCCAGTAGGAGCCTGTTATGTATGGGGAAATTGCTTTGCAAAAGCGTGCATAATAGGCAAACATTCATACGAAAAGATCACAAGGCAATATCATTCCAGTCAAAATGATAAGACGTGGATAAGTTGACATAGCTAGCATGCAGGACAAGGTTCACCATGTGTTTCACAGCAGCTTCACAGTCAGCATGGGAGTTCTGGCGCACCTGAGATGCCATCAGAGAGCAAAATCACTAACAACAAACAGTAACACAAGTGGTGCTTATGATATTCTCCCTCACTGATTTCCTTCCCCACTGACTCCCTATTTATTTATTTATTTCTGCAGTAAAGCACACTCTTAACATGGACAAGCCCGGTTCCTCAGTCAGTGGACCTCTCATGAGAAATTGCAGTGGACATATAAGCACCTGTAACATGGAGACCAACATTTCCTTTGTGGGCTTTTACCTCCATCAGCCGCTCGTGGCTGCAGTCTTCATCATCTCCTACCTTCTCATCTTCCTCCTGTGCATGATCGGCAACGGAGTGGTGTGTTTTATCGTGCTGCGGAGCAAACATATGCGCACTGTCACCAACCTTTTCATCCTGAACCTTGCTGTCAGCGACCTGCTGGTGGGGATATTTTGCATGCCCACCACCTTAGTGGATAACATTATATCAGGTACATCTTGTCCCTAGGTTGCATCTGACCAAGTCGGATGGGGGGGCCAACCCTGGCCATTGGCCACACTTGGCTGGGTCTGATGGGCGCTGGGAGTCCCAGAACATCCAGAGGGCTACAGGTTCTCCATCCCTGGACTAGGTCACACTCAGAGCAGACCTATTGAAAACAATGGACTTAAGTCAGTCATGACTGACTTAAGCCAATTTCAGTGGGCATGCTCTCAGTATGGCTTATGTGGATTCAGCCCACTGCCCTTGATGTTTGGAGAGTTAGGCAAGGCAGCCTGCAAAATCTGATGAGAGTTGGGTGAACCTTTCAGCTTTTAAAAAGTTGCATTTTTCTTAACCAATGCCTCTGGAGCTTTTGCCCTCCAAGTGTTTTGGACTACAACTCCCATCATCCCCAGGCAAACATGGCCAATGGGTAGAAGTGAAGGACGTTACAGTCCAACAGGACCTTGAGGGCAAAAGCTTGGGGAAGGCTGGTGCAGAGGGGTTTCTAAAGTATTTTACTTTCATGCTGTTCCTGTAGGTTTGAATCCAGACCAAAGCTGCACACCTACACCCAGATTCCTGGGAGTAAGCCCCATTGAATTTACCTGAACTTAGCTGAATTTTGTCCCTGTTAAAACCAATGGGACAAGTTAGTCATGACTTAATTCCCATTGATGTTAGTAGGAACTAAGTTCAGTTATGTTGGTCTGGATCTATCCCAGGCTAAATATTAAATAAATATTCCCACTTGTAAAAAATCTAGTTCAGAGTGGTTATGTGGTTGTATCATAGACCCCCTCTGCACTATGCATTTAAAGCAATATTGTGCCACTTTGAAGAGTCATGGCTTCCCCCAAGGAATCATGGGAACTGTAGTTTGTAAAGGGTGCTGAGACCCTTATTTTCCCTCACAGAGCTACCATTAATAGTGATAATGGTTTAACAGTGAATCCTTCTTCCCAAAGGACCCTGGGAATTGTAGCTCTGTGAGGGGAATGAAATGAAATGGACTGCCTTCACGTCGATCCCGACTTACGGCTACCCCATGCACAGGGTTTTCATGGTAAGTGGTATTCAGAGGGGGTTTACCTTTGCCTCCCTCTGAGGCTAGTCCTCCCCAGCTGTCTAGGGCCTGCTCAGCTTGCCACAGCTGCACAAGCCAGCCCCTTTCTTGTCCACCACTGCCAGCTGGGGGGCAACTGGGCTCCTTGGGACTATGCAGCTTGCCCACGGCTGCACAGGTGGCAGGGCATGTAACCCCTGAGCCACTCACTGTGGGGTGATCTTGGGTCTCTTAACAATTTGCAGCAACTTAACAAACTATAGTTCCCAAGATTCCTTGGGGAAAGCCATGACTGGTTGGAGTGGTATGATACTGCTTTAAATGTGTAGTACAGATGGGGCCTTAGCTGTGCTATGATTCCTCAAAACTCTTCACGGATCAATAATGGTTGTAACACTGAGCATTTCAAAGGTTCGCCACATCCATCTCTCTCACTTGAGTGTATTTCTTTTGTTGTAACTTTAGGGGTATTCACGTTACATTCAATATCTGTGTACATGTGTACACCAACAGTTGAGCTATGCACTTTGTGATTCACACACAATGTTCAGTAAGTGTTTTTGAGCCTAGAGCCTGTTTTATATTACAGTAATAATTTTTTGTGGTTTTATTATTGACTAAGAGCTCCGCCCCTGCAAGCTTCATGTGCCAATTCCACTACCTAACCCCAGGTATCCTCCACCCCCTCGCCAACTTCCCCCACAACCCCCAGGTGTTGCTGCATGGCAACCAGCACCACCTAGGCACCTTATGCATCCCTTTCCCTACTACGGTTCTCCATTCATCTCATATCTTTTGCCCTTCTCACTACCCATACTCATTTTTCCAAACAGCCAAGCCAGGCCACTCAGGCTGCCACTGCCATTGTCACCACCCCACCTAGGCCGCTTATTGGTCTTCCGCCTGCCTTGAGCCCATCTTGTAGTGCCACCTGTCTGTGGCCCAGTGAATTGCAGAGTGACTCTTACATTTTTATGTATATATCGAAAGAGATATAAGAACATAAGAACATAAGAAGAGCCTGCTGGATCAGGCCAGTGGCCCATCTAGTCCAGCATCCTGTTCTCACAGTGGCCAACCAGGTGCCTGGGGGAAGCCCGCAAGCAGGACCCGGGTGCAAGAATACTCTCCCCTCCTGAGGCTTCCGGCAACTGGTTTTCAGAAGCATGCTGCCTCTGACTAGGGTGGCACAGCACAGCCATCACGGCTAGTAGCCATTGATAGCCCTGTCCTCCATGAATTTGTCTAATCTTCTTTTAAAGCCATCCAAGCTGGTGGCCATTACTGCATCTTGTGGGAGCAAATTCCATAGTTTAACTATGCGCTGAGTAAAGAAGTACTTCCTTTTGTCTGTCCTGAATCTTCCAACATTCAGCTTCTTTGAATGTCCACGAGTTCTAGTATTATGAGAGAGGGAGAAGAACTTTTCTCTATCCACTTTCTCAAGGCCATGCTTAATTTTATACACTTCTATCATGTCTCCTCTGACCCGCCTTTTCTCTAAACTAAAAAGCCCCAAATGCTGCAACCTTTCCTCGTAGGGGAGTCGCTCCATCCCCTTGATCATTCTGGTTGCCCTCTTCTGAACCTTTTCCAACTCTATAATATCCTTTTTGAGATGAGGCGACCAGAACTGTACACAGTATTCCAAATGCGGCCGCACGATAGATTTATACAACGGCATGATGATATCGGCTGTTTTATTTTCAATACCTTTCCTAATTATTGCTAGCATGGAATTTGCCTTTTTCACAGCTGCCGCACACTGGGTCGACATTTTCATTGTGCTGTCCACTACAACCCCGAGGTCTCTCTCCTGGTCGGTCACCGCCAGTTCAGACCCCATGAGCGTATATGTGAAATTAAGATTTTTTGCTCCAATATGCATAATTTTACACTTGTTTATATTGAATTGCATTTGCCATTTTTCCGCCCATTCACTCAGTTTGGAGAGGACTTTTTGGAGCTCTTCGCAATCCCTTTTTGTTTTAACAACCCTGAACAATTTAGTGTCGTCAGCAAACTTGGCCACTTCACTGCTCACTCCTAATTCTAGGTCATTAATGAACAAGTTGAAAAGTACAGGTCCCAATACCGATCCTTGAGGGACTCCACTTTCTACAGCCCTCCATTGGGAGAACTGTCCGTTTATTCCTACTCTCTGCTTTCTGCTTCTTAACCAATTCCTTATCCACAAGAGGACCTCTCCTCTTATTCCATGACTGCTAAGCTTCCTCAGAAGCCTTTGGTGAGGTACCCTGTCAAACGCTTTTTGAAAGTCTAAGTACACTATGTCCACTGGATCACCTCTATCTATATGCTTGTTGACACTCTCAAAGAATTCTAATAGGTTACTGAGACAGGACTTTCCCTTGCAGAAGCCATGCTGGCTCTGCTTCAGCAAGGCTTGTTCTTCTATGTGCTTAGTTAATCTAGCTTTAATAATACTTTCTACCAGTTTTCCAGGGACAGAAGTTAAGCTAACTGGCCTGTAATTTCCGGGATCCCCTCTGGATCCCTTTTTGAAGATTGGTGTTACATTTGCCACTTTCCAGTCCTCAGGCACGGAGGAGGACCCGAGGGACAAGTTACATATTTTAGTTAGCAGATCAGCAATTTCACCTTTGAGTTCTTTGAGAACTCTCGGGTGGATGCCATCCGGGCCCGGTGATTTGTCAGTTTTTATATTGTCCATTAAGCTTAGAACTTCCTCTCTCATTACCACTATTTGTCTTAGTTCCTCAGAATCCCTTCCTGCAAATGTTAGTTCAGGTTCAGGGATCTGCCCTATATCTTCCACTGTGAAGACAGATGCAAAGAATTCATTTAGCTTCTCTGCAATCTCCTTATCGTTCTTTAGTACACCTTTGACTCCCTTATCATCCAAGGGTCCAATTGTCTCCCTAGATGGTCTCCTGCTTTGAATGTATTTATAGAATTTTTTGTTGTTGGTTTTTATGTTCTTAGCAATGTGCTCCTCAAATGTTTTTTTAGCATCCCTTATTGTCTTCTTGCATTTCTTTTGCCAGAGTTTGTGTTCCTTTTTATTTTCTTCATTCGGACAAGACTTCCATTTTCTGAAGGAAGACTTTTTGCCTCTAAGAGCTTCCTTGACTTTGCCCGTTAACCATGCTGGCATCTTCTTGGCCCTGGCGGTACCTTTTCTGATCTGCGGTATGCACTCCAGTTGAGCTTCTAAGATAGTGTTTTTAAACAACTTCCAACTTGCTGTCATTTTAATTGTGTTCTGTAATTTTGGTAAGCTTTGTGTTTATGTAAACTGCTTTGCAGTCTCTTGTCATGAAAAGCAGTTGACAAGTACAACAAATGAATAAATAATACCATCTGTGTACACAGATAGATTAGCTGTACACTCGTACAGTGATTCACATGTAACATTCAGTGACAGTACAGTCTATGTGCCGGTATACACAATGGCGGAGCTGTGCAAATCAGCAACTGTGCACTATTTCCTACAAACAGATGTACATGTGTAGAAGCAGATTGCACCTGTGTTGTGTAACGCATGAAGAAGCCTGTTCGGATCCCCTCACCCCCAACTTTATATACAAACAAGGGACCGTATTCAACTATCTAGTTGTGCTAGCAGAAGCCAGCGCTATGATTCCTGCTAGCAAAATGGGACGTTATCCCCCTTTGCTCCCACACATCCCAAGATCTACTCTGAAGAGTCGAGAAAACCCCCAGAACAGTGGAGGGTGGGAGGGGAGATTGGGAAATGTTTGCACTGATGGTACAATCTCTTTAGCACTGTGTTGCATACAACCCAAGGACTGCACGTGATTAAATATACCTTGCTGCTCCTATCACATCCAATTTGGCCTCAATGTGTCATTTTCCATGGATGTGATGTGAACATAGTTTTAATATTTTAATTCGATGCAATTATTTTTAATACTGCAGGCTGGCCATTTGGGAATATTGCCTGCAAGATGAATGGGATGGTCCAGGGAATATCTGTCTCGGCTTCTGTCTTCACTTTGGTGGCAATTGCAGTTGACAGGTATGTGTCAGTAACAGCCTGGCATTCAATTCAGAACAACAGAAATGTCAGTTGTACCAAGGTTAGACTTTTTGTCAGCCTCTTCAGACTGTGCGATAATCACATTGTACAGGAACATCAGGAAGAGATCAGGCACGACAGAAAAATATGATCACACAGTGCCAAGGTGATGCGAGAGCTTGTTGTTCAGTAAAAGGTCATCGTGTGAAGGACCGTGTCAGAACTTGTGGAGATTAATGGTCTTCCTTTGACTAAAGTTACAGACTCCCTTCCCCAAACATTTTATGATTTAAGCTTCACGGGAAAAGATGTATAGACCTGTTTTAAAATAGGTGCCGTGGTTGGCAGTTCATTTCTGGGTCCAATTTAAGGAACTCGTGCTAGGATTTAAAGCCGTAAATGACTTAGGGCCCAAATATCTGCCTCCTTCCTTACAGACCTTCTTAGGTGTTGAAACTGGCAATTATTTTTAATACTGCAGGCTGGCCCTTTGGGAATATTGCTGGCAAGATGAATGGGATGGTCCAGGGAATATCTGTCTGGGCTTCTGTCTTTCACTTTGGTGGCAATTGCAGTTGGTAGTTCCACCACCCTCAGAAGTTGGGGTGGTGGTGGTCCTGGACAGGGCATTCTCTGCAGCAGCCCCTAAGTTGTGGAACTCCCCACAGAGGTGCATCTGGCACCATCACTATACAGCTCCATTCTGCAGAAGGTCCCAGGTTCAATCCCTGGCATCTCCAGGAAGGTGGGAATCTCCTGTCTGTCTGAAACCCTGGATAACTGTTGCCGGTCAGTGTAGACAATGCTAAACCAGACACATTCAACCATTAATGATTGTTGATAGTTTCCAAACCAACCGTGCATTATTTGGTCCTTGGTAATATTTTTTTAAGTATTACTTCACTTATTTACATATATTCCATTTATATTTTTTTAAATGAGGTTGTAATATCTGTTTTTATCTGATGATTCAGTGGTCTGTTGACTGTGATAAAAATTTGATTTGATTTACTAAACTAGATGGGCCAATGGGCTGATTCAGTGTGACAGCTTCTTATGTTCCATGGGAAGGTGTGTTTGAAATCGGAGGTGTGAAAAATGGAAACCTTGCTTTTTTTCCATGAACTTGCAGGTGTTTTTATCTCTTCATCGCAGGTTCCGTTCCATCGTCTATCCATTTAAACAAAAGCTTACCATTTGGACGGCGGTTGTCATTATAGTCGTCATCTGGGTCCTGGCCATTGCCATTATGTGCCCATCTGCGGTGATGTTGAAGGTGGAAGAATCAAAGCATTTCCGAGTGATGCTCGGCTACGGCAACAAAACTAGCCCTATATACTGGTGCCGGGAGGACTGGCCAAACCAGGAGATGAGAAAGATCTACACAACTGTGCTCTTTGCCAACATTTACCTGGCTCCTCTCTCTCTCATTGTCATCATGTACTCTCGGATAGGGATCACTCTCTTCAACACAGCTGTGCCTGCCTGCGGGAAGCAAGGCCAGGAGCGCCACTCCGTTTACAAGAAGAAGCTGAAAGTCATCAAGATGCTCATCATTGTGGCATTGCTTTTCATCCTCTCTTGGCTGCCTTTGTGGACCTTGGCAATGCTTTCTGACTATGCCGACTTGAGTGAAGAGCAGCTGCAGATCATCAATATCTACGTCTACCCTTTTGCTCACTGGTTGGCCTTCTTCAACAGCAGCATCAACCCCATCATCTATGGCTTTTTCAACGAGAACTTCCGGCGAGGTTTCCAAGCAGCCTTCCGGCTTCAGCTCTGCTCCGGAGATGTGATGCCCAGGGAGATCTATTCCCAACGGGGACAAAGCAATGCTGTTTTACCGGCAGCTGCACCCCAACAGCCTGGCCCAAGCACTACATCAACGGGGAGGTCAACTCAGAAAGGGAACTGGATGGAAAAGACCCAGGTTTTGATGATGGAGAACCTAGAAAAGGCTTCCAATAACAACAGCATTAAGCAGGACCTGCTGTGAACTACCTCAACCATTTGGTTTGGTGACCTTGCCAAAAGAGTCATGATATTCAAGCCCTACCTGGCAAAAACTACTACAGCTATTTTAGGACTGCCTTGCTTGTACAGAGTATTTGTATTATATTTTATTGTTGGAAGGGGAGGGGAAAATGCTTTTCCTGTGTCGGTATGAACCAGGAGTGATTATATCGTCAGCTAAAAGTGACATTTGGATCACCCCACTAGAGCAGTCCTGACTCCTGGTAGGCTTTGGGTCCCAGTTTATTTATTTATTTAACAACATTTATATGCCGCTTGATTGAGAGCCAGTGTGGTGTAGTTGTTAGTGTTGGACTACGACCTTGGAGACCAGGGTTTGAATCGCTACACAGCCATGAAGCTCACTGGGTGACCTTGGGCCAGTCACTGCCTCTCAGCCTCAGAGGAAGGCAATGAATGGTAAACCCCCTCTGAATACCACTTACCATGAAAACCCTATTCGTAGAATTGCCCTAAGTTGGAATCAGCTTGAAGGCATTTCCACTTTTTGATTGTTGAAAATCTCTCAGTGGTTTACAAAAAAAAGAAAAAACCCTAGCAGGATGCAAAGAATTAGAAAATATATGTGTGCATGTCCCCCCCCCAAAAAGCTTGAACAACCTACTCCAAGAGATGCTGTCAGATACATGGCCACAACCCTTCAGATTTGAAAATATTTCCAGTAGAAAAAACAATCCTGGGTCACTTAAAACATGATATACCCTAACACTTCATGGTTTCAACTTGGAAAATAACACATAAACTTTTAACTCTGCTTTTGATTATTTGAGAATACCTCTTACATCATTTGCATAGAAGGTATCACCACCCTAAGAATTCCTTCTTTGAAGCTCAGGGATGGAGAACCTGTGGCCTTCCAGCTATTGTCAAGACTACAACTCCCAGCATTCCTGAGCATCAGCTGTGCTGGCTGGAACAGATGGGAGTTGGAGTCTAACAACATCTGGAGAGCCACAGACACTCCCTATCCCAAGACAAGCCTTGGGAGCTGTGCTGCAGAGAAAAGTGAGAGCCAGAAACACTTTTAAAAAAACTAAATAACATTAAAGCTAGCAGTTTTTCCAGTCACTTATTTACAAGTATTTAGATCCCTCTACACAAGTGCACACAAATGGACACAGATGTGTATGCATGTATTTAATTCATATCTGTGTTTATTTCCTGAAAGTTCAGCGTAACACCTGTTATCATTAAAAGCATAAAAGGAGTCACTACATTAAAACAACCTTCTGTTTGCTTAACTGTCACTACCAGGTGCCATAGATGTCATGGGGCACATCAGACATGCTTGTTTCAAAGCCAGCAAACAAACAAACCAAAATTTGAGAAGACCCAGTGCAGCCAGGGCTGGCGCCAGAGGGTGGCCAGGTCAGGCCCTGGCCAAGGGCCCGTGTGGCCAGAGGGGCCCCTGAAGGGCTCTTCCTTAGGGTGAGAGGGTAACACTCCAGTTATGCGATCTCTGCAGCAGTGACTCCTGAGTCTGCCTTGGGTTGAAGAGATGGAGCTCTCAGACCCCCCCCCCCATACAGACAGCAAGGGCTTCAATAAGCTCGCACACATGCACCACCTACCTCTTCCGTCACTGTGAATATTGTGTGTGATGCGTCTGCATGCCTGCCATCAACTAAGATGGTAGCAGGGGCTTTCCTAAGGGGCTGACGTCCTCGCCACAATCTTGGTCGATGGCAGACATGTGTGCACAGTGCGCATGGCACTGACAGCAATGGGAGAGGTAGTTGGCACATGTGAGTGGGTGCAGCGGGCCCGGGGGAGGCTGGTGCCCAAGGGCCCAGTCATGCCTGGCACTGGCCCTGAGTACAGCTCTAGACACATCACTCCTGCACCCTGTATTCCATATATGATAATCTTCAACATGAACTGAACCTTCCATCAACATGAAGCTCTTACCAAAACATCTCAGTCCCATGATGGTATCATTACAAAGGCACTAACAACTTAATCCTGCATGGGTTTATTCAAAAATAAGTCCCAATGAGTTCAGTGGGACTTATTCCCAGGTAAGTGGGAATAGCAGGCATGGAGAGCTCTCCAGATATTGCTGAACTGCAACTCCCGTCAGCCCTAGCCTGCCTGGCCAGTGGTCAAGGATGCTGGGAGTTGTAATTCAACAACATCTGGAGGGGCACAGTTTCCCTATCCCTGGGGTGTAGGATTGCCACCTCAGACAATGTTGGGGATAGCACTCACAGGGAAGAAGGCAGTCCCTCAGGTGTGTGTTAAATAGCTTGAGGCATTCTTCCTCACTGTGGTGTCCTCTGGATGTTTTAGCCTACAACTCCCATCAGCCTCCAACAGCATAGCCAGTGGCCAGGAATTATGGGAGAGCACCAGGTGGGAGAAAGCTGGCTCAAGGCATTCTGACAAGTGTCGACATCAGCTCATTTTACTTCCCTAAGTTTGGTGCCACTGGCTTTCGCAAGTCTGAATTGTCGTTCTTGGCCCGTGCCGGTCCACACCTTGAGCATGTTTGCCTTGCTTGCATTATTACTATCTACCTATCCCTTCTTATTAATGTAATGTAATGCCAAACCACAGTTGGTGCATGTCCTGATTGTTTCTGATATTTGGGAAATATTTTGCCTAAGCTGTGGCAGAAAAAAAAAATGATTTTAAGTCGTGGGGTGAGGAAATCATCTCTGTATGCATTTAGAAAATCATGAGATTTGAAAACCATAATGAATATGCTGCTTTTAACTGGTATATTTCAACGATTTTAATTGGCATGTGTATTTTTGCCACATTTGTATCATGTTTTTACAGGTTGGCTTGGGAATGCATGTATGGAAGCCACAGCCTAACTAAAGCCAGTTGCGACTTTTGTGCGCTTACCTGGGAAGATGCTTCTTAATACAGTGGGAAATAGCCAATTAGGGTTCTTTGCTCTGTTGTGCTAACAGGGGCATCGCTCGTGGAAGAGGTAAGGGGAGGCAGTTATGCCAATTCCCCCTCCCCTCTATCAGCTGCCAGCAATCTCCAAAAATCTCTTCTGGATGGTTGGGAGACCAGGAGGTGTAGGGTGGAAGGGAAGGAGGAATCAGCAATGATGGCCTCCCCTCCTGTTTCATCAGTGAATATGTCTCACTGGATCACAAATTCTTGCACTTGTGCAAGGGCAAAAATGGGGTATCATCCAGTGTGACATATTTCTGAGCCAACCTGTATAGGGTGGAGCTATGAGTCCCACTCACATAGTAACTAACTTGTTAATTGAGCTCAGTGGAACTTAGACCACATTCACACTATATATTTGAAGCACTGTGAAACCATTGTATAAACTCATGGCTTCCCTGAAAGCATCCTGGGAACTGTAGTTTGATAAGGGTATTCAGAGTTGTTAGGAGACCTCCTCATAGAGTTACAATTGCCAGAGTTCCCTGGGAAGAAGGATTGTTTGTTAATCCACTCTGGGAATTGTAGTTCTATGAGGGGCATAGGGATCTCCCAACAACTCTCAGCACCCATTACAAACTACAGTTCCCAGTGGTCTTCGGGGGAAGCCATGACTGTTTAAAGTGATATAATACTCCTTTAAATGTATAGTGCAGATGTGGCCTAAGTAAGAAGACTGAGGTTAAAGCATGCTCACATTCTCCAAGCGCTTGTACCTTGCAATGGCAACATGATGCAGCCTTCCCAGCTGCCTGCAGTTTGTGATGTTTAGAGGAGTTATCCCATAACATCTTCCTTTGGGTTTTAAATGAAGCTGGGGAGGATCACTGATTTAGTTTCTAAAAGAAGTCCTTTTACCTTTTATTTTTTTAAAAAAAACACAATGATTTATTTAAAAGTAAAAAAAGACTTTTTAAACAAATGGACAAATGCCAGGATCAAGGCTCCCCAGTTTCCTGCACTTTAGGAAAGGTCAGCTGAGGATGTCATGGGAATGTGTGGGCACCCAGGAAGGCTGCAGAATGCAAACCAGCAGGGAGATAATTTGCGGAATGAAAGAAAGGGATAAAAAGCAGAAGAATGTCTGCCTTGCTCATTTTTGAATGCAATTTCTTTTCTCATTAAATGATGGAGAATGCTGAGCATGCATGCGTACATGCGCACACGCACACACAGTCAAAATGTTTGGCAGAGCACTATGCTCATTCCACAGGAAACAGGCTACACTATGGGAAAGTTACGTAAGCCAGACTGCTGTAGCTTTTGCTTCCTTCTGGTTTACACAACTTTCATAGGGAAGGCTTAAAAGTATCTTTCTATAGACTATTCTGTTGATTTTGGATTGAGGGGTTGTGTTCCTTTCCGCCTTTTCTTTTTAATTGCGCGCATGGCAAGTTAGCTGAGCTCTGAAATAAAATTTAATACAAATGGCCAGTGCAAAATTCAAGTTGAAAATTTCACTTTGCAATTTTTTAAAAAAAAAATAGCCTTCATGGGAACTTTAAAGACACACCTCAAGTACAGCAAGATTTTAAAGCAAGTATACGAAGTTTCAGCCCCAGTTGAAAATAATGCTGAACCCCATAATTATTGAAAAATAAAAATAGCATGAAATCATGTTAGAAGTATATATATATATATGTATACCCCAAGGGAAATCCTTCTAAGTCTCCATGTCCCCCAGGATGGGCAAAAGACAGTAAATAATATACAACAGTGAATTAACTTTTGGAATTCACAGCTATGGGAGTCAGTGATAGCCACCAGTTTAGATAGCTTTAAATGCAAGGTGAACAGATCTAATGAGAATGGATCACTCAATGGCTATTAGTTGTGATGGCTATGTAGAGCATCCATGTTCAGAGACAGTGTATCTCTCAATAGCAGTTACTTGAAACAGCAGCAGGAGCGGGCCATTGCCTTCATGCCTTGTTTGTGGGCTTCTCAGAGGCATCTGACTGGCCACTAATGAACGATGGACCTTTGGTCTGATCCAGCAGGGTTCTTCTTACGTTCCTATTTCCAGGAAAGACTTTTCAGTGATGTTACAAAACTGCAGTTTTCCACAATGATTTGTGGAAACCAGAACTATTGAAGGAGTTTCCAAATTGGTTTCAATTAGTAGCATGAATGAGTGTAGTGGTGTAGTGTGGTGTAGTGGTTAAGGTGTTGGACTACGACCCGGGAGCCCAGGATTCGAATCCCCATACAGCCATGAAGCTCACTGGGTGACCTTGGGCCAGTCACTGCCTCTCAGCCTCATGAAAACCCTATTCATAGGGTTGCTGTAAGTGGGAATCGACTTGAAGGCAGTACATTTTATGAGTCCTAAAAAGAAGAGGACAGATAAATTATCTTGAATCTGCCTTCTTTTTGGTCTTACTTTTTAAATTCTGCATCATTAGCTACTAACCTCTCTTGGAACTGATGCTTTAAATATTGGGTCCAGATTTCCCAGTCTGTTTCCGGAGGTGTTTAATCTACCACGATGAACCCATTATCAGTAACCCTACAGATAGACTTGCCTAATAGGCTGGTATTGTTTTTGGCCACCAGCCAAATGGGCCATTTGCATTTTTGGCAGCTTCTGCCTGGATAATTGTGTGTTCTCTCTCACTCCTTCAAGCTTGGCCATCTTTGAGCCATCATATGGTGAGGATTTTCAAGCCTTCCCTTTATTCTTAGTTTTGTATCAATTTCTCCCTTCAGGTATCTGCCTTGGTTACTTTTGTGCTGTGATGTGTTGCTTCTGAGTAAATCTAAAGAACTTTAAAAAAAAAAAAAAGGATTGAGAATCTGAAAAATAAAATGGAAACAAACACTTGTTGTGTCATCTTTGTTTGACTGTTCAAACAATGTTGCCTTTCACGACCACTACCCCCAAAGCATTTGCTTTATAAAAATGGTCGGTGCTTGGCTGTTGTTCCCATTTAAAATGCGATGTACAGTACTGGCGATGCTGTTTCAAAAGAGATAATCATAAAGCTTTATGACAGAAAAGCAATGTTACAATGATTAAGGGATCAGAGCATCTTCACTACAAGGACAGTTTAAAGTGTTTGGGAGGGATTTATTGTTATTTAGAGGAAAAAAGAGGTTAAGAGGTAGGGAAGGTATTATAGCATTATGAACAATGTGAAAAGCATGGATAGAGGGAAACCTATCCACCAATTTTTTAAATAGTTTTGAGTGAGTGCCATAGAAAGGCAGGGTATAAATGTAATAAATAAATAAATAAATGTATCTCTTCCTTCCCTTGGATCACCCCCCAGGTGACAGAGTCTATGCTCTCTCACTCACTCACTCACTCACTCACTCTCACACACACACACACTTTCCCAAGGGATCTTTGTAAAAGTCAGATCCAGTAGAATTAATCCGAGCCTTGATAAGCACATAGAGAGGAAAGAGGAAAGAGGAAAGGGTGTCACTCTTCCAACTTCCTCTTTCAGCTCTGTGGATTTTCCAAGGAAGAAAATGGCAACTGCCTCAAAACCAAGGAGACAGAGAGTAGGTGGGGTTTTGTGGATGCTAGGAGAAGACCTGAAGGGCACCATTGCTATTGGGCACTACATTCGTGTTCCCTGTACTAGTTTCCTAGTCAAACTTACCAGCGGTTAGCCCAGAGCAAACAAAGGAAGCATGACTGAATGCCGTGCATAATGAAGTTATGGAACTCACTGCCACAACTTGTGCATGTGACATTAATGGGTGGGAGGCCTCCTTTGTTTCTTGGAACTGTGAATAAAGGAGGGGGCTTCCATCAACCAGAGCTCACAACAACCAACCAAGCTTTAGGTTTATTGTCCACCTTTGCTTTGCCCACTGCTCTCAGTAAGCTAAAGGAAAGTACAGGGGACGTGCCTCAAAGGTGCTACTAATCAAAAGATCCAACAGTTCTTCTCAACAAGAGAAGGTTTGTAGCTTAGAGACAGAACATCTGCTGTGCATGCAGAAGGTCCCACGTTCAATCCTGTACATCTCCAGGTAGGGCTGGAAGAGACTCTTGTCTGAAATCCTGCAGAAAAACTGCTGGTCAGTGTAGACCAGGGGTGAGGAACTGGATCTGGCTGGCAGCTCCTTACTTCCTTACTAGATCTTTATCTCCACATAACCCTCTGGTAGGCCACATTTGATAGGTGGGTGGGGCCACCCACCTGTCAATCACCTGATGTCACAACATCAGGGAACCCATTTTTGCCTATACGGTTTAAAACTCAGATAGCATGGGGGGAGTGTGTGCAGCTGATTGTCAGTATTGGGGGAGCCCTATGCTCAACTCTACTCAAGCACTGACAGCTGATAGTTGGCAGTGGCTAGTGCCCCACAAGGAGCTTTGCAGTCACTACTGATCAGATGACTGGTGGTGCTTGCAAAGCCCTGCCTTGACCTGCCGACACCTGGCATCATCTATGACATCACTGTGCGGCTTATCCAAAACAGCCTCATGGGCCAAATGGGGAGGTCTGGTGGGCCTAATTAAGCCCCATGGGCCTGAGGTTCCCCACCACTGGTGTAGACAATACTGAGCCAAATGGTCTAAGGCAGTTTGCTATGCTCCAGTTAGGAAGGCAATGGAGGAGAAGAGAGGATAGAGAAGAGAGGAATGGGAGGGGCAAGCATGAGTTAACTTGAGCATAGGGCAGCAGTCAGGTAGATGCCAATTGCATCTCCTCCTAATAAAACATATAGTGGTGAATTTTGTCTCCAAACAAGACCATGATGAAGTGTTGGCAGCTCCTCTGTAAATGTTTAACTATAAGGAAGATTTTGATGAACTGTTGCGTCAGTTTTCCCTGATGAAGACAATGAAAATGTGTCTGAAATGACTTACTCAGGCATAACTGGATGGGCTGTTCTTTCAGCTTTTGTGAAACCCAGGGAGGAGAGCTAAGTTCAAAAGATTCAGGGCACAGTTGGGAGATTCAGGACAGGCACAAGTAAGGGCTTCTTCATAGAGTGTATAATTTAACTACGGAACACACTCCCATAAGTTGTAGTCATGACCACCAACGTGGACCACCTTTAAAAGAGGATTAGACAAAGTCCTGGATGATATGGCTGTCAAAGGCTACTAGCCACAATGGCTGTGTTCTACCTCCACTGTCGGAGGCAGGATGCTTCTGAATACCAGTTGCTGGGAATCACGGGTAGGGAGAGTACTACTGCACTCAGGCCCCGCTTGTGGGTCTCCCATGGGCATCTGGTTGGCCACCGTGAAAACAGAGTGCTGGACAACAAGGCTTTTTGGCTTGATCCAGCAGGGCTCTTCATGTGTTCGTTGATATAATGGCCACCACTCAAGCAAACTAAATAGGATCTTGAGACGGTGAAAGTGAAAGATATAAAAATAAGTATTGGAATAAAGTGTATTGGAATAAAGAGCTGGGAGCTGAACATTTTAGTTAGGTAGTTAGGGAGGGAGGGTGCAATCCAACTCATATTTATGCTGGGCTGAAGGGAGTTGGATGTGGAGGACCCCTCGCTGTGCCAGCAGGGTCCTGGCTCTGCTGGGCTCTGCTGGCAGCAGCCCCTTGCCCCAGCTCAGCCACGGGGAGCCGGGTCCCTGCCAGTTCAGCTGCAGCAGAGCCACTCAGCCAGGGGTCTGCCAGGGAAGCCCAGTCCGGCAGAAGGGTTGCTGGTGGAAGACCCCAAAAAAGGAGTGTTCTGGGTGTGTGTCAGAGGAGGGGCTGAGGGAAGGGAGCTTACACAACATCCAACTCCTGTTCAGAGCAGTCCTTCAGGTTCCGATCCGGGCCAAAGTTACACCGAGAAAAAGGTCCGTCTAATTCTAAGAGAAGTCAATGGGGAGCGCTTCCTTGCTGGTAGGGGTATTTGCAAGAGCTGCCATTTTCTTTCCTGTCCATGCATGTAGCTCCCGGCTGAGCTGATGTTCAATGGGTACCTCCTTCACTGACACTCCTTCCGCTGGCTTCCCCTGAGCTGAATTGCTCTGCCTTTAAGTTAGTTAGTTATATCCCACCTTTCCTCCAAGGAGCTCTAGGCAGAAACTATGGCTCGCCTCCTCCCTATTTTATCCTCCGAGTGACCCTGTGAGACAGGCTAGGCGAAGAGGGAGAGAGTGGGCCCAAGGTTACACCCAGGGAGCTTTGTGGCCGAGTGGCGGGTCTGAACTCTGTCCTCCTGGGTCCTACCCTGCCAACGCTAACCAATACACCACGACAAAGCTATAAAGGGGAATGCTCACCGTTTGACGGCAATTTTGGGGAGAAGCAATGTGAAATGAGTTTGTTGCATTCATTTTCACATGGGGGAGAGAGGCATGCTGGCCAATCTGAAATAATTTCCATGTGCTGAGAATTCTGTAGAAGAGCATCAAATATAAACTGTCAAAAAATCACCAAAGCCAGAGGGGAGTCAGCTGGGAGTTCAAAAAACCAATCTAGATATGAATGTACTGTGCTGCTGATGCCAATATGCCACCTTCTCCTGACTGCAACCAGTTATCTCCTCTTCTCTTTCCTAAGAATTAACCCTCGCTGCTCCTTATGCTTAGGATACTTTCATGTTGTGTCTTTTCCCTTTCAGTTCCTCCCAGGCTGGCTGGCTGGCTGGCTGGCTGGCTTGCTTGCTTTCCTTCCTTCCTTCTTTATTTATTTATTAAATTTATACCCCGCCTTATGGCCGAAAGGCCCTCAAGGCGGCTTACAAAAACACAAACATAACAACACATCATAATACATCAATACAATAATGCAATTCTCAAAATTAAATAACAAATAACATTATTAAAAGAAAAGAAAAAACACTGAAATGTGTCACAATAAATCCTTAGTTTTGGCACCTGCCGGTGTGACATATTTGAATGGACAGAGCTCAGAAGTGGGAAACAGGCCTGCGGGCCAAATGCTGCCCTGGGCTCCTTCTGGGAGAAAGGGCAGGGATATAGATTTAATAAAGCAATAATACAAATAAATCAATGCGGACCTCCAGACCTCTTCATCTGGCCCTCAGCACTCTCCCCAGGATGCATGCATCACTGTGGCCACAAACCCAGCTCCTTAAGCCACTCCTTCAAATGCAGTACATGAGTGCGGTGGCCCTTTCCTGCGGTTGCTCCCTGCTGACTGGCATTTTGGAGACGCTGCCTTGCATTCTGGAGGAAGTACAGAGCTGTCATGGTTAGTAGCCATCGGCAGCCTTAGCCACCATGAAACAGTCACAGCATTTGACAGCCAGTCAACAGGAGGAGCAGCAGCTTCAGCTTGAACAGAGAGCAACGAAACATCACTGTGACAAATGTCGTCATTACCACCATCAGTTTATTACAGTTGACAGACCAGAAATGAGACCAAAATTGACACCATGCAATGCATCATCATCCTACGCCTGGAGCAGAATACAAAGCAAGGGGTAACATAAATGCCATTGGCTTTATGGTGTGATATATTTTGGCTTCTTTTTTTTAATGTTGTGTAAGTTGCTTAGAGACCTTCGGGTAATAAGTGACTAACCAGACTAATAAATAATAGCAATAATGGCCTAAAAATGATCCGACCAGCTGCAGATGGCTAATTGCCTTCTTGTTCTCACTGCCAGTGATAAAAAATGTGCCCACTGGTAATGGCACCCATGGGATTTTATCTCTCAGCAAATATTAATAATGTGAAGACTTTAATGAACTATAGATTTAAAACACACAACACACACACACACACACAATGTGAACCTAAGAAGGGTGGTGCACAGCTGCCAACTGAACTGCTTAGTTGTTTGTTCATGCTAAGGGGATGGTTATTGTGTTATGATTTGTTGCTTTCAGTTTGTATGTAATTTTTGCCCCAAGCAGCGCCCTCCTTTTTCTAACGGCCATGCTGTTGCCTTTTCTGGGACTCCTGCACCAGGTGGCTATAAGTGGCCATGGATGGTGTTGCTGTAGATCCCAGCAGCAGTTTGAAATATTATTTATCAAGCTTGAACTGCTTCATATTCCAGGTACTCCTCAGCAGTTGTGGAGTCAATGGTCCTGTGATGTTTCTCCTCTCCACCCCACTCACTTGTTTGTTGTTATTATTATTTAAAATGACAGGGAACTTAGTAAGTTTTCCAGAGCTTTATTCTGGATTTCCAGAGCTAGATCCCGATCCACTCTGTGGTCTAAATCTGTGGGCCGTGAGGAGGAGGGCCAATCTGCCCTGTCCCAAAGATGGGGCTACCCACCCCATTCCAGCTCTGTCCCCAAAGTTATTTAGGGGGTGGGGTTAAAGGTTTTTTTTAAAAAGAAACAAAAAAACCAAAAGTGTTTGGGCTGGGGGAAAGAAGGAGATGCCATGTCTTCTTCTCCCACCCCCCACCGACTGACAGCAAGCAGGTGAGGAAGAGCTGAGGAAGCCACCACCATGATTGAGGTCCAGCTGGCCCAGCACAGCGCCTGATGGGAACCAGTGCCATTGAGGGCCATGGCAGGATAGGGTGGCCTCTAAGGAGAACCAAGATGAGGAAGAGGAAGAAGTGCAGCTGCCATCACCTCACAGGAGGATGCCCCCATCTGCCCCCTCTCTTTCTCTGTCTTCCAGCCCACCAGCATCCCCTCCTCCATCCACACCATGGCCTAGCTCCAACCTCTTGAGCCCCAGTTCCCCCAGGTGGATCAGTGAGAGGTATCAGAGGAGGGGGAGGAGGAGGCTTTCAAGGGCAGGGAGGGGGAGATGCTGACAGCCCTCAAGTTCTCATGGACAGCCCTCCCGTCAACGCGGCTCCGGGCCCAACTGCAAGCATGCCAACAGAGCTGTTGGTAAGCGATCTGGTGCGCAACCCAACTCCACCCCCCCCGGGATTCCCCACCCGGCACTTCAAATGCTCCTTGCCAACCTGCACCCCGCCCCCAAGATTGAGCCAGCACCTTGTGAGCCTTTGCTGTCAAATGAGCAGATGGAGGCTCATCCCCTTTTGCCCTGCGTGAGACGATGCGAGAAGTGGGATGGTCAGAAGATGATACTTCACAGGAGTCAGAGATTACGGGCAAAGACCTTCCCTATTTAAGGCGGCGCCCCCCTGATTGGGGTGCTGAGTCAACTTACTCCACACACTGCAGAGAATGTCTTGTTAGCTTAGTTAGGGTCATGAGTGAGTCAGCATAGTTAGGTCTATGAAGTGCACTGTCTTTGATGTAACCGTTACTTTAATAAAACAAGAATTATTTCCAGTCTCACCTCCATCTCGTGTCTCACACTCTGGGCAGAACACAACCTCAGCCCCTCACTTCACTCTTGCCTCGGTCTTTGCCGCCACCAGCACCCTCACCATGTCATGCGTGTTCTACAGGTTCTCTTCTTCCTGACCTATGCCCCACCCCCTGGTAGTTCCGGATCACTCTGGGCTTCTGTACTCGATCCATAGCGATCAGGGACTATCTGAACCTGACTCAACCGAGGCTCAAAAGCCTCCAAAGAGGCCCAATTTGGCTCAGTCCTTGGTTGAATATGAAGCACAGCCCTAGTTGGATTTGTCCCTACTGAAATTAATGTGAAAGTGAAACTCCCCAATGCTGAAGCTAAGGGCAGATACACACTTGAAGTTTTGCTGGATTCAGTGAGACTCCACCTCTGTTTTCTGAATGCAGGAACACATGACATTAGTCAAACTCTGCCCTCTTTTACCCCAAAGCCTCTTAAGTTGCAGCTTGAGCATGTTTTACCTTGAAGTCAGTTTCACACAGCCTTCAAAACTGACTTGCCATCAACCCCATTGCCACTCCAGGTGTGTTCAGTGAAAACACTTTGCTGTAGGCTCAGGCAGACACAGTGATTGGCCCAACACTTTGCTGTGTGCAGTCCTAAACAGCAGTGGGGAAGGAAGATGTGTCCAGCCATGGGCAAATATGTTTGAAATCTCTGCTAAAACTCTGCTAAAATGTCTTAGGGTTAGAGTTGTTCGCAAATAAAGCAAAATTGTGAAGTGCATGTGGCGACTATGGATTGGGCGAGGGTGCCTCCAGAGTGTAAGTATTTTGATGGAGGGATTTAAGTGCATGCCAGGGAATTTAGGTTTGTACAATTAAAGTGGACAGGGCTGGCACCAAAGGGCGGACAGGTCAGGCCCTGGCCAAGGGCTTTTGAAGCCCTCCTTATGGTGTGGGGGTAGCACTCCCCTTCTGAGATCCTCAGCAGGGTCAACTCCCAACCTGGTGCTCCCAGGGCCCCCCCCACAAACCATGCAGGCCTACCGTGCCTGCCTGCTCCACCTACCTCTCCTCCCTTTCTGTGAATGTCCTGTGTGCTGCGTGCACAGCTGCCATCAACCAAGATGGCAGCAGAGGCTTCTCTAAGAAGCTGATGCCCCTATCACCATCTTGACTAATGGCAGGCATGTGCATGCACACAGTGTAGCATGCATGTGTGCCATCAATGAACATGGCAGTGGGGGTATCAGCCCCTTAGAGAAGCCTCCACCGCCATCTTGGTTGATGGCAGCAACCTGCATGCCCAGCGTGCAGGGCATTCACAGAAAGAGAGAAGAGGTAGGCGGAGTGGTCCCACCCAGTCGGGGGGGGGGCTGGGAGCGGGGGTCCCAGGTCAGGTTGGCGCCCAAGGGCCCAGTCATGTCTGGCACCAGCCCTGAAAGTGGATTAAAGTGCTCTGTCATCCGAGCACAACAAATCCCCTTTAAAAACGAAATGGACTTTTTGTGGTTAGGAAGTGATGGGAAAATGCATTGAAAAGTGTGGGATTAATGGGAAGATGGAAAGCAAATCAAGGTGCATACAGGACGAATGCTCATTGTCATATAATCTCTGTGCAAAGAGATCAGAACGAATGCTCAATAAAGACTGGATACATTCTAAACGCCCCACAAACTTTGGGCAAGCAAATCAGGATGAATGCTCAACAAATGGATCATCTGGAAGAGCCTTATAACACCGGTGGAATCCTACAGGAAGCACAAAGAGTTTTGATAAAACGAGCACAATCTCTTGTGCCAGCCAGGGAAGCACCAACAGAAGAAAATGCTGGGAACACTCATTTTGACAGTCAAGGTTTACCTGTGGTTCCATGGCTTCAGCAGGCCATCAGCAAAGGTAGCAAGTCTTGAGAAAGGACCATAGCTCAGTGGGTAGAGCACCTGCTTTGCATGCAGAAGGTCCCAGGGTCAATCCTCAGCATCTCCAGGAAAGGCTAGGAAGGACTCCTGCATGAAAACCGTGGAGAGCCACTGCCAGTCAGTGTAGACAACGCTGAGCTTGATGGATCAATGGTCTGACTCAGTATGAGGCAGCTTCCTAAGTGTAACATTACTTATTTTGTTGAACAAAATGAACATACTGTTTACTCTACAGAAGGTCTCTAAATTGTTCCCAAATATTTGTTAAGATCAGCAGTATGTTACATACTGATGGGACCAAGCTAGGGATGGAAAGATCTGTCCGGTTCGGTTCTCCCATTTTCCAACTTAAATTCAGTTCTCCACATTGCTGCAGATACTTGCAATTTTTTTAAAAAATCCTCATGACAATTGTCCGGTTTAGTTGGAATTTCTTCCAGTAAACACATTTTTGTAGGCAGTTCTGACTAATGTACACATCTTTGCAAGCAATTTCTAATTCTATCATGCATTTTTGTATGTTATCTTCACTCATATATTCATTTTTATGCACACTTTCCCCTAACATGCATTTTTGTAAACATTGGTTGGCGAACTGTGTTGCAAAATTCTAATAAGTGCAAATTTCGAAGGACAGGTGTGTTTCGGTTCTGATATTGCTTCGGAAAGTGTGAATTTGATAGATTCAGCTTGAAATGTGAACTGAACTGTATTTTCCCCCCAAGACACAAGCATAATTGCAAGCACTGTGCTGTTAGAATTGTTAAGAATATTTCCACTGAAAACTAGAATTTTAGCAAGTATTAGCTGATTAACGCTATAGGCCTAGTTAGCAGGGCTGTGCACTGGATCTGGCCAAAGCCCAGATCTTGAACTGAGCCAATTCAGGCAGGATCTGGGTTTTGGCCAGTTCATGTCAAGACAGCCCTGGATCACCCCATGTCAGATCAGCACGCCTGGAATGATCTAGGACTGTCAAAACGTAAGGCACGCAGGTGGCTACACATGCCGGTTCCAGCAAGGGAACACTTGTATGTAGCCAAAGTGAAAAGGACTGAACCCTTTGTTCTGCAGCTGGTGAACAGAGAGTGCAGTCCTACTGGCTGCAGGGGTCTGCTTTGTCAACATGATTTGGATTTGGATTCCTGCACTCAGCAGTGGGTTGGACTTGATGGCCTTATAGGCCCCTTCCAACTCTACTATTCTATGATTCTATGAACACATTCCCCACAGGAAACACCCTGATGAAGTAGCACCCAGCAAGACTGAACTTTCTGCTCAATCACTCCTTCTTCCACTTCCCGATCATATGTTTAATAGGGTTGAAAACCCTAATTAAAATTCTAGGGCTGGCCCCCAAATTGATTCAGGGCCTGGATCCAGGTCAGGTTGGCCCCAGATCGGCCTGGGTTGGGGCCAATCCAAAGTGCCAGACCAGGCCCCGAATCAGATTGGTGTGCATGGAGGGGAGTATGCACAGCCCTACTAGTTAGGCTGCAAGAGGCATGAGCTGGAAATGAGCGACTGTGAGGGGTATACTGGACAAGTGGCTGAAGACGATCAACTGGCTACATTAGCGAGAGGAGTGATGCAAACAAGCAGGGCCCAGAAATTCACCCAAAAAAAGAAGAACAGCAGAAAGCCTTATTGGAAACACGCCGCTCCAGCTGGCTATAACTCAGGAAAGTCGCGAGTCATTGCCTGACAAATGTACCAGCAAGGAAAAAACAGCACGACATGTTTTAAGGCTGAACGATGGGTGAGGAAAAGTGGATATCGATGCCTGGGAGGAGGTGCTATCGAGACTCTTGCAGTGACCCAGAATTCTACAATATAAGAGGCTCTAGCAGGGAAAGAAGATAGAAGGCAAATGGAAGTGAGCAGCCTCTCAGGGTCCGTCTGGGTGAAGCCTCCATGAGGAAGGGAGGGAAAGAGGGGGGAAACCTTTCATTCTTCCCTATGAGAGAGAAGAAGCCTGCGCCTGCAAGCATCAGGACTCTTCATGCACAATGCTGCTCCTCCGTTCCCAACCGAACACTAGCAAAAGGGATGGACCACGCCTGCTCCTGAGCGAATGTGAGTGTGAAAGGTGAGGACAGCTTATTAGATAGCTTCATAGCTATGTATGTGCATGCTGCTTGAATAAATGTTACAGTGTGGTATAGTGGTTAGAGAGTTGGAGTGGGACCTGGGAGACCAGGGTTCAAATCCCCACTCAGCCATGAAGCTCGCTGCGTGACCTTGGTCCAGTCATAGTCTCTCAGCCTAACCTACCTCACAGGGTTGTGGTGTGGATAACATGGAGAGGGGAAAACCATGCACATCACTTGAGCTCCTTGGAGGAAAAGTGGTATATAAATGTAAATGATGATGATAATGATGATGATGATGATGACGGACAGTGCCAGTTGAGGTGGGTCTACTAGGGCAAATGGGGCACAAGCACAGCAACCACCTCAGCCACCCACACACACTTGCCTGCCTTCTTACTTGCAACCAGCCCAAGGGGTGCGGCCAGTGGAGACTGGTGGCTCCGATGAGAGTGGGGTAGTGAATCTGCTCTGGGTTTTAGTTTGAACTTTCAAGTAGATGTCCGAGGTGCAACAGCACCTTGGGCAACTCCTTGAAAGTTTGGGCAAAAGCCCGGAGCAGATTCACTGCCCCGCTGAGATTGGAGCCACCAATCTGCACTGGGTGCTGCTGCCTGTCCCCTCCTCCTCAATTGTAGAGCTCAGTAAGGAGGAGGATGGGGCCAACAGGGCAGAGCAAAGCAAACAATAGGAAGCCAGTGTAATTACCCCTGTTCATAAGAACATAAGAACAGCTTCGCTGGATCAGGCCAGTGGCCCATTGAGTCCAGCATCCAACCAGATGCCTGTGGGAAGCCCGCAAGGAGGACCTGAGCACGAGAGCACTCTCCCCTCCTGTGGTTTCCAGCAACTGGTATTCAGAAGCAACTGTGGAGGCAGAGCAGAGCCATCATGGCTAGTAGCCTTTGAATTTGTCTAATCCTTTTTTAAAGCCCTCCAAATTGATGGCCATCCCTGCCTCCTCTGGGAGGGAGTTCTATAGCTTAACTATGCACTGTGTGAAGAAGTATTTTCTTTTGTCTGTCCTAACCCTTCCAACATTCATCTTTGTTGGATGTCCACGAGTTCTAGTGTTACGAGAGAGGGAGAAAAAACTTTTCTCTATCCACTTTCTCCATGCCATGCACAATCCTCTATACTTCCATCATGTCACCCCTGACTTGCCTTTTCTCTAAACTAAAAAGCCTCCAAAGCTGCACCCTTTCCTCACAGGGGAATCGCTCCATCCCCTTGATCATCTTGGTTGCCCTTTTCCGAACCTTTCCCAATTCTACAATATCTGTTTCGAGGTGAGGCGAACAGAACTGTACATGGTATTCTAAATGCAGTCCAAACTCCACTTCGGAGCGGGGCTACAGCCGGCTGAGGTGGCCCAAGCCTGGCAGAAGGAAAAGAAGCCTTAAAAAAAAAGAGTTTGACTTATACCATCCTTTTTGCTAGTGAGAAGTTTGAGTTGCTAGGTTATGTGACTGAGCTGATTGGAGTTTGGAACAGGGGCAAGCCTCCCCTAGCTCTGCCCGTTCCCACCTCATCCCCGGAATGCCGCTTTTTCGGGACTTACCCTAATCTCGGCTGAGCCTGAATGGAAGATTTATGCTTGTGTATCTCCAGCTGTGTCTGGATGAGGCAATTCAGCAAGCATAGCCCTGGCTGAGCCCAGACTCAGTCAACTCAGCCAGAGATTTATTTTATTTATTTATTTAGTTGCATTTCTAAACCGCCCTATAGCTAGCAGCTCCCAGGGCGGTGTACAACATGATAAAACCACAATATTTAAAGTAAGTGTGTATTGCGCAGACAATATAAACATTATATAAACAAAGTGAAAGAAAACTAAAAAAATAAGATTGAAAGCTTAAATACTTTAAAATGCCTGGGTGAAGAGGTGGGTTTTTACCTGGCGCCGAAAAGATGACAGAGAAGACGCCAGGCGTATCTCATCTGGGAGGGCATTCCATAATTCGGGGGCCACCACCGAAAAGGCCCTAGATCTTGTTACTGTTCTCCGGGCCTCTGTATGGGTTGGGACCCGGAGAAGGGCCTTAGACGTCGAGCGGAGTGAACGGGTAGGAACATAGCAGGAGAGGCGTTCCATCAGATATTGCGGTCCAGTGCTGTTAAGGGCTTTATAGGTAAGGACCAACACTTTGAATCTGGCCCGGAAACATATTGGAAGCCAGTGCAGTTGGGCCAGAATAGGTGTTATGTGGTCGAATTTCTTCGTCCCAGTAAGAACTCTGGCCGCAGCATTCTGCACTAGCTGAAGTTTCCGAATCGTTTTCAAAGGTAACCCTACGTAGAGAGCATTACAGTAATCCAATCTAGAGGTTACCAGAGCATGAATAACTGAGGCTAGGTTCTCCCTGTCCAGATAGGGTCGTAGTTGGGCTACCAGCCGAAGCTGGTAGAACGCATTTCGTGCCACCGAGGCTACCTGGGCCTCAAGTGACAGAAGCGGATCTAATAAGATCCCCAAACTACAGACCTGTTCCTTTAGGGGGAGTGTAACCCCATCTAGGACAGGTCTGACATCAACCATCTGAGCAGAGGGCCCCCCAACTAGCAGCATCTCAGTCTTGTCAGGATTGAGCTTCAGTTTGTTTGCTCTCATCCAGTCCATTATCGCGGCCAGGCAGCGGTTCAGTACAGCAACAGCCTCACCTGAAGAAGATGAAAAGGAGAAATAGAGCTGCGTATCATCAGCATATTGCTGGAAACGCACTCCATAACTCCTGATGACCTCACCCAGTGGCTTCATATAGATATTAAAAAGCATGGGGGACAGAACTGAGCCCTGCGGGACCCCATACTGGAGCACCCAGGGACTCGAGTAGTGTTCCCCAAGCACCACCTTCTGGAGATGATTCTCAAGATAGGAGCACAGCCACCGCCAAGCAGTGCCTCCAACTCCTAACTCCGCGAGTCGCCCCAGAAGGATACCATGGTCGATGGTATCAAAAGCCGCTGAGAGATCAAGGAGAACCAACAGAGTTACACTCCCTCTGTCTTTCTTCCAACAGAGGTCATCATACAGGGCGACCAAGGCTGTTTCTGTACCAAACCCCGGCCGAAAGCCCGATTGAAATGGATCCAGATAATCAGTTTCATCCAAGAGGGCCTGGAGTTGGCGAGCGACCACGCGCTCTAGAACCTTGCCCAGAAATGGAACATTTGCTACTGGCCTATAGTTGTTAAAGTTATCAGGGTCCAAGGAGGACTTTTTTAGGAGCGGTCGCACTACCGCCTGTTTCAGGCAAGGTGGGACAACTCCCTCTCGTAACGAGGCATTAATTACCTCCTTGGCCCAGCCGGCCGTTCCATTTCTGCTAGCTTTTATTAACCACGAGGGGCAAGGGTCCAGAGCGGAAGTAGTCGCCCAAGCACCTTGTCCACATCCTCGAGCTGTACCAACTGAAACTCATCCAATAAAACAGGACAAGACTGTGTTCTGGACACCTCATTAGATTCAACTGTTACAATATTGGAGTCAAGGTCCCAACGGATGTTTATGATCTTGTCTTGGAAGTGCCTCGCAAACTCATTACAGCGGGCTATTGATGGTAATATTGCGTCCAGAGAACCAGAGTGTAAAAGTCTCCGGACAACCTTATAAAGTTCCGCTGGGCAGTTACAAGATGACTGAATGGAGGTAGCGAAGTATTGCTTCTTCGCCATCCTCACCGCCTTCACATAGCGTTTCGTGGAGGCCTTCACAAGTGCATAATTACAGCCGTCGGGAGTTCGTCTCCATTTACCCTCCAACCGTCTCCTTTCTTGCTTCATCACTCTTAGCTCCTCGGTAAACCAAGGGGCCAATTGAGCTCTGCAATGGAGAGGGCGCACCGGGGCGATTGTGTCAACTGCCCGGGTCATTTCCGTATTCCACAGAGTGACCAGGGTTTCGACAGGATCGTCAGTTTTATCAGCCGGAAAATCCCCCAGAGCCTTCTGAAATCCTTCAGGATTCATTAGTCTCCGGGGACGGACCATCTTAATTGGTCCTCCACCCTTGCAGAGGGGAGAAGACGATGTGAGTCTAAATCTCAAGAGGCGATGATCTGTCCATGACAAAGGAATAGATGTAAGATTCCTCACTCCCAGATCACCTTCCTCCATTCCAGTGGCAAAAATCAAGTCTAGAGTATGTCCTGACACATGCGTCGGGCCAGCAACAAATTGAGACAGCCCCATGGCTGTCATGGAGGTCATGAAGTCCTGAGCCGCTCCAGAGGCGGCCTCGGCATGAATGTTGAGATCCCCCAATACCAAAAGTTTGGGAGATCGCAACACCAAGTCCGAGACCACCTCTGTCAGCTCAGTTAGGGAAGCTGTTGGGCAGCAGGGTGGACGGTACACCAACAGTATTCCCAGTCTGTCTTGCTGGCCCAACGTAATGTGCAGACACTCCAGGCCATTAGCCACTTGGATGGGGTGCCTAACAAGAGAGATGGAACTTCTATAGACCACAGCAATTCCCCCTCCCCGACTCTCGGATCTACCCAGATGCTGAACCGAATACCCAGGTGGGCACAACTGGGAGAGATTAATACCTCCCAGATCGCTCACCCAGGTTTCGGTAATGCATGCCAGATCGGCCACCTCATCCATGATTAAATCATAGATCCACCTATTCCAAATTTCTGCTCATCTTAGCAGATCACTTAGTCAGCTCTACCTGTCATTGATGGTGGCTGCACTTAGAACTGGCTCTGGCTCTGCCTACCGCCACCGTTCCTGCCCTCCATGCCACCAGTTCCAAAAAGGCACCAGCCACCACTCAACAGTGCTTAACTCCAAATTAGATGCCCAGCCTCCCGCCTCTCTCTGCTGCAAGACCCCTATCACAAGCTAACAGTGTGAAACTAGGTCAGGACGCTGAAGGAATCTGATCACGGGAAATTCCAAGATGAGCTTATTTTGTCCACACCTCCTAGACAAATCTGCTTATTGGAATGTAGTTATTCATTAGATTTCACACTGCGTCAAACGTTACAACACAGTTCAGGTTAATTTTTAAACAATCAAAACACATTTTGAACTGCGTATTTAAGAGGAAATATATTTAGAAATGGGTATTTTGAGAATATATGCTTAAAATATGGTATTTAAAGGCATGTCTTAACGTAGGTTTTTAAATTAGTTAATTTTCATGCCTTTTTTCTTTTTAGAAGTTGTGGATTAATGTGGAAAAGGAGTGGAATGGCAACAGACCAATTCATCCATTTCTACCTGCTAATGCAGCCACTGGTGAAATGTAGAATCAATCCTATTGTAGATAAGACCATAATGCTAGCCTGCTGGATCAGGCTAGTGGCCCATCTAGTCCACCATCATATTCTCATGGTGGCCAACCTGATGCCTATGGGAGCTTCACAAGCTGGACCAGAGCGCAAGAGCACTCTGCCCTCCTGCAGTTTCCAGCAACTGGCATTCAGAAGCATACTGACTCCAACCATGGAGGCAGAGCATAGCCATCGTGGCTAGTAGCCAAGGGTAGCCTTATCCACCATGAATTTGTCTAATCCTCTTTTAAAACCATCCAAGTTGGTGGCCATCACTGCCTCTTGTAGGAGCAAATTCCATGGTTTAACTATGCACTGCATGAAGTATTTTCTTTTCACAGAAAGGCGACAAAGAACAGAAAACAGTAAAAAGAAGGTACAACTATAAAGGTGCAATCAAAGTTGAAAATGATTTATCAGCATCCCTAGATGCGTCCAATTTGAGGATTTTCTCTAGCTGTCCAAATTTATGGATTCTCATAAGGTTTCCTTTGAAAGTATAATTATGAATAAAACCTGTTGGGCAGAAATGAGAGGCCTTTTCAACTGGAGAATGGACCATTTATTGAAGCTATGATGATTTGAACAGGTGTAGTTCAGTCTAAAGAAGGCCCCTGCATTTCACACATTTAATTGCACCTTTTAAAAATGTTGATCATCTCTGGTATTGACAGAAGTGTTTGCATGTGCACATACAGGAATGCCGATAAAATTAGTGTTAAGGAAATAGATTTCTACCTAAACAAAACCTGGAGTAGTGAGAGAAAGAAGCAAGTAAACACAATGAAATATTATACAAAAGATCAAAGATGACTTTAATCCATTCAATAAACAGGAACATAAGAAATGGCCTTATACACCGAGTCAGACCGTTGGTGCATCTAATCCAGTATCACTGACACTGACTGGCAGTCGCTCTCCAGGGTTTCAGACAGGACAGTTTTCCCCAGCTATGCCTGAAGATGCCAGGGATTGAACCAGAAATCTTTTATCTGCAAAGCATGTGCTCTACCACTGAGCCACAGCCCTTTTCCTAATGGTCCCTAATGGAACACAAAACAATATTTAAACTGTTGGGAGTAAAGCACCAACCCTTGTAACTAACAGGTAACCTGAACCAGTGAGGTGCGATGGACAGAAAAGCAACCCATTCTTCCCTCACTGATCCCTTCTTCAGTAACTACTTGTTGATATGTAGCTTGTTTTTCTCAGGCTTTACTTCCTTCCTCCTTCTTGTGAGTTAGAGTTAGAGTTATTGTTAACCTCATATCTTTAGAAGGCCACATGTACTTCTGCAAAGACTAATAAACTTTTTCTTTATTCTTTCAACCACCAGTCTTACAGACTATAAATTTCTGCACTCTGCTACTATAAATACCAAACTCCCATACAAATGACAAACCAGTGAATGAGAATATAATTTTTTTACTGAGAGATCACTAACAGCCCTATAATCTCCTTGAGGAAATGATACTCCTTCCGTAGTTTGCAGCCCAGAGCAGGTCTCACTGGGGATAGTGTTCCAGTTACCTCAGATTCCTCGTAAAAACCGTGCTTGACTTTGTCAGTGGCCTCTGCTATCTTGCTCAGTTTTTGGACAGGACTCTCTGTCTCCCCTCCGTTGATGCAGGTGGTGTTGAGCCGAAACCTCCAAGTTTCCTGCTATGGGTTCTTTTTGCAATGCTCTACAAGATCTGTCGATGTGCCCAGGACAAAGATGCTTATCCTGTCACAAGTGCTGAATGGAAATTCAGCTACAAATCCATTTAGCTTCTGTATGTGGAATGGAGAGCGGGGGCTGGTTCACACGGTGACTTACTGTGAGATTGGTGCTACTTGCATCCCCATTTCATTTGCATGGTTCACATGACATTGCAGGCAGTCTGCAGCTATCACATAGTTTTCCCTTATCAAACCAATCCAATTTTAATGCACAAAGGAACACATACTTGTGTGAAAGGAAAACAGTGGATTTGAAGGTAGGAAGTGTGAACCTTGCAAATCTATCGCAATGGCAAAAGCTGCATCTTTACTGCGAAGTCCAGTCCCCATGTGAATGAGCCCCAGGTGAGGGGAATAGGGATCTCCTAACAACCTTCAGCATCCTTAACCAACTACCAGACATTTGAAGTTCCTTGGGAAGAGGGATTGGTTGTTAAACCACTGAGAATTGCAGCTCTGTAAGGAGAATAGGCGGGTCTCCTCTCAGCACCCTTAACAAATGAATGTTCCCAGGATTCTTAGGGGGGAAGCCATGACTGTTAATCCTGCTGCTATAAAGACTTACATGGATTGATGTTGTTATTCAAAGAACCACAGGTGGCATGCACAGTTCTCCCCCTTTCCTTTTTATTCCCACAACAACCCTGTCAGGTAGGTTAGGCCAAGAGACAGTGACTGGCCCAAGGGCACCAAGTGAGCTTCATGGCTGAGTTGGATTTCATATCCTTTTTATTCAAGAATGAAAAAGAAGACAATGCTATAGTTATTATGAAGCATTAATAAACAACCACAGCAAATGAATACACTTATTCGTTTTAAATATTTAAATCTTGAATTTATCCAAGCATGAACATCTGAACTGAATTGCTGTATATCTTAGGTCACGTTTAACACACATACACACACACACACCAATCTGAAAACCACTCCTGGTCTTGCACTGAAGGTAGTATTGCTAGCTTAGGATCAGCAGATGAAATAATATAATAATAACAATAATAAATTTTATTTGTTAGTCGCCTATCTGTCCGAATTAACGGACACTCTAGGCGACTTACAACAACCAAGATAAAATACAATATACAATCAGCAGTACAAAAATAATCTAAACATCAATTAATACATTATAAAAACTCATCCACCCCGAAGATTCTGTAGGCCTGCCTGAATAGCCAGGTTTTTAAGGCCCGGCGAAAACCCATCAGGGAGGAGGCATGACGGAGATCAAAAGGGAGAGAATTCCAGAGAGTGGGGGCCACAACCGAGAATGCCCTCTCTCTGGTCCGCACCAGCCTAGCTGTTCTGACTGGTGGGACAGAGAGAAGGTCCTGTGTGGCTGATCTTGTTAGGCGGCATAATTGGTGATGCTGGAGGCGTTCCTTCAGATAAACTGGGCCGAAACCATATAGGGTTTTAAAGGTCAAGACCAACATCTTGAATTGGGCCCGGTAAACAACTGGTAACCAGTGCAGATCTCTTAACACTGGGGTAATATGCTCCCGGCGGCGACAATGTGTGATCAAACGTGCTGCCGCATTCTGTACCAGCTGCAATTTCCGGACTGTTTTCAAGGGTAACCCCACATAGAGCGCGTTACAGAAGTCTAAGCGAGAGGAGACCAGGGCATGTATCACTCGTGGGAGCTGATGTACAGGAAGGTAGGGTCGCAGCAGACCCCTGCAGTAACGTAACTCATTTACAACTCATGGAGCTTGAGTTTCTTTGCATGGTTTAGGATTGGCACTGGAGAAGAGCATGGCTGTCATGCCTTTAACAGCCATGGGCCAGGCAGATATTAAACAGAGTAAGCCTTTTCTAGTATGGCACAACAATTATGGGGAAAACATCACCTGTTGAAATTCTATCTGCATTACTTGTGTAATGATAGCACTCTTCAAGTACATGAAAGGTTGTCACATAGAGGAGGGCTGGGATCTCTTCTCAATCGTCCTAGAGTGCAAACACGGAATAATGGGCTCAAGTTGCAGGAAGCCAGATTTCGACTGGACATCAGGAAAAACTTCCTGACTGTTAGAGCCATACGACAATGGAACCAATGACCTAGAGAGGTAGTGGGGTCTCTGACACTGGAGGCATTCAAGAGGCAGCTGGATAGCCATCTGTCGGGAATGCTTTGATTTGGATTCCTGCATTGAGCAGCGGGTTGGACTTGATGGCTTTGTAGGCCCCTTCCAACTCTACTATTCTATGATCTATGATCCCCGATTTATTCTGGCTGTTCCACCCCCACCTGCAAAAGAAGGTTCACATTTGCACATGGCAAAGTATATTCAAGTTTTGTGCAAATGTGTGCCTTCTTTTGCTAGTGCAGCAGAGGGCACAATGCACATACAGTCTTCTAGATCCCCAAAATCCTGTTGGTGTCCCTGGCTGGAGCCCAGCACTATCCAGAAGTCCAGGCATGTGGGGCCACCATCTTGCTGAAGCTAAGCAGGTCTGGGTCTGGTCAGGGCCTGGATGGGAGACTGTCTAGAAACCACATGTATGGCGCCTTGGGTTCCATGATGGGGGAAAAAATGGGATTTTTTTACAAGTGTCACCCTCATAACAATGGTTGTTATGAAGAAAGGGGGAGGAAAGAAAAGGATTGCTGACAGTTAAAAAGAGGCGGTTGGGGGAAATGAAGGGCTGGAGCTGCTGGATGATCAGAGAAATGAAAGGCATGGGATCTGGAAGCCTGCAATACCTGTCTCCAGGAAGCTAAGTTTTCATCTGGTTTTACCCAGGCAACAGGCAGGGCCCTACAGAAGCAGAGGGACAGAGCCACGAGTTGAAGAGGACCAAGGACTTTATTCAGGACTCGGTTTCTTCCAGGAGATCTTAATGTTTGTGAGAGGTTTATTCAATAATACAGTAATCGGGCTTTTTAAGGAAAAAATCTGAAGCGCTTGTCTGGGTTCAGCATGTGCCACCCGGATCCGCAGAGCCTTTGCTGCACCAGTAAAGAAAGAAAGAAATACCCAAATGTCCCTACAAATGTTCACCGCTGAAACTAACTTTAATAATTCTTTCTTAGCTGCATTTGAGAAATGTTTTAGTGCTTCTTCTCCTTTCTCACACCCACGCAAAATGTGTATGAGAACATTGGTCTGAAGCGGGGGTGGGGGAGGGGAGCCTTTTACAGGCCGAGGGCCACACTCTCTTCTGGGCAACCTTCCAGGAGGTCATAGGCCGGTGGTGGATGGAACCAGAAGCAAAAGTGGGCAGAGGAAACAAATGTAAATTTTGCCTTTGTCCAGTAGGGTGGTTTGTACACTTGCACCCTCTCTTACACACACCCTCTCTGTCCTCCACCCAGGCAAGGAAAATGCAGTTCAAGGAGGCATCCTAGCCAGGCAAAAACATTCAAGGAGGGTGCAAAGCAGGGCCGGAGAGGGAATATGGCCCTCAGAGGGTCCCAAGGGCCAGAGAGAAGCCTGGAGGGCTGCATTTGGCCCCCAGTCCTGAGGTCCCTCAACTAAGGCAGATTATAGGGCAGACTACAGAAACCACGCATGAAAACTGACAAGTTCGAAAGAGAGATTTCCCCCACCCCTGCCTCAAAGGAACTGGGGACATATGCTCTTACAGAGAAACGGGCTTGAAAAGCTCCACTTTGGGCAGGCTGGCACAGTTTTGCATCCAGAGGCAGAAAGTCAGTGCTTCAACTCATCGCAGACTCAAGGCATTTTTAAAACACGAGATCTGAAGCGTTTCTTGGGTCTAAATCACTTTGCAACGGGAACGTAAAATGCTACATTGCCCTGAATGCTCTCTCATATTAGATATTCCTCCTCTTCTACTTCTTTTTCTGTCTTAATGGGCAACTGCGCATTTGCATAATAGTACTAGAGGGATTGAAAGATGGTTTAAGCCTCATGCATGAAAAATGCCCTGGTGCAAAACCTGATGGCTCTTAAAAAAAAATAATCTGTGGGTGTGACAGGTACTGACAAGCTCTTGTGGTACTTGCATACTTTTACATTTAGGGTTGAATATTCAAATCAAAGACAAAATGCTGCCTATGGTAACAAAGCCTGAATATCTGAAGAAAAGGCAAGTTCAACTTAAAATGGATTATAGTTGGTGACTGATTATTTTTTGTTGTTTAAAAAAGAAAGAAAGCTATTCTGCCTAATCAGTTATTCATGATTACCATAATACTGTTTCTTGATGACATTAATGTACTATACATATTAGGACGATAAACATCACTGCTTCAAAACTGGCAAATATCCCTAAGTAAAGCTGCATTTCAGTAGTTTTTTAACATTCACTTTGGAATGTATGTAATGGTAAAAAAAGATGTTGTTATGTTCCTTCAAGTCAAATATGACTTATGGTGACCCTATGAATGAACGACCTCCAAGAGCATCTGTCGTGAACCACCCTGTTCAGATTTTGTAAGTTCAGGTCTGTGGCTTCCTTTATGGAATCAATCCATCTCTTCCTCTTTTTTTACTCCCTTCTGTTTTTCCCAGCATTGTTGTCTTTTCTAGAGAATCATGTCTTCTCATGATGTGTCCAAAGTATGATAACCTCAGTTTCATCATTTGAGCTTCTAGTGATAGTTCTGGTTTAATTTGTTCTGACACCCAATTATTTGTGTTTTTCGCAATCCATGGTATGTGCAAAGCTCTCATTCGACACCACATTTCAAATGAGTTGATTTTTCTCTTATCCACTTTTTTCACTGTCCAACTTTCACATCCATACATAGAGATCGGGAATACCATGGTCTGAATGATCCTGACTTTAGCGTTCAGTGATACATCTTTGCATTTGAGGACCTTTTCTAGTTCTCTCATAGCTGCCCTCCCCAGTCCTAGCCTTCTTCTGATTTCTTGACTATTGTCTCCATTTTGGTTAATGACTATGCCAAGATAATGATAATCCTTGGCAAGTTCATATTTCATCAGCACTGCTACTGTAACGGTTTACAAGATAATGGTAAGGTCAGTCCATGTTATCCTTCTATGTCAGCAGCTTCAGATGGGAAACTGAGTCTGATAATTGTGGCTTGCCTAGGGCCCCCTAATAAGTTTCATTTATTTATTTTTCCATTTATGAGTCACTTCCCATAAAAAATCTCAAAACGGTTTCACAGTAAACCATCAATAATAAGAACAATCAAAAGCAATTCCATCTGTAAAAGCAATTAGAACAGTTTCACAGTAAATTAAAAACAATTGAGGAAGGGCCTTAGCTCAGTGATGGAACATATACGTGGCATGCAAAAGTTCCCAAGTTCATTCCCTGGCATCTGCAAGTAGGGCTGGTGGAGACTCCTTCCTGAAACCCTGGAGAGCTGCCGCCAATCAGGGTGGACAATACTGAGCTAGATGGACCAATAGTCTGACTCAGTATAAGGCAGCTTCCCATTTTCCTATGAAATTCAATATATAAAAAGCGATGGCTGTGCAAGACACCCCCAATTCGGGTCGGGGACCCATTCAGAGATTCTGTCAGGCCCTGATTTGGACTGATTGTTTCATACCTAACTTGGGCCCCAAACTGAATTGGGGGCCTTGCATAGCTCCAGGGTCGGGCAGCAAGGGGAGGAGGAGGGAGACAATGCAGCCAAGACTCTCTTCTCCTTCTCTTTGCTGCCTGACCATATGTTTAATATCCTCACCCCCGCCTCTTTTTGACAGCTCTGGATCACTGATCCGACGTAAACTGATTGGCCCAGATCACCGCCGTTCGGTTTGGTATCTGGGAATTGTCCAGACTGGATGCACAGCCCTAATAAAAACAATTTCAAAACCAGTACAGATACAGACTGGGATAAAGATCTCCACTTGAAAGGCGTGTTGGAAAAGAAGGTATTCAACGTGTGCTGAAAACACAATAGAGACGGTACCTATCTGATGTGCAACAGGAGAGAATTCCAAAGGGTAGGTGCTCTACAGGCCTGATTCCTATGTCACATGGAATGGAGCTCCTAATAAGGTTGTATCTGCAGCATAGCTCCTTGAAGGTGGTATCTGCAAGGTTGGACAGTTCCTTGAAAGTATGGACTAAAACCTGGAGTGGATTCCACTGCCCCACTGACTAGCCACCCCTAGCCACAGCCCACATGAAAAACAGTCAAAATGCTCCAGGAAATGGGGCATCAAACTGCCCCCATTACACCACCTACCAGCTGTGGGGGAGAGGGCATTTGGCTCAGCCCTGGTTCAGTTAAGTCAGAAAGCTCAAAAAGCACCAAAATAGTATTTCTTCAAAAGCTTCCCCTAGGCCTAGAAAATATAACTGGCAGCTGATAGTACTTGAGCATTTGTGCTTCTCAGTCACTTTCAGGTGTTTGCTGCAGTCCAGAGTTCTGTTATGTAAGAGAACAGTAATAGCAGCATTCCCATCCGCTTTCCTTATTTTCTAAATTTGTGTCTCCATCAGCAAAAGGTCTCCTCCATGTGACAGTCAGGCAAGCAGGCTGCAAATAAATGGGAAACTGTCAAGCGCTGGAAATGCTGCTGGGTAACTCCAAGCTCATTTGAGGCCCGAGGAAGATAATCAGCACAGATCTTAAAGGGTACTGGAATGTGCTTAGCTTTTAAGTGAGAAGTGATGAGCTTTGAAGCCACTTATAAGGTTGTTGCAGCCTGAAGCCACCATGCAGTTGGAAAAAGCGAACAGAGGAATTATTCTGTGCCCCAGCAAGCGCAAGAATTCCACAGCTCTCCAACAAAATTGGTGGCACACTCAGAACAAAGAAAAGAGAGGATTTCTTCACAAGAAACAAAGTGAAATGATGGGAAATGTGGCCACTGGGTGAAGTCCTTTCATTTTGTTGTACTTGACTTAGGGATGGAAGGATCTGTCAATTTTGATCTTCTCACCTTCTAATTTTTCCAATCTTAAATTCAGTTCTCTATGTTTCTGCAGCAATTTGTAAGTTTTTTTGTAAAAAAATATTCATGAAAATTTGTTAGCATTTTAGTGTGAATTTCTTCTAATAAACACATTTTGTCTGCAGTTTTGACTCATGTACACATTTTTGCAAGAATATTATTTTCACCAATGTATCCGTTTCTATCCACACTTTCCTCCAATACAGTAGATCCTTGCTATAACATGAGGGCCGGGGGACAAAGGATGCACCCGTGTTATAGGGATGCCATGTTATCACAAAACAGTATTCTACTTGGTCGTACCCATGGTATATCTGAATCCACAGTACTACAAACTGTGTTATAATGAGGTTCCACTGTATATGCATTTTGGTAAGCATTGGCTGGAAAACTTCACCACAAAACTTGGGTAAGGGCAAATTTTGAACGATGGCTGTGTTTTGCCTCTCGTATTGTTTCGGAAAGCGCAGATTTGATAGATCTGCCTTGAAATGTGAACTGAACTGAATTGAACTTTTCTTCCATCCTTAGACAAAATGTTCGATTTGATACGAGTTCATTTCTGTGCTGCGTTTCCACAGCGAGTTGAGCCCAAAGTGACTTACAGCAGACATCCACCTATTACCAAAATAGTTTACCAAAAATATTATCATCCATACATTCACATAAGACAAAAATCAATGATTTAGAGCACATGTATTTGTTTTTAGTTATTGTAAACCGCCCAGAGAGCTTCGGCTATGGGGCGGTATACAAGTTTAATAAATAAATAAATAGAGCAAATTCAGTATTACCAAAGAAATAATCTAGACTTTAAATGCAGGAGTACAAAGCAAAAAGAAAGTTAACAAACAATCAAGTTCCAGCTGCTGATGCAGGTCTTTTTGCACTCCGAGGAGGTGGAGCAGCATGGCATAAATAAGTTCAGAGAGGGAGGAATCTTCTCACCAGGCTTGAAAGCTTACAGATGATTCCCTCTGCTGTCTTCCATAGGAGACTTAGCAGCAATGAATGATGGTGTTGTCTTTTGCACCAACTTCCTGGATGTCCCAGCTGCAGGTGCAGATGTTGTTGGACTCCATCTCCCATTGGCCCCAGCCAATATAGCTAATGGTCCAGCATGATGGGAGTTGTTATCCAACAATACCAGGAAATGCATGTTGTATATGGCTTGGGAATTATATATTTATCTTTGGGGACCGTCTTGCAGGAAAGAAATCTTTGGGGGTCCAGTGTTAGAGATTTTATGGAAGTTCTTGTGGGAAACAAAACTTTATTCACTAATAGGCAAAACACCTTGTGGTTTAAGAATGAACCTATAGCCATAGAAATTTCTATCAAACTTTAAAAAGCAGGGAAATTGGGCAGCTATATTGAATGCACCAGGGGAGCAGGAGACCTGACCTCTCTGAGCTATTGGACTGCCCTACACATTTGTCAAAATGCAAATACAATTTGGGTTGGTCTTTCACAGTCCAATTCACTTCCTGTGTAGCTTGGAAGAATTTGGTAACATGTGCCTCTGACAATATGGTGAGCATACGTTTGCTGAGAATGGATTGATTATTTGCATATTTATTGAGTTCAGTGGGATATACTCCCTGGCAATCATGGTTCGGATAGGTGAAACTGACCACAGGGGATGGGGAGGGGAGGAGGAGGAGGAGGGAGGGGAGGAAGGGCAGAGGGGAGGACGGGGAGGGGAGCAAGCAGGAGGGGGAGGAGAGGAGAAGGACAGGTTTGATCATTTGCATGTTTATGGAGTTCAGTGGGATTTACTCCCATGCAATCATGCTTAGGATAGATAAAACTTACTGGGGGGAGGGAGGGAGGGCTGGAGTGGGCAGGGAAGGAGGAAGAAGGAAGAGGGGAGGGGAGAAGGAAGGGAGAGGAGAAGGGAAGGAGGGGAAAAGCAGGTCTGATCATTTGCATGTTTATTGAGTTCAATGGGATTTACTCCTATGCAATCATGGTTAGGATAGGTAAAATTGACCATGGGGGAGAAGGAGGGGGAGGGGGAAAGGGAAGAAGCAGATTAGAGAGGGCAAAAGAAGGGGGAGGGGAGGGGAGGTTTGATCAATTGCATGCTTATAGAGTTCAATGGTATTTACTCCCATGCAATCATACTTAAGATAGGTAAAACTGACCATGGGGAGGAGGAAGGGGAGGGGGAGGAGGGGGAAGGGGGAAGGGGAAGCAGGGGATTGGAAGGGGATGGGTAGGGAGGAGCAAAGGAAGGTGGAGGGGAGGGGCAAGTGGGAGGGGATAGGAGGGAGGAGAAGGGAGAGTGGGTTTGATCATTTGTATGCTTTTTGAGTTTATTGGGTTTTAATTCTGTGCAATCATGTTTGAAAATGGAAATGGACTGACTTCAAGTCGATCCTGACTTATGGCGACCCTATGAATAGGGTTTTCATAGTATACAGTATTCAGAGGTGGTTTTACCATTGCCTTCCTCTGAGGCTGAGAGGCAGTGACTGGCCCAAGGTCACCCAGTGAGCTTCATGGCTGTGTGGGGATTCGAACCCTGGTCTACCAGGTTGTAGTTCAACACTGACCTGGGGGAGGGGGAGGGACAGGGAGGGGAGGGGGAGGGGGAGGGGAGGAGATTGGGTGGGTGGGCACTGAGCAGAGGAGAATCCCCTTTCCTTTCCAAAAGGAAAACATTGTGAACAGAATCATTGCTTTTCAGCGTTTCCCTCACCTTTTTATTCTACAGCAGACACATGTAGCCTCCCACCCCAATTTAAACCAAAGCTGTCCCAGGCCACATCCACATCAGGCCTTTATTTCACTTTGGACAGTCTTCTCTCAAAGAACCCTGGGAAGTGTAGTTAGTGAAGGGTGCTGAGAGTTTCTAGGAGAGGTGATGTTATTTATTTATTTATTTATTTATTTGATTGAACTTTTATACCTCCCATAGCAAGCTCTCTGGGCGGTGTACATAAAAAATAAAACACTTACAAACAATTTAAAAGCAGTTTAAAAGTAAAAAATGTTCCCCTCACAGACCTTCAATCAGAGTGGCTGACTGTCAAACCACTTTGGCCACTGGAGCTCTGTCAGGGGAATAGCAGTCCCCTCAGCACCAGTTCAATGCAAAAGGCATTTTTTAAACTTTTAAACTGCAGAAGATGAAGGTCACAGTATGGGGCAAGGTCAGTAATAAGATTACAGGTACTCTGTGAACATGGCTGATTTTTAATGAATTTCAACAAATTATGAGAACTCTGACAGAAAAAAGTCCAAAAGGGCTCTGGGGTTTTTTTCCCTCTCTTTTTAGACTTTGAACTCTCTATTCTTTCTGACTCTTTTGTGTATCGCCATGAAAATTTAGAGGATTGTTAAGCAAGCATTTTTGAGTTCAGGACATTCAAAGAAGCTGAATGTTGGAAGATTCAGGACAGACAAAAGGAAGTACTTCTTTACTCAGCGCATAGTTAAACTATGGAATTTGCTCCCACAAGATGCAGTAATGGCCACCAGCTTGGACGGCTTTAAAAGAAGATTAGACAAATTCATGGAGGACAGGGCTATCAATGGCTACTAGCCGTGATGGCTGTGCTCTGCCACCCTAGTCAGAGGCAGCATGCTTCTGAAAACCAGTTGCCGGAAGCCTCAGGAGGAGAGAGTGTTCTTGCACTCGGGTCCTGCTTGCGGGCTTCCCCCAGGCACCTGGTTGGCCACTGTGAGTACAGGATGCTGGACTAGATGGGCCATTGGCCTGATCCAGCAGGCTCTTCTTATGTTCTTATGACTATAAGTTTTGTAAAGTTTTGTTTTGAAATGAGCTTATGGGAAGCATCAGAAAGGCATGGGGTATTTTCAATTTAACATTGCGGAATGTGAAAAATCCACGCTGGCTATGGTATACAGACACTCTCATGGCTGTATAATGAACAATGATAGTTGAGGAGTAATACCATTATATCCACCAAGTGATGGTAATAGGGCCTCTTCTATGGCCTTGCAATGCCATTAAACTCCACTGCTAATACTCACTGGCTTATGTTTTTCTGGTCACTCCCCTGCTTCTATAGTGTTATGTTCCAGGTACAGAGCTGCATGCTCCTGTGACTGCCTACATAGCTCTGCAACTCATGTATCACTGGGACTGCAGGTGCTCTGCAGACACACTCTCATTCCTCCCCCCCCCCCATGGTTTTTCTACAAGCTTCAGTCATGAACAGGAGAAAAACAATGTGATGGGAATACTCTAGTCCTTTACTTTCAAGGTGCTGCACGTCTTCTCTTATTTGATTTGATTTGAAAACCCAGCTGTCTGAATCACTGAACAGCTAGTAATTCTGAGACTGGACTTATTTCCAAAGAGAGCTACAGCTCAATGCAGAGGACAACAAAGCAAGTTCAGCCCATAGCAGTTGACAGATCACCTCTTCCACAAAGTTTGCACATATTGCATTTGCTTGCTACAAAACCCTTGACTTGGCCAATGTGCACAGCTTGATGTATGTCTTTTCTTTTTCTGTTGCACAGAAAGTAATAAGTTTATAACTGGTGGAGTGAGTAAGCCATCTGTGTGAGCTTGTGCAAAACCTAACTCTTCCTTCTGCTGAAGGAAAGGGACTGTCTCGTCATTCTTCAGCCTCTATTTATTTATTTATATATTATTTATTTGTTATTTGATTTATCTCCCTCCCTTCCTCCCAGCAGGAGCCCAGGCTGTGTTCAATATGCACAGCTCCAGGGATGCAAAGCTCTCTGGATTGAAAATGTCATCTAAGTTTAACATGATGACTGCTGATGAGGCCTGGGTTGACTAAAGATGTGGCAGTGAGGAAAGGAGGCCGCATCAGTCTGTGAGCAAACGGAGCAAGCGTGAAGATCATCAAGATACTAAAGCCCAGGATATACAGTACATACAAGCGGATCAGCAAAAAATCTATTTTTGTTGTTGCTAGGATTTCCCTTCCCCACCCAACAGGCTGCCAAAGAGCAAACATATTGGGTTGTATTCAGTGGAGCCCCACTCAGAGTAGACCCATTGGAGTCAATGAACCTGTTACTCATTTCAGTTAACTTCGGTGGTTCTGCGCTGAGTAGGACTAGCACTAAATATCACCCAATGGTCTTGATAGAGGTCTGAACTGATCACTCACAGAAACTTCTCCCTCCTTCCTTGTTGGCTGGAGATTCAAAAACTGGGGGAGAAACTCAGGTGAGGAGAAAGCATACCAAAATTTCCCAAAGGCGAGTTTATACATACTAGGGCTATGCACTGGATCTGGCCAAAGCCCAGATCTTGAACTGAAATGGCTGATCCGGGCTTTGACTGAATTGAGTCAAGACAATTGGGTTGGCCCAGCTGGAGCAATCAAAAGGTGGGGTGTGTGTGGAGCAATGGGGGTGGGTGGAAGGAGGGGCAACCAGCCTCTGTATAGTTTGCATTTTCAGTGCCTCCTAGCAGGGGGTGTCCTAACAAAACAGCATTCAGCAGAATTGGATAGGAGAGAGAAGTCGGTCTGCAAAATACATGGGCTTCTTGTTTCCTTTCCTTGTTTACATTTGGGAACAGAAACTCAACAGGTATTCACAGCATCCGTGCTTTCAGGTCTATTATTTTGTGTTTAGCTTTTTGGCAACAATGCCTTGATCTTCATGCCATGCAAGCCTAGCGCAATTACTTTTCTCCTCATCTGCGTAATGGCCCCTTAGGAGATTTGTGTAGGCAAGATAGTTAATGTAGCAATACTTTTCACACACACCCCATGCATACACCTCCTGTGTTTCAATGAGATGGTGATGAGATGATTTAAAAGATATCAGATCTGCCCTGTCGTAAGCAATCAGCTGCAACAAAAGACAACACAGATGAGGAAACAACAGAAAGGCATAGCAACTAGAAAAAGAGTGGAAAATCAGAATGCTAGAGTGGGTAAGGAATGCAGTAGGTCTCAAGAAAACCCATGTCCTAATCGTAGGATGGTGGTTGTTATATGCCTTCAAGTTGATTATGACTTATGGTGACCTTATGAATCTTTCTTGGATATCTACATAGGGTTTTCATGGTAAGAGGTATTCAGAGGTGGTTCACCATTGCCTTCCTCTAAGCCTACAGCACCCAGTATTCCCAGGCAGTCTCCCATCCAAGTACTAACCAGGCCTGACCCTGCTTAGCTTCTGAGTTCAGATGAGATCGGGTGTGTTCAGGGTAGTATGGCCATAGGCCCAATCCTAGGATAACCTAACATAAATAAGAAGTAACCTGCTGGATCAGACCAATGGTCCACCCAATTTAGCCTCCTGTACATCAGTGGTAGGATGTATGTTTGCATGCAAAAGATCTCAGGTTCAGTCCTTGGCATGTCCCCACTGGGGCTTGGAACAAGTCATGTCTGAGACCGTTTAGCTCAGGCAATGCTGAGCTAGATGAACCAACAGACTGACTAAGGCAGATTCCTGTGTTTTCCAAGCAGGGGTGCAGTCATCCAGGGTCTGGGGCAGTGTCTTTAGACCCTTTACGTTTTTGAGAACAGGATCCCAGCCAGGTCCCTATGTCTCCAGTGTCCTGTTAGCCAATCAGCATAAAAGGAGAGTGTATTAGCCACTAAGAAGAATTTTCTATCATGCTTCCTTGTCTTTTCTTGCTGATTGGAGCCAATCAGAGTGAAAGGAGGTGAGTTAGCCACTGACAAGACTCTTCTCAATAGTCAACACACTCCCCTTTCATGCTGATTGGCTCCTAGAGACATCTGTTATTGTGGGAGAAGGCACATGCGGGAAGGACTGAGGAGTGTGGAGATGATGATGGTCAGCAAGCAAGCAAGTGAGGGGGTGTGGTATGACTATCATGAAGGGACCCTGCACTTCTGAATTTGCCACTACACTACTGTTCCCCAGCCAGATAGTTCTGGGAACTCCACAAGCAGGGCATGAAGGCAATAGCCCTCTCACACATTTGCTTTCCAGTTAGAGACTCGGGGATGGGTGTCATGCTTTTGACCCCCACAGGTGCCAAGTGCATGCTTCAGACCCAATTCCCCACTCTGGGCAATTGATCTGGAACGCAATACTCCCCTTGCCAAGGCTGTGCAATCAACACCAACCCTGCAAGGTAGAAGATAGGCTGCCACCACTCCTTCAACTGGTTCCACTCTGAGTTAGGAGAAACCCAGAGCCCAGATATAGGTAAACCAAGGATTCCTAAAGACAAGAACCAAGCAGGCACTCCTTGTCCAGAAGCCTTTGATAAAGCCAAAATACACTCTTTTTTGGTAGTTATGGTCAGTGGTCAAGGTGCCGGATTCAGAACCAAGTTGGTCTCACTCAATGAATACACAAGGATAATAAGAAGTAGCTTCATTAATAAAATATAAGTGCAAACTTAGCAGCAGCAAAACAGTTCTCAAAAACCACACCCAACCAGGGGTTTAGGTATAACATAAGAGAGTTCAAACACAACCAGGAAATAATTAGCTAACCTATTCTACTTACTGAAGAGGTAGTTGCTGCAAATCTCATCTCCCTCAAAGAGATAACATCAGGATAGTAAGAAGCAGTGGAACCCCACATGGTATCCAGAGAAACGACCAGGGGAACAAAGGCTATGGGTCTCATCCCCTATACTTAAGGAAGAAACCCCAGCAACAGTTCAGGATGAAATCAGCCAATCAGGGGGCTTCTGATGCAATCATATTCCCGAAGCTTCTTCACTTTTTTGCGCCTTGCAGGCCCCCCTCCCCTTTCTGATCTCAACCTTCTCAGGCCTGCATGGCTTTGAGTACCAGGCTCCCAGCAGATAGCGAGATAAACAGGTGTTGCTATTCAGGCCTCCCAATTACTTGCAGCTGGAAACGAAACTTAACATTTTCCTCTCACAGAGGCCCGTCTCCTCCCAAGATGTAACTCCCACAATTCCCTGTATCTGAGCCATGTTACAAGAAAACCAGGTTAACAAAATTGCAAATTCATTACAAGGGGGGATTCAGTTCAGTCACATTTAAAGGTGAACCTACCTAACTCACACTTTCCGGAACTATATACGAACTGAAATCCAGCCATCTTCAAAAGTCACATCTGAATTTTGCAATGTGAAATGCACATATACACATACACATACGGGATAAAGTGTATATAGAAATTTATGTTTTAGTGAGGGGAAAACATACTCTCATTATATTAGGGAAAGTTGCTTTTGCAAAAAATATGTTTACTAGGCAATTTTGCCTACAAAACTGTAGGAAATTGTCACTCAGATGCTGATGAATTTTCGTGAGGGCTTTTTTTTTTTATTGCGAACTGAAATGGAAATGAAATTAGGAACGGAAAAATGAAAAACTGCAAAACCGAAATCTGAGCAAAATTGACAGATTTTCCCATCTCTATCTCCAGCAACTGATATTCATTGGCATTCTGTTCCTGAACCTGCAGATTCCATACAGCCATCATGGTGAATAACGACTGAGATGCCTGCTCTTCTGAATATGAATTTGTCTCATGCCCTTCTAAAACCAACCCCGTGTTTACATGCTTTATACCAAAACTGACTTCTGTCGTGTGTTTTTAAGCTATTTTTACTGTTTTTTACAGCCAATCACTGTAATGTTCTAAGCTGCCCTGAGAATTCACATTGCTAAAAACACAAAGACGAACAACAAAAATGTAAATACATGAGTAGTAGGATACCAACTAGGGAGGCAGGTGGACCTTTGGGTGAGAAGGGAGTCAAAGGTATGCTAAAGGAGAAAAGGGATGTCACAGTCCTATTTTTATGTGGTCCACAGAAATGAGGTGACAGAGAGAAAAAGTTGGGTAATGGAGTGGCATTGAGCTAGCTATACAAACCTGAAATGCTGTAAACGCCTATGGTTGACTCTGGCTCCACCCACTTTTATGTGACTTTTCCATGGGTCTTTGTAGGAAAAAAGCTCTGCGTGCTCAATCCTTTGTTTGGCAGGGAGGACAGAAGATTTCATGATTTGTGTCCCACTTAGGAAACAAACCAGATAATTTGGGACTCTGCATCCCAGGGAGAAATAAAGCTGTATTTACGGCTTATTGGTATGTAGGGCATAAGTGTGGAGAGGGAGGAGCAGCCTGACGTCTGTGTTCTGTGGCTCATTATGCATGGACTCGGTGACTTTCCCCACACAGCAGTGATATGTACACTAGTCTTGTTGGTTGACCATGGAAGAAAGCAAGCTGACCGTGGTGATTTGGTTATTGACTCATTCAATCTCAGCATCTCAAGGGGGCTTTAACTGTGGCACTTGAGATGAGCCCACTTTACCTTGGCAGGTTACATTTCAGAAGGGATTTCTTAGTTCCTTCTCCTGTGGCTGGGCAAGTGACTGACATGGTGAGCAGCCTTTCGTATGACTGATTATAGTGGCAGGGTTTTTTGTGTGACCAGATCAGTAACTGCAGCTGGCATGGGAATAAAATCCTGACATTTGAGTTGTGAGGCAATTTTAAACAGATGGACACTGTGCAAAATTAATGCATTTTAAAATGGTGGTTTTGCAAGCATTATACATAGGCCAACTGCCAACTGTCAAGTGAGTCTGCCCGCTGGTAGGGATGTAAAGATCTATTAGTTACTATTCTCTTAGTTTTTCAGTTTTCCAATCTTAAATTCAATTCTCCACATTTCTGCAGCAATTGGTGATATATATATATATATTTAAAAATCAATCATGAAAATTCTCCAGCATTTTAGTGTGAATTTCTCCTAATAAACACATTTTTCTAGGCAGTTTTGACCAATGCACACCTTTTAGCAAGCCATTTCTCATCAGACAATGCATTTTTGTATGATATTTTCACTCATATACTCATTTTTATGCATGCTTTCTCCTAATATATGCATTTTTGCAAACATTGGTTGGTTGGCAAAATGCATTGCAAAATTCAAATAAGTGCAAATTTTGAAGGATGGCTCGGTTTCCATTCACATATTGCTTCAGAAAGTGCAGATTTAATAGATTCAGCTTGAAATGAAAACTGAATCAAATTTCTCACCCATCCCTTTCCACTGGGAAGAGTTCTGTTTTCAAGACTTCTCGGTATCAACAATGGCTTTATTAGGCCCAATCTGCACTATACATTTAGAGCACTACAATACCACTTTTAGAATCCTGGGAACTGTTGTTTGTTAAGGATGCTGAGAATTGTTTAGAAACCACTGTTCCTCTTATGAAGCTACAATTCCCAGAGTGGTTTAACAAACAGCGTGGTCAGGAATGATGGGAGTGGTAATCTAGCAGCATCTGAAGGCTTGACCAGGTGTTCCTTGCATATGTTGGATACAATATGGGATAGATAAACAGACTGACCTAGTGTAAGGTAGCTTTCTCTGTTCCCTCTCCCAACTTCCTGAAATATTTGTTTCTAGCAACAAGAAGTAGAAAGTTGGTATTAGAGATGGAAAGATGTGCCAGTTTCAGTTTTCCCAGGTTCTCCTTTTTAACATAAGAACATAAGAAAAGCCTGCTGGATCAGGCCAGTGGCCCATCTAGTCCAGCATCCTGTTCTCACAGTGGCCAACCAGGTGCCTGGGGGAAGCCCGCAAGCAGGACCCAAGTGCAAGAACACTCTCCCCTCCTGAGGCTTCCGGCAACTGGTTTTCAGAAGCATGCTGCCTCTGACTAGGGTGGCACAGCACAGCCATCTTGGCTAGTAGCCATTGATAGCCCTGTCCTCCATGAATTTGTCTAATCTTCTTTTAAAGCCGTCCAAGCTGGTGGCCATTACTGCATCTTGTGGGAGCAAATTCCATAGTTTAACTATGCGCTGAGTAAAGAAGTACTTCCTTTTGTCTGTCCTGAATCTTCCAACATTCAGCTTCTTTGAATGTCCACGAGTTCTAGTGTTATGAGAGAGGGAGAAGAACTTTTCTCTATCCACTTTCTCAATGCCATGCATAATTTTATACACTTCTATCATGTCTCCTCTGACCCGCCTTTTCTCTAAACTAAAAAGCCCCAAATGCTGCAACCTTTCCTCGTAAGGGAGTCGCTCCATCCCCTTGATCATTCTGGTTGCCCTCTTCTGAACCTTTTCCAACTCTATAATATCCTTTTTGAGATGAGGCGACCAGAACTGTACACAGTATTCCAAATGCGGCCGCACCATAGATTTATACAACGGCATTATGATATCGGCTGTTTTATTTTCAATACCTTTCCTAATTATCGCTAGCATGGAATTTGCCTTTTTCACAGCTGCCGCACACTGGGTCGACATTTTCATCGTGCTGTCCACTACAACCCTGAGGTCTCTCTCCTGGTCGGTCACCGCCAGTTCAGACCCCATGAGCGTATATGTGAAATTAAGATTGTTTGCTCCAATATGCATAATTTTACACTTGTTTATATTGAATTGCATTTGCCATTTTTCTGCCCATTCACTCAGTTTGGAGAGGTCTTTTTGGAGCTCTTCGCAATCCCTTTTTGTTTTAACAACCCTGAACAATTTAGTGTCATCAGCAAACTTGGCCACTTCTCTGCTCACTCCTAATTCTAGGTCATTAATGAACAAGTTGAAAAGTACAGGTCCCAATACCGATCCTTGAGGGACTCCACTTTCTACAGCCCTCCATTGGGAGAACTGTCCGTTTATTCCTACTCTCTGCTTTCTGCTTCTTAACCAATTCCTTATCCACAAGAGGACCTCTCCTCTTATTCCATGACTGCTAAGCTTCCTCAGAAGCCTTTGGTGAGGTACCTTGTCAAACGCTTTTTGAAAGTCTAAGTACACTATGTCCACTGGATCACCTCTATCTATATGCTTGTTGACACTCTCAAAGAATTCTAATAGGTTACTGAGACAGGACTTTCCCTTGCAGAAGCCATGCTGGCTCTGCTTCAGCAAGGCTTGTTCTTCTATGTGCTTAGTTAATCTAGCTTTAATACTACTTTCTACCAGTTTTCCAGGGACAGAAGTTAAGCTAACTGGCCTGTAATTTCCGGGATCCCCTCTGGATCCCTTTTTGAAGATTGGTGTTACATTTGCCACTTTCCAGTCCTCAGGCACGGAGGAGGACCCGAGGGACAAGTTACATATTTTAGTTAGCAGATCAGCAATTTCACATTTGAGTTCTTTGAGAACTCTTGGGTGGATGCCATCCGGGCCCGGTGATTTGTCAGTTTTTATATTGTCCATTAAGCTTAGAACTTCCTCTCTCGTTACCACTATTTGTCTCAGTTCCTCAGAATCCCTTCCTGCAAATGTTAGTTCAGGTTCAGGGATCTGCCCTATATCTTCCACTGTGAAGACAGATGCAAAGAATTCATTTAGCTTCTCTGCAATCTCCTTATCGTTCTTTAGTACACCTTTGACTCCCTTATCATCCAAGGGTCCAATTGTCTCCCTAGATGGTCTCCTGCTTTGAATGTATTTATAGAATTTTTTGTTGTTGGTTTTTATGTTCTTAGCAATGTGCTCCTCAAATTCTTTTTTAGCATCCCTTATTGTCTTCTTGCATTTCTTTTGCCAGAGTTTGTGTTCTTTTTTATTTTCTTCATTTGGACAAGACTTCCATTTTGTGAAGGAAGACTTTTTGCCTCTAAGAGCTTCCTTGACTTTGCTCGTTAACCATGCTGGCATCTTCTTGGCCCTGGCGGTACCTTTTCTGATCTGTGGTATGCACTCCAGTTGAGCTTCTAATATAGTGTTTTTAAACAACTTCCAAGCATTTTCGAGTGATGTGACCCTCTGGACTTTGTTTTTCAGCTTTCTTTTTACCAATCCCCTCATTTTTGTGAAGTTTCCTCTTTTGAAGTCAAATGTGACCTTGTTGGATTTTCTTGGCAATTGGCCAGTTACACGTATGTTTAATTTAATAGCACTGTGGTCACTGCTCCCAATCGGTTCAACAACACTTACATCTTGCACCAGGTCCCGGTCCCCACTGAGGATTAAGTCCAGGGTTGCCGTCCCTCTGGTCGGTTCCATGACCAACTGGTCTAGGGAATAGTCATTTAGAATATCTAGAAACTTTGCTTCTTTGTCATGACTGGAACACATATGCGGCCAGTCTATGTCCGGGTAGTTGAAGTCACCCATTACTACCACATTTCCTAGTTTGGATGCTTCCTCCATTTCATATCTCATCTCAAGGTCTCCCTGAGCATTTTGATCAGGGGGACGATAGATCGTTGCCAGTATTAAGTCCCTCCTGGGGCATGGTATCACCACCCACAACGATTCTGTGGAGGAGTCCGCCTCTTTTGGGGTTTCGAGCTTGCTGGATTCAATGCCTTCTTTCACGTATAGAGCGACTCCGCCACCAATACGTCCTTCCCTGTCTTTCCGATATAGTTTATATCCAGGGATAACCGTATCCCACTGGTTTTCTCCATTCCACCAGGTCTCCATTATGCTCACTATATCAATGCTCTCCTCTAAGACCAAGCACTCCAGTTCTCCCATCTTGGTTCGCAGGCTCCTAGCATTAGCGTACAGGCACTTGTAAGCAGTGTCTCTCTTCAAGTGTCTTTGGCACTTGTGGTTTGGCCTGTGGTAATTTTGCTCTTCTGAATTTATATCCTGTGCCCCTGCTCTCACAATGCCTACTTCTAGGCCTACCCCTTTTAAAATTTCATCATTTCTTTGGTTTTTATCCCAGGGGGGAGGTTTATTCCGAACCGGACCTTTCTTAGCTCCTGTCGGGTTTCCCCCCTCAGTCAGTTTAAAAGCTGCTCTGCCACCTTTTTAATTTTAAGTGCCAGCAGTCTGGTTCCATTCTGGTTCAAGTGGAGCCCATCCCTTTTGTACAGGCCCGGCTTGTCCCAAAATGTTCCCCAGTGCCTAACAAATCCAAACCCTTCCACCCGACACCATCGTCTCATCCACGCATTGAGACTGCGAAGCTGGGCCTGTCTGGCTGGTCCTGCGCGTGGAACCAGTAGCATTTCAGAGAAAGCCACCTTGGAGGTCCTGGCTTTCAGCATCCTACCTAGCAACCTAAATTTTGCTTCCAGGACCTCACGGCTGCATTTCCCCATGTTGTTGGTGCCAACGTGCACCACAATCACTGACTCCTCCCCACCACTGTCTACCAAACTATCTAAATGACAGGCGATATCCGCAACCTTCGCACCAGGCAGGCAAAACACCTTGCAGTCTACATGCCCATCACACACCCCACTGTCTATGTTCCTAATGATCGAATCACCCACTACAAGGATCCCTCCACCCCCTGGAGATATATCCTCGGCACGAGAGGATAGCTGCTCATCCCCCAAGGAATGGGTCCCTTCTAAGGGATCGTTTCCCTCTTCCTCAGCTGGATGCTCTCCTTCCCCGAGACCATCATTCTCCATGATAGCAGGAGAGCTATCATCGTTGGAGTGGGACACAGCTATAACGTCCCTGAAGGCCTCCTCCACACACCGCTCTGCCTCTCTCAGCTTTTCCAGGTCCGCCCCCTTGGCCTCAAGGAAATGAAGTCATTCCCGGACAGCCAGGAGCTCATTGCACCGAGAGCATACCCACAACTTCTGTCCAACAGGCAGATAGTCGTACATGCTGCAGGCGGTGCAAAACACTGGAAAGCCCCCACACCCCTGCTGGCTTCTTACCTGCATAGTTTTGTTTAAGGTTTATTACGTCAATGGGTTGGAGACTGCGGTTTAGTTGAGGTCAGGGAACAGACGGGCAGAGTGGGGGGCCCTGGCCTCCTTGCCCTGCTGCCAAACTCGCTCTGCTGCTTAACTCGCCTTGACGCTTTGTCAGCTGCGGCTCCCTCTAGCTCGTGGAGCAGGCTCCCTCGCTAGGGTGCTCTGAATGTAATGGCAATAGTAGTGACATAAACAACTAGCAAATTTTAAATTACACCTTTAAATTATAATATCATACACACAGCCCAAATTCTTGCTCTTATCACTAATGGGAGTTAATTATCTTGCATATACCCATAGTAAATTTTCAGATACTTTCAGACCCTCAGCAATTTTCAAGTGGTCTATGTAGAAGACTCATTGCTGCTTATGGACATGACCATAATATATTTTGTGACATGCAAGTTCGATATTATTTATTAAATGTGTTTAGGATTACAATGATGGCATTCCCAAATATGTACTTTCACTTTGGTTTTCCATAACACAATGTTTGTCCAAGCCTCCACACTTGGGGGGGGCACTATTTGCACACCCCTTCCATAAGCACATCAAAGTTGGATACGCACCTGAACCAAGACCCAGACAAAAGGGCACTCAAAACAAAAATGTAATTACAGTGGCTGTAGATCTTGTACAGTGGTTATACTGACTGGGCAGCCACTGTCCTTCACATTTTACAAAATACTTTTTCCTATACAAATATTAAATTTCTGTGTATGAAAAAGTAATATATGAAGTGGTCTCAATAGCGAGAAATGTAAACAAGTGAATGGTGATCGAAATGTTTTTCATTCTCACGTTATGAAGCTAGCTGCCAGATGATGAATCACCTTCCCTACGCATGCAGCGTAGACTGAAAAAACAGCACCCAAGCCACCACTCAATACGTGCATGTGTTCTTTCCAACATGAATCTACAGGTCTCAAAAAGTAATGTGTGACAAAGTCCTCAAACACCTTATAACATGCCTCAAACATGGTCTCTTGTTCTACCAGCATGCCTTCACACCATCACTTTGCCAAAACATAAGGATAGGTAAATTGTTTTTAGGGAGGTTCACAATTATGATTTCCTATTTATTTAATCTAAAAATATTTAAAATACATAAAAACAGCCAGGGGAAGATATTGGAGGAATATAAAATAAATACAAATTAAAAAGGGGGGGGGGAGGTGAAGAGACCTTAAATGTGCTACTCACCATCTCTCAGCCTATCCTCCCCTCAGGATGAAAACAATGGAGAACCATGACCACCCCCAGGAAGAAGGGCACACTTAAAATGTAGAGGGGAAAAACATCTACAACCGTAGTGTGAAATCAAATACTTATTGGGACACAGTATGAAGAAATATTTATATAAACATGACTCTCAAATATGTTTATGAATTACACAATCTGTAAATATATTTATAGTGCAATCCGATGTTTGTTTACTCAGAAGCAAGTCCCAATGTATTCAATGGGGCTTACTCAAACTGGGAAGTGTGCAGAGAACTACAAGTGATACAACTTCAAGTGATAAGGAACTTGTTCTTTCAACTTGTTCTTTTAAGTTGAGACCTTATCCCAGTCTGAGTCTGTGTTGGAATTGCTTTTTAATATGTTTTTAAGCCTTTTCTTTTTTTAAAAAAAGATGTTTTTTCAAAGCTTTTAAAAATTATTTTCAAAGATGTTTTAATATATTTTAAAGTCTGTTTTTATGATGTTTTAAAGTGCTTTTAGTGCTTTTGTTTGCCGCCCTGGGCTCCTACTGGGAAAAAGGGCGGGATATAAATCATATAATAAATAAAATAAATAAATATAATCACAGCCATTGACAGTTATACTTTTTATTATTTATTATTATTTAATATGAAAAGTATAGCCTGCTTTCTCTTTATCAGATAAACAAAGCTACTAAGAAACCAAATAATAAAACACATTAGGGCTGCAGTTCTTTGCTGCAAGCTTGGGAGAAAGCCCCATTGCACTCAAAGGGACTTACGTCCAAGTAGATATGGATAGGATTGGATTACACTGTAAAAAATCAATACAAAATAAGCAAATAAATAAACAAAGCAAATACAAAATCATACTACAATATAAATAGCAGTAAGCGATAAAAATAAGACCTCACTAAAATAGCAATAATCAGAAAAATAAGAATAAATGGTAAAACAGAAAACAATGCAAGAACCAGATATTTATCTGTCATGTAGTTTTTGAGCTACCAGGAGGATCAGCCCACAGAATTCCAAACTTCTATATGAAACCATGATGACTAATAACTATGTGGTGCTTGTGATGGTTGGTAGATTCTCTAGGTCAGGGGTTCCTAAACAGTGGCCCATGAGCTTCATTCTTCCGCGATCCGCACACCCCTCACACCCCGCATGGCCCCCTTACCTGTCTACAGTAGTCTTTACCATTGCCCTTACTTAAGATGGTGGCCACAGTTTCCCTAAGGTACTGAAGCCGCTGCCGCCATCTTAGTTGATGGCAGAGATGTGCATGTGTAGCATGCACATGTGCCATCAACAAAGATGGCGGCGGAGGCTTCATTCCCCTTAGGGAAACTGCGGCCGCCATCTTAAGTAAGGGCAATGGTAAAAACTACTGTAGAGAGGTAGGGGGGCTGCGTGGGGGTGCGCGTCCTGCCTCCGATGACGTGTTAGCGCACGCGCCGCACAGACCAGGCAGCTCAGCTGTCCGCCGTCCACGGCGTCCACCTGCGGCCTGCCCTGCTTCTTCCGTGCCGCAGCCTAGGGGCGGGGCCGGGTGGCTCTGGTGTCACCCCCTCCATGGTGTCACCCGGGTGCGATCCACACACCCCACACCCCGCTGGTGACGCCCCTGCTTTTAAAATTTTATGTGTACTGAATATATATATATATCTGGTGTAATTTTTTAACAAAGGGCCTCCAAGCTTTATATAGCTTAGGGCCTCACCAAGTCTAAATCCAGCACTGACTAAGACATTAGCATTCCCTAATCAGGGGGATACACATAAACATTATATAAGCATTACACTGTCTACATTATGTTCTAGTCAATTTGGCAGTGTTCAGCACTTCACATACCAGTACATTTTCACTGTGAGCTAAGCATTCCAGTTAATGCAATCCTCTCTACATCTTGGAGAGTACAGGGATGTTCAGTGTTCGTTCCTCTTATCTTACCTTATAGAGCCAAGCTGTACCAAGTTACCATGGCTACATGTGCATAACAGGCAGAGGGAAGACAGCAGACTAAGGAAAGGATTGTTAGCTGGCCTACTACACTATTAAATTATTATAAATCCTATAGATTTCTAAAAGAATATATTTTGCTTGCTGTTTGTATCTAAAAAATCCCCATTAGAAGCACACCTTCCTCCTGCAAAGGAACAATTAGGAACCCACTTTAAGCTCCTGATTGTTCCTTTGGAGTCCTGCCCTTACCTATCCAATACCTGACATCATGCCTGACATCCGGTGTTGGGTGGGTGGGTGTGGCTCTCCCAAAATGGCCCGGTGGACCAAATGGGATGGCCTGGTGGGCCAAGTTTGGATCTCAGGCTGGAGGTTCCTCACCCCTGCTTTCTGGCACTGCAAAGTTAAGAGAATTGTGAATTTCAAAGGATGGCTATGCTTTGGTTCCCATACAGAGCTACACTTCTCAGAATGGTTTAACAGTCAATCCCTCTTCCCAGGGAACTCTGAGAACTGTAGCTCAGTGAAGTGTTCTCCTAATGCCTCTCAGCATCCTGAACAAACTATAGTTCCCAGGATTCTTTGGGGTAAGCCATGACTGATTAAATGGTACAACAGTGCTTAAAATGTACTGGGCAGATGTGGCCTTTGTTAACCTCCTTTAGGAAAGGCCTTTAGGTCATCTGGGCTACGTATAACAGGTCTGCCCGATACAGCTCACAGGTGTGGGACTAAAATCAGCTGAAGACCACAATGGAGACAAATTGCTTGAATGAATTAATGAATAAATATTTTCTTGTTATGCCAAGTATAACCTGTTCTTGCAATAGGATGCAATCAATAAAGCACAGGGGGAGGTAGGTTGGAACCTTTCCATTCCAGTCCTGCCTCATTAATCTCTTAATCTGCTGGTTTTAAAATTATGGCTATATAGTCTGTATAATCAAAATGGCTTCCTCAAAATCCTATTGCAGTGGAATTTAAATGATTGAGACTTTGGGCAGCAGATCATTGTAACATCATGGGCAAAGTTGATTCAGACTGCAAAGGATGTTCAGAAAGCTCTAGTGAACATAGCTGCCTCCAGCGAGTCCACCCTACTGATTGTTCTTTAAGAGGTGGAAGCTCAGTGGAAGAGCATGCCATTCTGATGAAGAAAGTCCCAGGTTCAATCCCAAGCATCGCGAGAAGAATCACGTGATGGGAAAGACCTCTGCCCAAGATCTTGGAGACCTGCTGCTAGTTAGAGAGGACAATGACTGGCTAGGTGAACCTGGCTGGGTAAGATCTTTTCCTAGGTCCTGTTAATACATTGCACAAGGACCCATGAAATGTCTCATCACAATGATCATTAAGCCAAGCAAGTTTTCTCTCTTGCTCATACACATTCATGGAAACCATTCATGTTGTTCTTATAGAGGCCATCAGTGATGAAGCACAGGCAATCTCAGCTCAAGGCTTTGCCTTGCAACAATGGCTTTATCTTTACATTTTAACTGATAATCATTTTCTTTTGTGGGTGCTACAGTACTTATTTCTTGCTATTTATATAACCCTGTGGACCTATTTCAAATGTTTGTCATGTGTATTTATGAGGACAGTTTCTTACCTCTTTGTCTGCTTAAAATAAAAAAGAAGTGTTTTCAGACTTTTTTCTTTGTGGTGTCACAGTGAAGCTCAGCAGGCAAGTAGAGAGGACCTGCAGCTTTGGATCTCCAAATGTTGTCATTTGCTGTTAAAATCTCACCCACCACCTTACATCAAAGCAAGCCTGATGCCAGTGCAAGAGGTGCTCCCATATGAATGCATATGGCCATCTTTTATTGTCAGATTGTTTGTCTAGCTCACCCAGTTTATTTTATATATTGAAAATATTTCTATCCCACCCTTTATCCAGGATCTCAGGGCAAGTAACAATAATTCAAAAACAGTATAAAATGATAAAAGAAACGTATACATAAAGCTATCTAATAATTGAAAACTCATGACTTAATATATTTTAGTCCCATATGCTTGCCTGATCAGCCATGGAAACATAGAAGATAAGAACATAGGAAGCTGCCTTATACAAAGTCAGACCAATAGTCCATCTAGTACTGTGAACACTGACTGGCAGCAGCTCTCAATGGATTTTTTTTCCAGGCAAAGAATCTTTCCCAGCCCTACTTGAAGTTGCTGGCTGTTGAAACTGGGATCTTCTGCATGCAAAGCAGATGTTATACCATGGAGCTATGGCCCTTCAGATGGTGCCTAAAAGCCATCCATGTAAGAGCCAACCAAATATCAGGGAGTCAGATCATTCTGGTTCTGTTTACTCTGACTGGCCTCAGACAATGGCCATTTCTTTGATGTCCATTTGGAAGCAGTTTGTATTCCCAGGTAAGTGTGGTTAAGACTGAAGCTTTAATCAGCTTTCTACAGTGAAATATAAAAGCCAGTGGAGTGCATTGTGCATTATTCTTTTCACAAGGAAATAAGTGTTCTCTCTGGTCACATGTGCACTATCTGTTCTCTTCAATTAAAGCCAAAGCCTCTTGGTCAAAGTGGGAAGAACCATCTGGATTTGACAGCTCATTTATGACCACCCATCCATCCCTTAAATCTTTGTTTTAAAAGTGTTCTTGCCCCAGTTGTCCATTCTCTGTCCATATGACTATTTTCTGACTAAAATATGCATTGTAGTGAGTGAAGCAGTAATTCATATAATCCAGGACACAAAGAGCAAAATAGCAATGGGGTACTAAATTATCCTTCTCTGATGCCTGAATGAGGGAAATGAGACAGAACAAGTTTATACTGAACTGTGAAATCAAGATAATGAGATAAGGCTGCAATCATTAACCCACTTCCTGGGAGTAAGCCCCAGTGGAATTCAGTGGGACTTACTTCTGAGTAGACGCAGTTAGAATTGCAGCCATGGATGACTGGGATGGGACATTAGCGACTTCATTAACTTTGTTTTTAAGGTACCGTGAGGCTCGTTTTTACTGCAAAAGACTAACAGTGTTACCTCTCTGGAAACTTATTAACTTTGAAAGGGAACATACAGGGAAGATGTTTGATTTGTAAATTATTATTATTATTTATTAGATTGGTATCCCACCCTTCCTCCCAGGAGGAGCCCAGGGCAGCAAATCAAAGCAAAACACTCTAAAATATCATAAAAACAAACATTAAAATACATTAAAACAAAACATCCTTAAAAACATATTAAAACAAAACATCTTTTAAAACATATTTTTTTTAAAAAAAAGCTTTAAAAACATATTAAAAAGCAATTGCAGCACAGATGCAGACTGGGATAAGGTATCTGTTGATGGATGAGATGTGTGTCTTTTGTTCAATAGGATATAAATAAAAAATATACATAAGACTTGCACAAACACATAGCCCACTTCCTCAGCATCACCATCAGAATGATGGCCTCCGCACACCTCAGTGCATTTTCTTAAATTTATCCCCTTTTTTGCTTCTTCTGCCAAAATTGGTGGAGTCCGGGGGCCCAGATACTTTTGAGGGGGAGGGGTAGATCAGACTCCTGAACTAGAGCTTACCCATCCTTGTCCTAGACACTGAAACAGACTAGTTGGAATGAGGCATAAGGTAGTTCTTAAGGTCTTAAAAATTGTGACACCCTTTCTCTCCCCCCACCCCACCAGGTGTCTGGACATTTTAGAACATCACAGAGATGAAAGAAAACTAGTCACATCTGCCTGACTTGTTTAATGTAAATTACAAGAGAAAAAGGAACTAAAGGGGGGGGGAGGGTTATATTAGAGTAAGAAAATATTATTCCATTGTGGCAGCCCTAGGAGGCAACTGGCTCACAAAGAGATGCAAATATATAACTGTTAACATTTAGAAAATGACTAACTCCATTAAAAATACATCCATTGTATTTCTAAATAACTATGCTTATGTGCAAAGAGAAGGGAGTGAGCCCCCCCACTAGTAAGATCTCTGTGTTAGATAATTAATTGGTTTTTATCCACAATTTCAAAACAATCTCATGAAAGCAATAACTTGGGGGAGGAGATTCCCCCCCTCTCATTTCCACTAAAACACAACTTACGCTGGATATTGAAACTATCTTGAGCAGTAGTTATTTTAACCTAAGTCCACAAGACATTAAGCATAGGTAAAGAACCCTTTTCAGCCCATGGGCCACATTCTCATCTGTGCAACCTTCTCTGGGGCCACCTGCCAGTGGAGGGCAGGGCCTGAGGCAAGGGTGGGTGGAACAATTAATGTAAATTTTACCTTTGTACAGTAGGCTTTTTACTCCCTCACATTCTATATTCAGGCAAGGAAGAGCCTTTATCAGAATTCAAGGACACAATTCATCTGGCATGTAAAATAGGGCCAATGAAGGGTGTGGCCAGGGAAAGTTCTGAGGGCCAGGTAGGGAGGGCCAGAGGGCCACATTCAGCCCTGGGCCCTGGAGTTTCCAACTCCAGTATTAAGGGAAATAGCAAATTCTGTTGGATGAGACAAAGGACCTAAGGAGCCTTACTGAATCAAGCCAAAGAGCTAGTATCTACTTCAGCACCTTTATTTTATTTATTTATTTATTTGTTAAATTTTTATACCACCCCACTAGCATAGCTCTCTGGGCGGTGTACAACAGAAAGTATATACAATAAAACAAAGGTCAGCTAGATACCTCTGGGCAATGGAGATGGGTGGCTCCAATGTCCATGGGGCAGTAATCCACTCCAGATTTTAGTCCAAATTTTCAAGGAGCTGCCCGAGGTGCTGAACCCTTTCCTAAAATAGCTTCAGCAAGTTGGACAGCTCCTTGAAAGTTCAGAATAAAACCCAGAGCAGATGCACTGCTCCACTGACATCAGAACCACCAGCGTCCACTGCCTCTGGGAATAAGAATATAGGAAGCTGCCTTAAGTCAGACCTCTGATCCACCAAGGTCAGTGTGGCCCACACTGACTAGCAATGACTCTCAAGGGTTCTAGGCAGGAATCTTTCGCAGTCCTACCTGGGGATTGGACCAGGACCTTTTACATGGAAAGCAAGTGATCTACCATGGAGCTACAGCCTCTCCCACAAAGTAGCATGATATGAACAGTTGTGGTGGAGGAAGAAGATGATTCACACGTCAGTCACCAAGAAATCTGGGAGGTAGATTGGGACTCACTTGTTCCACTGATCTTTAATGGCAAAAAAACCTGGGGAAAGAATGTGGGTGCAAGGGGCAGGGCTTGGGATGCTGTGGTCAATCTGCCACTCTGCTCTGCCCTGCTGTTCCCCAAAAGAGGTTTGGAATTGTCTGCCCCCTTTTCTAGATTGCAGCCACTATCTATAAGCCGAACAAATAATACTCCCCCCTTTTAAAGTTCTTCTAATGTCTTGTCTCAACTAATAGCACTTGGTGGATTTTCAGCCACCGAGTTTACAATGCTATTATAATAATGCTGGCATAGCAAAGATTACCTTAAATAGCTCCTATTTAGGTTCTCATTTAAAATAAACATTCCCAGGATCCTTTTTCGGGGGCGGGCAGGCTAATTTGTTGGGTTTTTCTTTTTTTTCTGATGCATTCTTGAGAAGCTTATCTTGTGTACAACAGCTAATCATTCAGCAGTCTTTGAAAAAAAATATTGCCGACCAAGACCATCATTGGAAGTCAACTTTTCTCTGTTGCTTCCATAGAAAGAATGCCTAAAATGGCACTGTTGTGTCTAATCTAACACCCACAGATGGCCATGGGGGAACTTCCATTGACTCTTACAGACCTACAGAAAGCAGTCCACCTACGGAAATCAGCTACGGTACCCAACTACCCTCCTCTGTAACCCTTCATTATACCATGTCCCCTGATGTTTTTAATACTCTCGTGTCTCATGCTTTAATAATGGTTTTGTACTATTTTAATTGGTATGTTTTATTTGTACGGCTGTTTTATACACAATATTGCATATCAGAGGTGGAGAACCTTTCTTCAGACCATGGGTCACACAGATAACCTTCCAGGGGCCAGACGCGAGTGGTGGGCAGAGCCAGAGGCAAACATGGGCAGAGCAATGGATGTGACTCTGGATGTGACTACAGCAGGGTACACTCCAGCCACACAGAAAAGTCAAGGGTTTCTAAACATACCCCACATTGTACATCTCTTTATCCAAGCAAGCCAGAGATGTTATCACAGTTCAACGACACATTCCAGCCAGGCAAAAACACTCAAGGAGAGTGTAGAGTAGGACTGGTGATGGGCGTGGCCATGGGAGAGAGTGTGGCCTGACAGCAGTCTCAAAGGCTGAATACAATGGCTTGGAGGGCCACATTTGGCCCTCAGGCCTGAGGTTCCTCACCCCTGTTGTATAGTTTTAAATTGGGTAATGCATTGGGCAACCTTGCGGGCAGAAATACAATACTAATCCTACTGGGTTGTCTCCAAATCATGTCCATTAACATTAACGAGCCTATTCTGAGTATGACTAACATTAGATACAATCTGCTACTAATAATTTTGTGCTATGTTCCAGGCAGAGCTTGGAAAAGTCACTTTTTTGAACTACAACTCCCATCAGCCCCAGCCAGCGTGGCCACTAGATTGGGCTAATGGGAGTTGTAGTTCAAAAAAGTAACTTTTCCAAGCTCTGGTTCCAGGCCAGGATAGTGTGTGCTCCAGGCCAGGGTCTCTGAAGCAAAATGGTGGGACTGGAGCTGGACGCCAGCAAAGATGGGAACTGGTACCTTTCTTGCCAGCCTAGTGCTCTCGTTGACCACACTCCTACTGTTTACAGCAGGCCCAACCAATTAAGAGCTACCTGCTAATCAGAGGGGCTAATGTTGTTTCCTGTGCCCAGAGAAGGTCCTGAGGTCTGAGCACAGCCAGCCAGAGAGTGATCACCTGGCTAGTCCCTTGAGGTTTCCAGTTAAAGCATTCAGAGCCTGCTACTTCACTCTTTGGATGTCTGTTCATACAAAAGCTAAGTGGCAAAATATTAACAACTATAGACACAAGGGTTGTTGTTTTTATGTCCAAAGCGAAGGACAAGATGTTACACACCCATACATACCAATTCCAAGTACAGAAGCTGGATGGACTGGCGAATCTAACCCAAATGCTAGCTACGGGACAGCTTCCTCTACCAAACCCAGGGGCAGCAGCCTGGCATATGGGATGAAGAGCAGGCTGTGTGGTGGACAATGTCCCAACACTTCACTGCTGATCCTTGCTTCCCATTCTCTGCTGCCAGAGGTGACCACCATACTTTGCCAAATGGTAGGGCCAGCCCTGACTGTAGATTTATCAAGCTGATGCTTTTTGTTAGAAAGAGCCAATGGGGCAAACCTTGGCCCACACCTGGTGCATGGACATCAAGGGTGTGCGGCTGGGGGGAAGTTGTGCATCATGAAGGATGGGGCCAGTGGTGCAGCCCTGCTGCCCCTTGAATTGTGTGGACCCCTTTTATGAATGTAATGCAGGAAAGGCACTTTATTCTTACTATAGTAGGGTAATACATTTGCTGTAGGGCCACTTTCTACTAGATAATAATGGGTGTTCACAAGTCTGCATATTAAGTGAGCTAGGTATAGAAATCCTACTACCTATAGCGGTGTAACAATTATAGACTCTGTGTGTATGGGGGGTAACATTACCATAGCAATTGGCAAATGTCTTGCTGGATCAGTAGGGCATGAAAACAACAGCTGCTCTATGGCACTGCTCAGAAATCAACTCTCAGATCACAGTATATTGAAGGGTTGCCAACACAGTTATACTCCTACGGCGAGAATTGCAAAGATTCATTGTATTACCTTCAACACCACCAATGTCTCTCGAGTGAAACCACCTGCTTAGAATTGTATTTGGGATTCCTCACAGAGGCAGACATTTGAAAAGCAAAGCCTGGGTGGTGCTATCTGGCCTTGATCCAGATTGCACAAGGTGTTCTGTCTTTCACTTAGGTGAGGTCCTAAAGCAATCTTCCCCAACCTGGTGCCCTCCAGATGTTATAGCCTACAATTCCCATTGGACCCAACCACCACGGCCAGAAGCCCATCACTAAAATGCCAACAGGGGCTTGGCGCTGAGGGTGGTGAGTTGTGGCAGTAGAGGCAAGAGAGAGAGAGAGAGAGAAGAGAGATGGATTGTGCAGTCACATGGAGAGGTGAGATGTGTGTGTTTGGGGTGGTGGTGGCCCATTGGCGACCTGGCTCAGTTCAAATCTCTACCCAGCCACAGAGTCCTACTGATTGATTATCACTCAGTCTAATCTACAACAGAGAGTGTTGTGAGGGTAACATCCATTATATCATGCTGAATACAATAGAATAGAATATCATGCTGCCCTGGGCTCCTGCTGGGAGGAAGGATGGGATATAAATCAAATAATCAATCAGTCAATAGATTTGATATCCTCATGGGTGCTGTCTAGCTTTTGAAACTGAAACAATCACAGGCTTACCCTTCTGGCAGATGATGGCTGGTGGCTTCTAGCTTCTGCACAGACTTACCAGCTTGGCTTGGGCTAAGGCCACAAATGTAGTTTGTGATGGGTGCTGAGAGTTACTGGGAGACCCCTATTCTCCTCACAGAGTTACAGTTCCCAGTATTCTCTGGGAAGAGGGACTGATTGTTAAACTACTCTGACAATTGTAGCTCTGTGAGGACAACAGGAGTATCCTAACAACTCTCAGCACCCTTACCAAACTATACTTCCCAAGATACTTTGAGGGAAGCCATGACTGTTTAAAGTGGAATAATAGCGAGAAGGGAGTAGAAAAAGAGGAAGGCCAAAGAAGAGATGGATTGATTCCATAAAGGAAGCCACAGACCTGAACTTAACAAGATCTGAACAGGGTAGTTTATAACAGATGCTCTTGGAGGTCACTGATTCATAGGGTCGCTATAAGTCAAAATCGACTTGAAGGCACATAACAACAACAAAATGCATGGTGTGTATGTGGCCTAAGATTAGTCTTCTATCACATGGTCCTCATTTGGACATAACTGTGATTTAAGAACATATGAGGAGACTGCTGGATCAGGCCAGTGGCCCATCTAAATCCAGCATCCTGTTCACAGTGGCCAACCAGAGGACTAGTTCAGGATGCTAGACCAGATGGGCCACTGGGCTGATCCAGCAGGCTCTCCTTATGACTTCTTCACAAATCTGCAAATGAACACATGGAATAAGAACACATGAACATAGCAAGTCCGACCATCAAGTCATCTGGCTCACCATGGTCTGCACTGACTGACAGGAGCTCTCCGGAGTTTCAGATGGGAGACATTCCCATCCCTACCTGGAGATGCTGGGGATTGAACCTGGGGCCTCTTGTGTGTTAGAGAGAGGCTCTTCCACTGAGCTATGACCCCTCCCCTGTCTCCTGGACAGATTAACTCTGCCTGGGCTTACAGTCTACAGCAGAGTTTGGGAGTCACCTCAAAATGCTCGTCCATCTCAAAAGATCAGGCTTAGCTAGGGGCCGGAGACAAATCGAAAACCCCAGGCTGTGTCACAACATATACTGCAATAAATTATACATGGCAGAGGCACAGCGGCAGTTCATTAAATCAGTGTGACATTTCAATCATTTACATCTGCTAAGTGTGTTAACCAGGCCATCTGGCACTACAGGAGGCTTACATGTGTCATCATGGGGGAGGAGGGAGGAGTAAGAGCACAGAGATGGGGGGGCAAACCGGTGAACAGGGAGAGGCATGCAAAAATCTGATGTTCATTTGGAATTTATGCAAAGCAAATGATTGACACATTTCAACAAGGACGTGGAATGCAGGGCCAGTACCAGATCTCTTAGCCAGTAAAGCTGATCAAACATCTCCTCTGAAGAACAGAAGCTATAACATATGTGCAGAGCTGCTAGGCCAGGCAGCCTAATTCTATCTAGGGCAGGAGTGGGGAGCCTGTGACTGTTCTGGATGTTGTTGGACCCCCATCAACCTCATCCAGTGGGGTTAAAGGTCAGGAAGGATGACAGTCTAATAACATGTGGAGGGCCACATAGTTCCCTGCTTGTAGTGTGCCTGGTCCCCTTCTAAGATGCACACCTTAATGTGGTGAGGGGCTTTGAGAGTGTTGAAGAAGCTGAGAGCAATGCCGTCAGAAGTCTAGACCAAGAGGCTAGACTCCTAGCACGGGCACCCAAGGCAGAATGGTCAAAGCTGAGACACCAGATTAAGATGCATCCAAACTCAGAGGAAGGCAATGGTAAACCACCTCTGAATACCTCTTACCACGAAAACCCTATGAACAGAGTGCAACACAACATAGTGGTAGAAGATGAGACCCCCCCAGGTCAGAGGGCACTCACCGAGCTACTGGGGAAGAACAAAGGACAAGTACGAGTAGTGCTGTGACTAATGACGCAGCTGGGTCAAAGCTGAAAGGAAGCCCAGAGGCTGATGCACACAGATGCGAAAGGAGAGTCCGGAGTTGTACGACGCACACAATAGGAACATGGAATGTGAGAAGCATGAACCAGGGAGAGTTAGAAATTGTCAAGCAAGAAATGGAACGTATCAACATTACAATACTTGGCATGAGTGAATTAAAATGGACAGGAATAGGACATTTTCAATCAGACAACTACAAAATATTTTATGCAGGAAATGAGAAATTAAGAAGATGCAGCTGGGTCGTAATGGTGCTGGGCTCGGCAATACATTACCACCTGAGGTAATTTTTAAGGACAAGTTGTTTTGATTGCCTGAGTAATTCCGAAAGAACAAAGGGGATCACTGTGCTGTTTTAAAAACTGCCATAACTCATAGGAACATATGCAGGAGGAAAAGCCTGAGGACAATGTATAATGCCTCATTTACAGGCCAATTCATAAAACTGCCAGAACTCTTCACATAAAGAGAAATGATTGGGGAGGGGGAGTTGTAAGCTTACTTAGAACCGACCTGAATTATTACTGTTTTCTAAAAAGGTTTTGGGAGCTGGGTTGCAAAAAACCCCAAAACAAAACTGTACTGAAGATTGCAGAGCAAAAGCGGAAGAGAAGTGACATGGTTAAGATTAAATGGTCCTTGGGAGCCCAAACAGAGCCCTGAGTGAAAACAATAGATTATCAAGTTGCAGAATTTACTGTATATGAAAAAAAACCCAGTCTTTTGCTAATGATGCTGTCTTGTTCAAAGCTGCTGGAGTTCTCAGGGTTATCAGCAAAGCATATATTATGGTGTTGTTTTTCTTAATGACCCAAGGATTTTAATCTAAATTAAATACTTGAAAATGAAGGATGTACTGTTTGGAGGATTATTTATTTATTTGAAACATTTCTCCCTCACTCTTCTTGGCAAATGCAATGCCCGAGAGTTTATATCTTAGGATTTTGAAAAAGTCTGTTCCAGAGCCAAGCATCTTCAGCGATTCTTGGGGAGGGAGAAATTTTCCCTGAGGCCACCATGGGTCAGGTGGTCATTTATGCATTGCCAAAAAAAGAGGAGCTGCATTGGGGAAAAAAAAGAGGATGTGGAGGTGCATACTGTAGTGGTTAGTGTTTTGGACGAGGACCTTGGAGGCCAGGTTTTGAACCCCCACTCAGCCATGAAACTCACTGGGTGACCTTGGGCCAGTCGCAGTCTCTCAGCCTAACCTACCTCATAGGGTTGTTGTGGGGATTAAATGAGGAGGGGGGAGAACCATGCACGCCACCTTGAGCTCCTTGGAGGAAAAGGTGCAATATAAATGCAATAACAAATAATAAATAAATAACATTAGCATATTATATTAGCAATGCATATGTATAGATGCAAATGTCAAAATAATGAGTATAATTTAAATAGGAATCCACTACATCTCTTGCCATAGTGGAGAAGACTATGCCAAAGGAACCTGTGTGTCTGCTTAGTCGCATGAAGTCCCTGTTGAAGGGGGACTTCAGGGCCACTCTCTTCCTTTCACATGATTTTTTTATCTCTAAGTCATACTTGGACCAGAGAATCCTTCAAACTGGGGATGCTTTTAAATTGTGAACTGTCGACGGCTCTCCCCTGTAATATAGGACATATGTATGTATGTATGTATTTATTTAAAATATTTCTATCCCGCCCTTCTACCCTATAATAGGGCACTCAGGGTGGCTTACAATAAAATCGAGCACATACATAATAAAATTGTACATAATAAAAATCACAAAAAGATTAAAATACATAAAATGCAATTAAAATACATAAAGTAATACATATATACATAAACAAGACACACACATATATGCATATATAGGGAGTGGTACTGAAGGGACTACTGAAGTAAAAATTAACATGAAAATGGAAATGGACTGCCTTCAAGTCGACTCCGACTTATGGCGACCCTATGAACAGGGTTTTCATGGTCAGCGGTATTCAGAGGAGGTTTACCATTGCCTTCCTCTGAGTTTGAGAGGCAGTGACTGGCCCAAGGTCACCCAGTGAGCTGCATGGCTGTGTGGGGAATTGAACCCTGGTCTCCCAGGTTGTAGTCCAGCACCTTAACCACTACGCCACACTGGCTCTCTGAAAAATATAACTGTACTACGTTCAAGTCCATTCCGACTTATGGCGACCCTATGAAGAAGGTTTTCATGAGGCTGAGAGGCAGTGACTGGCCCAAGGTCACCCAGTGGGCTTCATGGCTGTGTGGGGATTCAAACCACAGTCCAGCACCTTAACCACTACACCACACCGGCTCTCTAAAATCAGTGTCAGGCTCTACCTTCAATCCTTCAATGGCCAATCCTAGCAGAGATGGGTTGCTTCTATGGGTGTCAGCAGTTTTGGAGGGGACAGGAAGGTTCATGAAGGTATAATGGTTAGAGTGTTGGACTAGGACTTGGGACACTAGGGTTCAAATCCCTTCTCAGCCATGAAGCTCACTGGGTGAAAGGAATGGAAAGATCTCTCCATTTCAGTTTTCTCTGTTTCTCATTTTTCCAGTCTTAAATTCAGTTCTCCACATGGCTGCAGCAACCTGTGATTTTTTTAAATAAAAAAAAAATCCTCAAGAAACTTCTCCAGCTTTTCAGTGTGAATTTCTCCTAATAGACACATCTTTTCAGGCAGTCTTGACTAACGTACACATTTCTGCAAGCAATCTCTCATCATATAATGTATTTTTTATTTTCTCTCACATATTCATTTGTATGCACACTTTCCCCTAACATATGCATTTTTGGCAACCATTGTTTGCACTGCAAAATTCAATTCAAGGTGACTTTCAAAGGATAGCTCTTTCTGTTCTCATATTGTTTTGGAAAGTGCAAATCTGACAGATTCAGCTTTAAAAATGAACTGAATCCAATTCCTCCTCCATCCCTACTGGATGACCTTGGGACAGTCACTTGCTTTCAACCTAACTACCTCACAGGGTTGTTGTGAGGATAAAATGGGAAGGGAGGAAATATGTGTGCCAACTTGAGCTCCTGGGAGGAGAAGGTAGTATATAAATGCAAGAAATGTCATGAAAATGTAAATCCCTCCCCATTTTGCTTATACGTGAGGTCCTAAGGAGTATTTAAAACTATAATCTTCAGATGAGAGGTGGGGAGGGGACTGAGAGAGGGAGACCCACAGAAGAGCTAGGAGGATCTCCAAAAGGGCTCTCCAAACTGGGCGAATGGGCAGCAAAATGGCAAATGCAATTCAATGTAAGCAAGTATGAAGTGATGCACATTGGGGCAAAAGTTCCTAATTTCAAACATGTTTGAACACACAGTGACAGACCAGGAATTAGACATTGGGGCCATAGTGGATAGCTCAATGAAGATGGTTAGCCCAGTGTGTGGCAGCTGTGAAAACAGTGAATGCCACAGTGATCATTAGGAAAGGAATTGAAAATAAAACTGCCAATATCAGAACATAATTATACATAGTCCCAGACTATGGTCTGAAGGCACACGAGGCCAGCTCCCTCCTGAAGCTAAGCAGGGTCAGGTCTAGTCAGTGTCTGGATGGGAGACTGCCTGGGAACCATATGTAAGCTGCCTTGGGTTTCTATCATGGAAAGTAAGGTGGGGTATAAATGTATTCAATAAATAAATAAATATGGTGCGACCACATTTGGAATACTGCATACGGTTCTGGTTGCCTCACCTCAGAAACAATATTGTAGAGCTGGAAAAGGTTCAGAAACGGGCAATCAAAATGGTCAAGGCCACTCTGAGAACAGAATGCTGGACCAGATGTTGGATTGATCCAGCCGTGCTCTTCTGATGTTCTTCAATTCTTATCCCTATGTAAGAGTAGAAATTGGTATCTATTAAAACTATGTACTTAATACATTTGATTTTTGTCCCAGAGTTTGCTGTTTACTCTATCACTTCTTTTTAGCTGCTTTTTGTCATTTGCTTCTAACAATCTACTTTCCAAATTATTAGCAAGGTTGTATTGATGTTGGGTCGTTAAACTATTGGTATTAGGTCTATCTGAGATTTCTAGTTGGACGTGTCTAATTGACATTCCTAGTTGGAATGTTTCTATCATCTTTATTGACTGTGTTTTTATCGAATTGTGATTGAGATATCGTCGCTGTTCTTACAGAATTGAATTGTTTCTTGACTTTTTGATAGGTTCTTTCGCATGAATTGTTTTTGTTGTGCTCTGGGTGTGGACGGCTTTCAGTGCAACTTGTCAGGGTAGGTTTGTGAGAGCGGAACAGGAGGCATATACATTCAAGCACAATCCCATGAAATCTCCCCCACCATTTCCTTCTGTTCTGAGTGCTGAAAATAACAAAGCTCATATAATCTTCCCATTTGGCTTATGCTATCAAGAATCATAAGAACCTAGGAAGCGGCCTTATATTGAGTCAGACCATTCATCCATTTGCTGTACCGCTGAGCTATAATAATTTAAATGTTGGCTTTCTTCCTCTCTTCAAAGAGCTATCCTTTGCCTGCTCCTTCCCTCCTTTTGTCTTTGTCTAGCTTACAGTGCAGACATTCTTCAGCTTCCTCTTTACCCCATCCTTTGCCGCCACACCAAAGAAGACTCGGGACACAAATATGGTATAATGTTATACTGGAGCTGAGAGTGATGAAGCAAGAGAGAAGGAGGCTAGAGTGCAGGTGGAGGCGAACTCCTGATGGATGTAATCATTCCTTGGTAAGTGCTTCCACTAAGTTGTACATAAAAGCGGTTAGGGCGGCGAAAAAGTCTTATTTTGCTACCACCATTAGATCATCCCTTTGCCGCCCAGCGGAGCTTTTTAGGGTGGTACGAGGGCTTTTACATTCTGGCCCTCATGATACTAAGGAAACATCGGAAGCCCGCTGCAACAAATTTGCGGAGCACTTCCAGGACAAGATTGTATGCATCCGTCGGGACTTAGACTCTGAGGTTATGACAGATGAATCCATTGAAGTGTCCAGAGCGCGGACTTGTCCTTTATTATTGGATGAATTTCAGTTGGTGCAGCTCAAGGAAGTGGACAAGGTGCTTGGAATGGTGCGGGTGACCACCTCTGCTCTGGACCCCTGCCCATCTTGGCTGGTGAAGACTGGCAGGGCTATAACCACCGGCTGGGCCAAGGAGGTAATAAATGCCTCCTTGAGAGAGGGCGTAGTCCCTGGCAGTCTCAAGGAGGCAGTAGTAAGACCTCTTTTAAAGAAACCTTCTTTGGACCCAGATGTGTTGAACAACTATAGACCGGTGGTGAATGTCCCTTTTTTGGGCAAGGTTTTGGAGCGGGTGGTCACTGGCCAGCTCCAGGCGCTCTTGGATGAAACCGATTATCTGGATCCGTTTCAATCCGGTTTTAGCCCCGGTTTCGGCACTGAAACAGCCTTGGTCGCCCTGTATGATGACCTTTGTCGGGAGAGGGACAGGGGGAGTGTGACTCTGTTGATTCTCCTTGATCTCTCAGCAGCGTTTGATACCATCGACCATGGTATCCTTCTGGGGAGGCTCGCGGAGTTGGGAGTTGGGGGTACTGCTTGGCAGTGGTTCCGCTCCTACTTAGCGGATCATCGCCAGAAGGTAGTGCTTGGGGAACATTGCTCGACACCCTGGACTCTCCATTGTGGAGTCCCTCAGGGGTCGGTTTTGTCCCCTATGCTCTTTAACATCTACATGCAGCCTCTGGGTGCGGTCATTAGGAGTTTTGGAGTGTGTTGCCATCAGTACGCTGATGACACGCAGCTCTACTTCTCCTTTTCACCTTCTTCAGGTGAGGCTGTTGATGTGCTGAACCATTGCCTGACCGCAATAATGGACTGGATGAGAGCTAATAAACTGAAACTCAATCCAGACAAGACTGAGACACTGTTAGTGAGCTCTTTCCCTGCCCAGATGGTGGATGTTTCTCCTGTTCTAGATGGGGTTACACTCCCCTTGAAGGAACAGGTTCGTAGTTTGGGGGTCCTTTTTGACCCTTCCTTGTCGCTTGAGGCTCAAGTGGCCTCGGTGGCATGGAACGCATTCTATCATCTTTGCTTAGTAGCCCAACTACGCCCCTATCTGGACAGTGATGATCTCGCCTCAGTTGTTCATGCTCTGGTAACTTCTAGACTGGATTACTGTAATGCGCTCTACGTTGGGCTGCCCTTGAAGACTGTTCGGAAACTTCAGCTAGTGCAAAATGCGGCAGCCAGGTTGCTGACGAGGACCAATCGGTCCGCGCATATAACACCTGTCCTGGCTCGCTTGCACTGGCTTTCTATTTGTTTCCGAGCCAGATTCAAGGTGCTGGTTTTGACCTATAAAACCTTACACGGTGTGGGACCGCAATACCTTGTGGAATGCCTCTCCCACTATGAACCTACCCACTCACTTCGTTCAGTATCTAAGGCCCTCCTCCGGGTACCAACTCACCAGGATGCCCGGAGGATTGTTACTAGATCTAGGGCCTTTTCTGTGGTGGCCCCCGAACTGTGGAACAGCTTACTGGAGGAGATACGCCTGGCGCCTACGGTTCTTTCTTTTAGGCGCCAGGTTAAGACCTGGTTATACTCCCAGGCATTTTAATGTTCAATGTTTTTATGTTTAATGTTTTAGTTTAATTTTGTTGCTTTTTATTACTGATTTTATTCTAATATTGTATTTTAATCTTGTTTTGTACACCGCCCAGAGAGCTATTAGCTATGGGCAGTTTAGAAATGAAATAAATGAAATAAATAAATAAATAAATAAAATAAATAAATAATCATTAAAATATAACAAATATTAAGCCATAACCAATTCAATCCAATTAATCCAATTTTAACTCCTTCGGGCAGATGAGGAACAAACTAACTAGGAGGGAATTTGCCCTCAAATGTTCAGGTCAGGTCAGTCACCTTGGACTGTAACTCCATACCAAGAATGTGGGAAAACTTACCCCTCCTTGCTATTGGAGTCAGGTATGTGGTTCCAACCTCCGCACCCTGGCCCCACTGTACAGGCGTTCACCATGATGCGCAAGCTGGTCCCACAAGGGCACTTCCCAGATCCCCCCCAGACATTAAGCACTGATGGTTCACTAGGGAGTGCCCTTTACCTAAATGTCTCAGCCTCCTCAATTATTTCCCCAATTACCTCACCTGCCCCTATTCCACGCCAGCCAAAGCAGAACAGCCCGAACCACTCCCCGAGAGCCAATCAAATCAACTCAAGCAGTATGGAGTAGGCAAACCCAAAGGGATTCTGAATACAGGATCCCTCCCAAAAAAATCCTACTCAGCCCCATTTGGTGACTAGCGAAGCCCATATTGATGAGGGAGGGAGGGAGGGAGGGAGCAAGGGAGGGAGGGAGCAAGGGAGGGAGGGAGCAAGGGAGGGAGGGAGGGAGCCGCAAGGCAAAAAGGCAGATCTTCAGGGAAGGAGTGGTCTTATATAGCTGCTAATCCCCATCACCTAATTGGACTAGAATCACCACCTGACCCACTTGAATCCTTTGAGAACCTTCCCGAGCCTTCTGTTAAATGGGGTGGCAGCAAACACCCCCCCCAAAGTGGGAACACCATTCTTTCAGAAGAGCATAGTCCTAGACTGGGATAACCTGGCTTCAGCAGCCAATGTGCTACTTACCTGCCCAGCATCCTGCTGTCACAGCATCCATCCAGATGCCTCGGGGTAGCCCACAATCATGACCTCAGTGCAAGAGCACTCTCCCCTCCTGCAGCTTCCGGCAACTGGTGTTCAGAACCATACTGCCTCTGAAAGTGGAAGTAGAACGTAGCCATTGTGGCTAGTAGTCATTGATAGCTTTATTCTCCTTAAATGTGTAATTATCTTTTAATGCTATCCAAGTTGGTGGCCATCACTGCATCTTATGAGAGTGAATTCCATAGCGCACAGGTGAATGCTTGAGATGGGAAGCAACCAACTCTGACCCTTGTCCACTGGGTGCTTTGCTAATTGGCTGTTACTTACTTACTCACTTACTTAGGAGATGGAACAGGAAGAGGTGGTGGCAGTAATGCACGGCTGGGCTGGGCTGGGTGGGGAAAATGGATGTGTAGTGGTATGACTGACAGAGGGAACCAGAGGCCAATTTGCTGGCATGCTTGTTTCCGTTCAGCAATGAAGACAGGTTGGTAGTCCATGTGAATAATGATCTATGAAGCCTACTTATAATATCACATCTGTCTTCTCCCTTAATAATCATAGTGAAAATTGCACCCAGTTATTGATTTTCCTCTCACACAAACATCCCCTCTCAAAAAAAAATACAGCACATCTCAATCATGGAATTTATGGGTGATATGATTGGAGCTCTAAACACCAATCTCAATTCAGTAGCAACTAGTGTCACTGTTCTTTCTGCAGGCAATGTCTCATTGTCTTTGGAGAGAATGCTGGCGCCTTCTCACAGAAAGAAACGTCTTCCATCTGTTTTAACCCCCTTTTTAAGTCACTGACAATAAGGAAGGCTAAGCAGCTCTCAGTATTGAAGTCTTGGGTTTATTGAGAAATATTCCTGGCTTGATCCACGAGAAGGGCATCAGCTGTGCACAGACCTTACTTAACACCTCTGGGTGGGCAGATAGATGCATCTCCTCTTCACGCACACAGAGAGTTTAGCTTCTGTACACTGCTGATGTCCTTTTCATGGACATCAAGCAAGATGCATGCATCTCACCTGCCATGCACAAATTGGCAAATGCGCATGCATGGACATGAAAGAGCAATGCTGGGCACACAGCCTGCCACTTCTCACACTGCCAAGGTATCTTCTGGATTGTTGAGAAAACGTTGAGAACTGTTGAGAACATATGCAAATATAGCTGTAGCCAAAAGAACAAACAATATCTTGGCTTTCAGAGTAAATTAATACAGCACGGAACATGTCAAGAGTAGAGCATAGCTGGGGGAGAGGTACATAAGCACTGACGTGTGGCTTGAAGTTAGAGATGATTATTATTTACTTCTTATTGCATTTAGATCCCACCTTTCTCCCAAGGAGCTCAAAGTAGCATACCCCATGAGTTCCCAAACTGTGGTCTGTGGACCACTGGTGGTCCATGGCATGTCTGTGGATTTGTGGCTGAAGACCAGAGAGGGCACATCCATTGCAATAAATAGTCATGTTGATTTTTAATTGCATTTTTACTGCTTCTTTGATTGCTTATATTGCGTTTTATCGTGTTACCATTTGAGTTCCATGGAATTCAAGTTGCAATACAATAAAATACAATATATAAGAGATATAACAGATAAAAGAACAGAGCTTGGGAAAGTTACTTTTTTTGAACTACAACTCCCATCAGCCCCAGCCAGCATGGCCACTGGATTGGGCTGATGAGAGTCGTAGTTCAAAAAAGTAACTTTTCCAAGCTCTGTAAAAGAAGCAGTAAAACTGCAATTAAACATCATACATCATCTCACATAGAACACTGTACTTGCTATAAGAGGTAGAAAAATAATTCAGTGGCCCGCCAAGACTATCAGCAGTTTTCAAGTGGTCCATGGGTGGAAAAGGTTTGGGAGCCATACCTAGTTTGGCCCTCTCCATCTTATTGTTACAACAACCCTGTGGGGCAAGGTAGGCTAAGGGATGGTGACTGGCCCAAGGTCACCCAGTGAAGTTCGTGGTGAGCCATTCGATGCCTGATAGATGCTGTTCATGTGAAGCTGAAATTATTAGCTGTGAGAGCATGCTAATGTTGCACAAGCTTTTAAACGCTGTAGCCTTCATTCTGACTCCTGGGGTACATTTCAGCCCCAGGTGAGCTTTCCACCATGTCATTAGACTGACAGGGATATCCTCCTAAGACACAGTCACAACATTTTAACCTGTACCACATCCCCAAATGTCTGTCATACTTTTATTGTGTAATTTACAAATGGGTAGACTTCCCATTGTCCTTCTAGGATATTGTCACAAGGTTTTGCCCGTACAATGTCCCCAAAGTTTAGTCAGTTACAGCTTACCATTTTCCTTCTGGAAACAAGCCACCAGGGTCTAAATATATCCCAGCAAAAATGCCCTGGGGTCAAATTGTGTTGTTTATTTAATATGCACAGGGGAGGGGGCAGCTCAGGAAAATGCTGCCTCCTCTGAATCAGTGTTTTTTGGCTCAAGGTGCTGTGGTATTGTCAAGCACACACACTTGTGGTGGCACAGAAAAAAATGGTATCTGGAGGACAAAGTGACCCCAGCCTTCCACTGGAAATCTCATTGGGGTCCAAATATACACCAAACTTGGCCAGAGTGATTCCTCCTCTGGTCTGGATGAAGTTATTTTGGGACGTTTTAAATTTATTTTCATTTTATTTTTCATTGTATCTTTTTATCACTGATGTATTTGCTGACCTGGGGAACTTTGGAAGCACAGGATATCAATGTAAGAAAATTAATTAATTAATACAAGACTTTCCCTAATGATCCCTAGCATGCAGTCTGCCTTGTTCACAACCACTACACCCCGAGCTGGTGTTTTCATAGAACTATTCACCATAACACCAAGATTACTTCCATGATCAGAGATGGTCAGTTCTGATCCCATTTGTGAGGATGTGAAGTGAAGATCATATTTCCCCTTTGCCCCAATGTGCACAAAATCTTACCCCACTTTAGCATGACAGCATGCGTTGCCACAGCCTCCCTGACTTTTTCAATCCAAACAAGGAAAGCACATCAGATGGGCTAAACTTGCCTGGTGCACATTGCAGGTGTCTTGAATTGGACCAGACTCCTAATTGGCAAACACCTGATGCAGATAAGCCTTAAAATAAGCATAGTGATTTCAGCCGGGATAGAAGCTAGTCCTCCCCAGCTGGCTAGGACCTGCTCAGCTTGCCCCAGCCACACAAGCCAGCCCCTTCCTTGTCTGCAACTGCCAGCTGGGGGGCAGTCCCATTAGTTTAGCCTGTTAATTATGTTAATATATTACTTCACGCATCCAGAGGCCTCCTGAAGCAATACAAAATACTCTAAAAATTTAATTAAACAATGCAAATATAAAATACTAACAGTGCTCATCCAAAGAAAAAAGTCATCTAAAACAGCATAAAATATGTTCTATCCTGTGGAACGCTTCCACCAGAGATCTGGCAGGCATCTTCCCTATTTTGACTTTCAGGCATCTCTTAAAGACCCTACTATGTTGACAAGCCTTTGCAGCTGTTTAATTAGCCAGTCCCATTAGTGACCATTTCTGTTGTTTTTAATGGTGCTTTTTATGGTTGTGCACCGTTCTGATATTTTATGATACGGTGGTATAATATATAAATTAATAAATGGGATTGCACAGATGACTACATCACCACAATCCTTTTTATGTAATATTCTACTGGTGAGCCCAAGCGCTCCTGTACATTGGTAAAACACAACAGAAACATCTCCGTTCAGTAGTACATTCAGTCAGTTCAAGATTCGTCCTCCCACAAAAAGTTTTGTGGCATTTTAAGGTCCACTTCATCAGATGCATGTCACATTATCCTCACGTGTGTATGCACACACCAGTGTCATTGCATTCTATTAGGAGAAATTGTTTGCAAAAGTGTGTACATACATTAGTCAAAACTGCATACAAAGATGTGGAGAGGGAGGGAGAGAGAGGGAGGGGGGAGAGAGAGAGAGAGAGTTGCATGGGTTGGGTGGGAATTGTAAACAGTGAGATCAGAAGGAAATAAACTGCAGGCAAGTACAGATGGTGATAATTAAGTATTTAACAGTAGTAGCACTCTCTCTCTCTCTCTCTCTCTCTCTCTCTCTCTCTCTCTCTCTCTCTCTCTCTCTCTCTCTCTGTCTCTGTCTCTGTCTCTGTCTCTGTCTCTGTCTCTGTCTCTCTGTCTCTGTCTCTGTCTCTCTCTCTCTCTCTCTCTCTCTCACACACACACACACACACACACACACACTGTGTTGATAACACAGAAATCCTAGCATTAGCAAATCAATTAACCTTAGTGTTATTATATGCCTTCAGGTCAATTATGACTTAAGGCAACCCTATGAATCTTTCTGGATATATTGATAAGGTTTTCAGGGTAAGAGGTATTCAGGGGTGGTTTAACAGTGCCTTCCTCTAAGCGTACGGCCCCCGGTATTCCCATGCAGTCTCCCATCCAAGTACTAACCAGGCCTGACCCTGCTTAGCTTCAGAGATCAGACAAGATTGGGCATGTGATAAAAATCTGTTGTACAATTCAATCCACAAGTGATAGCGCTGAACCTTATTATATACTGTAAATCGTGTTTGGTTCACATTGCAGTCTTTGTAATCCTTTTGTTTCACTCCCTTAAAGGCCAGTTACAGAATGTCAGGGTGACAAAGCTTCTGTTGTTTTCGCTGCAAGTGACTAACACAACAGCCCACTGGAAGTGCCCACTTCTAAATGACTGTGTAATTTAGTAACATTGTGAAGGAAGGGAAGAGAGAGAGAAGACTCAAATGAACTGAAGTCATTGAAACCTGCAACAGACTGTGGGTTGTTGCAGCCAACGAAGTTGTTCTGTTTGCTCAAGGACTTCTGGTTCTTCTGTGGATCTCCCCCCTCCTCTCTTTTCCCCATAGACCCCCAAAACTGTTCTGGGTTGGGTTTTTCCCCAATGCTTTATAGCAGATGGGGGGCATGCACGGAAAAGGGAGGGAGCGGAAGTTCCATTATGCAAGCAGAAGTCCTTGTGCAAACAGGACAACTTCATTGGATCAGGGAGAAATTCAATTCAGTTTGCATTTAAAGCTGAATCTATCAAATCCACACTTTCTGAAACAATGTGAGAACCGAAACACAGCCTTCCTTCAAAATTCGCACGTATCCAGATTTTGTGATGGGGTTCTCCAACCAACCAATGTTTACAAAAATGCATATATTAGGGGAAAATACTTGTGAAATTGGATATACCAGTGTCATTGCATTATATTAGGAGAAAGCGTTTGCAAAATGCCTACATTAGTCAAAACTGCATACAAAGATGTGTTTGTTAGGAGAAATTCACTGAAGAATTTGCATGAGGATTGTTTTTTTTTAAAAAAAATCACAAATGGCTGCAGAAATTTGGAGAAGTGAATTTCAGATTGGAAAAATGAGAAACTGGGAAAACCCAGATATAACGCTTTATATGCACGATGCTCTACAAAATTTGGAAATAAAATAAATGATGCAGTGAAGAATCCCTAATACATGACTCCCACTCTCAGAAACAAAACCAAGTAAAACCAGAGCTTGCTTTGTGTGTCCCAACCAAGTGAGGTATGGCAGGCAGCTGCTAGGGCAAGGGCCTTCCTGGTACTGGCATCCCAGTTCTGGACTTGCTATTGTAACTTGCCCAAAGAACTTCCTTATTGGCCAAAATATATGAAAAACTCTGGGCAGAATTTTAAATGAGGAGAGCATCATGCTGATGCTTGGTCTGTGCATCTTCTGTCCACAGTTTCTGGGGTCTCTTCAGGCATACCACCAGCTCTCTGCCTCAGTGGAGAGGAGAGCCTGGCTGGGAGTCCAGAGTCTGTGAGTTCAATTCCCCACTCGTGTTTCCTGGGTGTCAAGGGCCAGCTAAAGATCACCCCCACAGGGAGTGGCTCAGGGGTTACGTGCCCTGCCACCTGTACAGCTGTGGGCAAGCTGCATAGTCCCAAGGAGCCCAGTTGCCCCCCAGCTGGCAGTTGCGGACAAGGAAGGGGCTGGCTTGTGCAGCTGCGGCAAGCTGAGCAGGCCCTCGCCAGCTGGGGAGGACTAGCCTCAAAGGGAGGCAATGGTAAACCCCCTCTGAATGCCGCTTACCATGAAATCCCTATTCAGAGGGTCGCCATAAGTCGGAATCGACTTGAAAGCAGTCCCCCCAGGGAAGTTGTGAGAATGAAATCACATACCCCACATTCTGAGCTTCCTACGGGTGGAGAAAGAGTGGAATATAAATGAGAGAAAGATTTTTTTTTCCCCACGTGTGATCGCCCACCTACATTCTAAAGTGGTAAGTTCCAAAGAAGACTGTATCACGTGTACTTTTTTTTCCTGAATGCATACATCAATTATTTGATCTATGTGGGCCTTTCTTTGTGCTTAGTCAGTAAACTGCAGTTAGTAAAGAATGTTGCAGCATGATTACTGGCAGGCGTGAGACTCCTGTCGGCATATTACATCCCTGCTTAGGGATCTGCACCAATTCCTGATTTGTTACTGGGCCAAATTCAAGGTGTTGCTAGTAGTCTGTAAATAGCTTGGGAGCAGTTTACTTGAAGGATCACCTGACTCCGTATATCTTTTCAATCTGTGGAACTAGCACTTTTACAAGTGCCACGTAATGTTAGCTCCACACTTGCAAGGAATTGATCCTTCAGTGTGGCAGCACCTGTTTTCTGGAACTCCCTGCCTATTGACATCAGGTATGCAACTTTGCTACGCTGTTTTCAGCCCCTGCTAAAAACATTTTTTGTTTAGGCAAGCCTATCTGAGCATGTAAATGTGGCATGTATTTTGGCACATAATTTTATTTTATAATGTGTGTGTGAGAGAGAGTATACCTGCTGATTGTATCTGTATTTTGATTGTGTTTAGGCCAATCTGTTTTTCACATCTGATTTCATTGGCAATGTTATATTCTGCATTTTATATACATGGCTTGATGGTTCTGAAGATCAAAAGGTACATAAATCCCATTAAAGAAAGAAAGAAACTTTAAAAAGCCAACCCAAAGTACCACCGAGCAGAAGTGACATCCACTCTTATCTCCCAAGTTCCATCCCGATTGCTTCTCCCTCCATTAATTCCAATACATTTTGCAGCCCGAAAAGAGAAATCTGCCATATGAGCTTTGCCTCAAGCGCTCTCATCTCTTCCTTCAACTCTTATAAAACACCATTTGTCCAATTGACAGCTCAGCTGTCATCTTTTTTCCTTTCTCTCCTTTTGTTCCACTTCCAATTAAGTAATTTCTCATAACCACCTCCACAACATTCTGCTCTGAAATAAACAATGTTGTTTCCCCCTTCCCTCCCCCCCCCCATTTTTGGGTTAACACTCCTGGGAATTGATAGAAACAGTTGTGTCAAGCATTGATGCCCTGTGAGGTACCGCTGGACTCTGCATTCTTCTAGAACCTCAGAGTTCCACAGAATATGACAGTTGTCTCTCAGACTTCATGACATACTTATCCGGGGCATCCAGCACATTTGAATAGTTGATCTAGCGACTGTACTCAAAAGCAAGAGCAGCTCACGTGTCTATGCTGATTAGAAACAGCAGACATCATCCAAAGAAGATGTTTTAAATGAGGATCACTAGGTTTCTGTTGGGGCCCATCCATGTGTGTATGTGTGTGTACTGTCTTCAAGTCGATTCCGACTTATGGCTACCCTATGAATAGGGTTCTCATGAGGCTGAGAGGCAGTGACTGGCCCAAGGTCACCCAGTGTGCTTCATGGCTATGTGGGGATTCAAACCCTGGTCTCCCAGGTCATAGTCCAACACCTAAACCACTACACCACACTGGCCCATCCATACAAAACCACAAAATCCGTGTTTTCCATATTTGGTTGGTGGCCTCAAGATCCATACATGTCCTGTTTGTGGTTGAATTATTGTGAAAACCCAATTATCAAACATCCATGCATGCGGGCTCTTTTATGTGTGTTTGTGTGTGTCTAAATTGCTTTAGCATTGGCCACTCCCCTAAGTTCACTCCTTTTCAATGATTGGTCCATAACTGTCATTTGCTTTTCACGAGCTTTTTCGGAAGAGCACAGAAACATATGCCGTTTTTAATTCCCACGCATGTGCAGGTTTGTGGATGTGTTATTGGGTGGGAAGGAGACAAGGAGACAAGGAGCTTGGCATATGACAGAGGGATGTCCATGGACTGCCTACTGCAGGAAAGTCTGCAGTATTTCGTCCGAGCGCACGGACGCTAATGCGATTGATTATCGGTTTAGAAAGGCATATCGGCTTTTCAGTGGTATTTCTAATGCGGATTTGTGAATCCAAAAACTGTACTCACTTGCAATGTCATATGGATGACAATGAATTCATGAGGACACAAAACTATAAAGTTTCAGATTATACAGTCGTGTGGATTGGCCCTTGTTCCAGCTCTTTATTGTTTTCATGGATTTTGTCTACTTTTCATTCCACTCCTTTGAATTCTCTTTTAACTAGATCTTTTTTTAAAAAAATTAAGAACTTAACAGTCCTGCTGGATCAGTCCAAAAGCCCATCTAGTCCAGCATTCTGTTCTCCCAGTGGGCAGCTAGATGCCTGTGGAAAGTCTGAAGGCAGGGTGTGAAAGTCTGAAGGAATAATTACTCTCCCCACTTGCAAGTCCCTGAAATTAGTATTCAGAGGCATGTTGGCTCTGATGGTGGAGGTAGAACACAGCTTATTTATTTACTACATTCATACCCCACCTTTCTTTCACCATGGAACCCAAGGCGGCACACACATGATTCCCAGGTGGTCTCCCATCCAGGCATTGACCAGATGCAGACCTGCTTAGCTTCAGCAAGGGGGTGGCCTCATGTGCCTTCAGACCATAGCGTGGGACTGAGAATCCTCGTGAATTTCTCTAATCCTCATTTTAAAGCCATCCAAGCCGGTGGACTGCCTCTTGTGGGAGCAAATTTCATTATGAGCTGTGTGAAGAAGTACTTTCTTTTGTCTGTCCCAAATCTTCCAACATTCAGCTTCATTGAATGTCCCTGACTTCTAGTGAGGAAGAAAAACTTTTTTCTCTTCACACCGTGTATACTTGTATATCATGTCCCCCTCTTACTTACCTTTTCTTTAAAGTAAAAAGCCCCAAATGTTGGAACCTTTCCACATGAGGGAGTTTGGCTGTCATTTTCTGAACTTTTTCTAGCTCTACAATATCCCTTTTGAGGTGAAGCAACCAGAACTATCAGCACATGATTATGTGCAATCACTCTCTGTATATGGGGAACATAACATGGCTGACCCCCATGGCCATCCCAAGGGATATGGCTGTCACTCCTGGGGGGATTTGCAGACATAGGCCCCATCGCCCTTCCTCCCAGTAGGCACCTGGAATGGCAAACAAAAGCACTAAAAGCACTATATAACATCATAAAAACAGACTTTAAAATATATTAAAACAAAACATCTTTAAAAACATTTTTAAAAAGCTTTAAAACGTCTTTTTTTAAAAAGAAAAGGTTTAAAACATATTAAAAAGTAATTCTAACACAGACACAATCGCAGACTGCACTATACATTTAAAGTGCCACTTATAACAGTCATGGCTTCCCCCAAAGAATCCTGGGAACTGTCATTTGTTAAGGCTGCTGAGAAGAGACCCTCTATTCCCATCACAAAGCTACAATTCTCAAGCACAATTCTACAAGCACATCAAGAATGATAAAAGACAGCAACATGGATAATGTGTGAACTGAAATCTGAAGTAAATGGTGCATATACAACACAGAGAGCAAAATTTGGAAATTAAAAGCAAAATTATGGATTCCTAATGCACTGGTTTCACTGCAGAAACAAGCTCAGGGATAATCTGGAACCGAGTCAGGCCATTTGATACCATCTAGCTCAGTACTGATGACATGAACTAGCATTGACTCTCTAGGATTCCAGGCAATAGTCTTTTCCAGGAATTGAATTTCGGATCTTTGCATGGAAAGCATATGCCCTACTACTGAGCTATAGCCATGTTTAAAAAGGTATCTTTTAAAATTGTTCTTTTCAATTCACTAATGAATGCATATCATACCTCTGGCAGATCCGCACCATTCATTTAAAGCACATTCAACATACATTTGAAGCACATGAAGCACACCACAGAATCATGAAAACTGTGGTTTGTTAAGGGTGGTGGGAACTATAACTGTGAGGGGAAACTACACATCCCAGGATTCTTTAGGGGAAGTCATGTGCTTTAAATGAAGAAATATGTATATAAGCATGACTGTCAAAGATGTTTATTATTTACACAACCTGTAAAGATATTTGTAGTGCAATTCTATGTTTGTTTATTCAGAAGCAAGTCCCAATGTATTCAATGGGGCTTACTCAAACAGGGAAGTGTGCACAGAACTGCAGCCTCAAGTGATAAGGAACACTCACCCAATCCAAAATTCAGAATCATGCCACTTTAAGCTGTTTTGCAACTGTTTATACTTTTTATGGTTATTGGATTTTAAAGAGATTTATTTCTTGTTGTGAGCTGCCTTGGTTTCCAGTTGGCAATCCTACCTCACAGGGTTGTTGGGAAGACTCCATATATGCACACACACATTGGAGATGTAAAAATACATAGACCCCATATAATAGTTTATTGTCCAAATGAGATGGTCATTGCAGAATTTTTAAAAAATAAAATAAAATCAGTATTAGTTTCTATATAATAAAAGCAGTGTTATTTATGTAAACCCTGCCTGCTTAAAAAAAAATAGGATTGAAGATAAAGTTGTACAACACAAGCACAGTTATTTACTATGTTTGCTCAAAAGTTCCATTAATTTACAGCACAATCCTAACCATGTCTATTCAAAAGTAAGACCTATTGAATTCAATGGGGTTTACTCCAAGTATGTGGGATCAGCACTGCAGTTTTACTCCCAGAAAAGCATCTATTGGATTAAAGCTTCATATTGGGAAGGTTTTCAAAACACTGCCATCTTCAATAGCACAGGAAAATTTAAAGTTGTTTGACTGGTGAACACAAGAGAAAAAATACTGACCGATCACGGGCTACAGCATGCTTGAAGGCCTACTCCGTGACAGTGTGGGCAGCAAAGAAATTATTCTTTTCAGCCACCATTGCGTCTGCGGGGAGCCGACTAGCGGAGCTGTTTTGAGTGGTCAGGGGTCTCTTACATTCTGGCCCCCGAGAGGGTAATATGGACCACACATCAGCCCGCTGTCAAGAATTTGCACGGCACTTCGCAGACAAAATCGTTCAGATTCGTTCCAACTTGGATGCTACAGTTGATACAGGTTCAGTGGATGTAACTATGGCTCCTGCTTGTCCAATAATAATGGATTCCTTTCAACTTGTACAACCTGAGGATGTGGAAAGGATCCTTGGAGAGGTGAGGCCCACCACATGTCTGCTAGACCCTTGCCCTTCCTGGCTTATTAAAAGTGCCAGAGGGGGCCTGGCCGAGTGGGTGAAGGAAGTGGTCAATGCCTCCCTACATCAAGGCAGAGTTCCAATGTGCCTAAAGGAGGCAGTTGTAAGGCCTTTGCTGAAAAAGCCCTCCCTGGACCCCTCTATTATGGATAATTATTCGCCAGTGTCTAATATCCCATTTTTGGGCAAGGTAATAGAGCGTGTGGTGGCCTCCCAGCTACAGGGATTCCTGGATGAAATGGATTATCTAGATCCATTTCAGTCTGGTTTCAGACCTGGTTATGGGACGGAGATGGCTTTGGTCGCCTTGGTAGATGACCTACGCAGAGAATTGGACAGGGGGAGTGTGTCCCTGTTGGTTCTGTTGGACCTCTCAGCGGCTTTCAATACCATCGACCATGGTATCCTTCTGGGTCGCCTTGCCAGGATGGGACTTGGGGGCACTGTTTTATGGTGGCTCCGTTCCTTCCTGGAGGGGCAAACCCAGAAGGTGGTGCTGGGGGATTCCTGTTCGATTCCCTGGCCGTTGGCCTGTGGGGTCCCTCAGGGTTCAGTTTTGTCCTCCATGCTATTTAATATCTACATGAAACCACTGGGAGAGGTTGTCCGGAAGTTTGGGGTTCGGTGCCATCAGTATGCAGATGACACCCAACTCTACTTCTCCTTTCCACCTAATTCCAAGGAAACTGTCTCGGTTCTAAACCAGTGTCTGATAGCAGTGGTGGACTGGATGAGGGTGAACAAGCTGAAGCTTAATCCAGACAAGACAGAGGTGCTCCTAGTCAGTCAAAAGGCGGATTAGGGAATAGGGGTTCAGCCTGTGCTGGATGGGGTTACACTCCCCCTGAAAATGCAGGTTCGCAGTTTGGGTGTGCTCCTGGACTCAGCCTTAAACCTGGAAGCCCAGGTTTCTGTGGTAGCCAGGAATGCTTTTGCACAGTTAAGATTAGTGCACCAACTGTGCCCATTCCTGGAGTTGTCTGATCTGGCCATGGTGACACATGCCTTAGTTACATCCCGCTTAGACTACTGTAACGTGCTCTACCTGGGGCTGCCTCTGAAGACTGTTCGGAAACTTCAGTTGGTGCAACGAGCTGCAGCCAGAGCTGCTGGTTACAAGGATCATACAACTCCCCTACTGCAACAGCTCCACTGACTGCCAGTCTGTTTCCGGACACAGTTCTAAGTGCTGGTTATGACCTATAAAGCCCTATAAGGTTTAGGTCTGGGCTATTTGTCTGACCATATCTCCCTATATGAACCTGCCTGGGCCCTGAGATCTTTAGGAGAGTCCCTTCTCACAATCCCAGTACCTTCACAAGTGCGACTGGTGGGGACACGAGACAGGGCCTTTTCGGTGGCTGACCCTAGGTTCTGGAACTCCCTCCCTAGGGAGGCAAGAATGGCCTCCTCTGTGTAGTCCTTCCGCCAACAGCTAAAGACTTTTTTCTTCCAGCAGGCCTTTGGAACTGAAAGCTTTAAGGGTAATGATTGAAGAGGGTGCTGTATGTTATTGTTTTAATTGTATGCTCCTAAATTGGGTTGCAGTATTTTAATTGTATATCTATTTGGTTTTAACATCTTAATAGTTTAATCCTGTTTTAATGCTGATTTTATATGTTTATATGTTTTATATGTTTATATGTTCTTATCCAATCCAATCCAATCTTTATTACGGTCAAAAACCAGTATACAAATATAAAACAAGCATCATAAAACAGTTATTAAAATAAAACATATTCAGGTTAAAAATTGGGCGGAATCCAATTATCAAATCTATGAAGGTTATTCATTATTCATTCACTATTCCCAATTATTTAATACAATAATAGGCTGGATAGTAGGAATGCATTAAGATATAATATTATACAGAATAAGAATGACATATTAGTTAAAAAAATTCAATCCAACACCATATTAAAAAAAAAAAACAATTTGCAGCTGCACAAAATTTAGCAACTTTCTCCGTAGTTAATTGTTGTTGATCTCCAAGGAGGTATTCCAAGCACTTTTCCTCACATCTGCCAGGTATAAGATCCAGAATGAGTTTAATTATTTGATTTCTGAGATCTTGATAATAAGGGCATCTTAGGAGCACATGAGCAATAGTTTCAACCTCATCCTCACCGCAGGGACATTTCCTGTCACAATATGGGATTTTATTAAATCTACCATCTAAGAGCATTGATGGTAGGATGTTCATTCTTGCGAGGGAAAATGCCCTGCGGTGATTGGGGATAGTGAGGTTAGACAAATAGGGCATTGGGGTTGAAAACCTTGGGTTATACCTATGTTTCCTGACTTGAATTAGATGATGTTGATAATCAATATCTTTAATTCTTTGTGAGATGATCATCTTAGCTTTTGGGTAACCCATTTCTTGAATCACAGGAATAGAAAAACCCAGATTCTGAATTTTATCTGTTATCAACTTCACCCAAAGAGATTGAAAATTATCTTGAAGGATCTGGGGAGAGAGCCCAATGGGATTAAATTTCAATTTCAGCCAAGTGGAAATTCTCAAAGCCCAAATCCTGGATTCAATAGTTGGCAAACCAGCCTCAAGCCTAAGAATGAAACTGGGAATGCATTTAGGAACCGCAAAGATAGTTTGCAGAAAATAATTTTGAATCGATTGTTCTTAATGATGTGTACTTATTTTTATCTGGAAGCCGCCTTGAGTTCCAGTTTGGAAAAAGGGCGGGGTATAAATAAAGATAATAATAATAATAATATTGCTGAAAGCTATACACTTACTCAGTTTATGAGATTTTCAGATAAATAGGAAAAAAACACTCATTTTCTACCTTTGCAATTGAGTCTTAGGACTGCCTGGAGGCCCAGAAATCCTTTGTCAATCACAACCCTGACTTCATTTTTTGGCTACAATCCTGAAAGGACGGGGTTAGAGCAGCCAGCTAACAGATCATTTCATGGAAGTTGTGAGGGGGGGATGGCTGACGTTTTGGTGTATATCTCAAGAACCAGACCACCTAGAAACTTAATCCTTTTTTTAAATGAAAGCTGAGAGTCCGGCTATTATGTTGACTCACCCAGAGACCCAGAGAGGAACCCCAAAAGCTGGAGTATCTGGCCGAAAACCAGACATCTGGTAACCCTAGAGGCCACTAGCCTTGAAATTCCCAGTGATCAAGAAGACCACTATCTCAAGTGAGCAGGCTCTCTACAGTGCATTGTTTTGACAAGGTTCTTGTGTTGATAAACAAAGCCCTAATAACTTGGGCCTAGGATACTTAAGGATCACCTGAGCCCTTATATCCCAGCTTGATCACTGAGATCATCTGGTAGAGCGTTGTTACTTGTCCGCCATATTAAAGAAGCCTGACTGGCTTCAGCCAGAAGTCAGGCATTTACTGTGACTAGTCCCATGCTGTGGAACACTCTTCCAGCAAAGAACTAACAGGCATCCTTACTTTTGGCTTTCAGGCAACTCTTGAAAACTTTTTATTTATGCTGACAGGCCTATGCAGCTGTTTGAAGCGTCCTTGATCAGCCAGTTATTTTAATTGTTTAGTACTATTTTTTTAATGATGTTTTATGTGTTATTGCCTCGATGTTGCAGTACATAAATAGCAGCATATGAATATTTTTATTAAATGAATGAATGAATGAACAGGGATGCTTCTCTTTGGCTTATCCTTTTTATTAATATGTATTTTCTTCTATATTAATAAAGGAGGATGGATCAAAAAGGTTCAAAGGTAAGGACAGAGAAACAGGAAACGGTTCATACAAATATCATTCATTCGTTCATTCCCCTTCTCTTATCAAGGTCCTAGCATCCTGATGTGTTTCTATGACACAGGCTCCAAGATAACACTCCTAATCAGAGAGCCTCTCAAAGTATATCCTTGAGAAAGGAGCACACTTCACACTTCACCGATTGTTTTCCTCTGGCTCTCTTGGGAGACTTTGGTTCTCTGCTAGATGACAAAATATGAGTTGCTGTCTGGGATCTATCACAATCCTGCTCAAAGAGCCACATACACAGGTCTAACCCAAGATAATTTGATAACTGAGGAGAAGACACCAACACCCCTTCCCAAGTGCAGATGCTGAACAGACTAGCTGTTGAATCTTACTCCGATACTGGCCATGGGGCAGCAGCAACCTCTCCCACACCTGAGGGCGGCATCCTAGCTTAGGGGATACAGGGCAGGCTGTGTGGTACGCAAAGCCCCAACACCTCACTGCTGATCCCTGCTTCCCATTATTTGCTACCAGAGGTGGCCACCTCACTGAGCCTAATGGTAGGGCTGGCTCTGGCTGTAGATATATCAAGCTGGTGCTTTGTGTTAGAGAGGGCCAATGGGACAAACCTCTGCCTATGCCTGATGCATGGATGTCAAAGGAGAGTTGGGCATCATCAGGGATGGGGCCAGTGATGCAGACCCACGGCCCCTTGAATTGGGTGTCCCCCACTTCATGTGTGCAATGCAGGAAGGGGACATTCTTCTTCTTATAAACCATAATATGGTATGTGAAGGAGTGGCAGGGACTACCCCACTGACTCCTAAGCTTCCCTCCTGCGTGGGTATGGGATCAGGTCCCCGGCCAGCAGGGCTTGCAGGTAAAGGATGGCCTGGAGATAAGCCAGTTAAGGAACAGATGGGGAGAGAGTCCCAAGTAACTGAGGAGGAAGGGAAGGGGTGGGGCAGAGAGGACCTGCCTGGGGTCCCAGCTGGGCCAAAGCCCAGCAGAGAGGGGACTTGGGCTGGCAGGCTGAAGGGCAAGAGGCCCCAGCCTAGATCCAACAAGGAACTGCTGGAGGGTACTCCCTGGGGGAAGTGTGTGATCTATAACAGCCTGTACCTAATAAACAAGAAGAAACTGAACAGTACTGGGGTTGTGGCTATTTGTGTGCAGAAAGAGAGCGGGCATGGAATGTGGGCCTTTTGATGTACCCTTGCCCATGGAAGCTCAACAGGGCAACAGACTTGCCACAGAGCTGCTCCCTATCTCCCACTATTTGCTGTCTGAGGTGACTTGCCTCACAGTGCCTAATGGGAGAGACAGCCCTGCACGCATGGGTCATTCATTGGCGATCACTTGTGGCTGAGTAAGATTGTCTTCCAGGGTAAGGTCTTTAACAGTGGGTCCGTAAGTGACTGTGGAGGCCAATTCTGGATTCACACAGCCTCCCACAGTGAGGACATAGGTTTCCAGATGGATGGGTATTAACCAAACCATCATTTGATTCTACCAGATGTCTACGTACAACGGCTAGCTTTGCACTCAAGAGACAAAAATTTCCTAGATGCACACTTTTGCAAGCAATTTCCCCAGTATAATGCATTTTGTATTTTCTTCATTAATACAAGCTCTCTCTTTTTTGCACTTTCCCCTAATATTTGCCTTTGTGTACACATATTTTAGTTGTAGAACTGCTTTACAAAATCCATAAAAGTGCAAACTTCAAAGGATAACTTCATTTCAGTCAACGTATTTTTTTCAGGAAGAAAGAATTAGATAGGTTCACATTAAAATCACATTTTCTTCACATTAAAACCACATTTTCTCCCTCATCCCTAGTTGGAGGACAGAAGTGTTAGAAGGCAAATCACAGACTGCTTACTCTGACAATTGCATAATTTTTTTTTATGAATTGCTGTCATTATTGTCTGGGGGTGGGGGAGAGAAATGGCAGTTTTCCTTTGCTGAGAAAGGGAAGTGAGATAAACAGGAGCTCAACAGTTTGGGCAGTATACTACATTTGCCAGGTAGGATATACCCTAAAAGGTTATAAATAGTCCTTGAGTGGTCTATTTTTTTGGTTAGGGAAAGATATGAAAGACAAACAAGTGATAAACTGTATAGGGAGGTCTGTTCATCAATAACAACAACAATCAAGGAATCCTTTTCTCTAACTTTCTGAAAGGATTGTGAACCATGAAGTATGAAAGCAGGTGATAGCCAAAAGTAAACTTTAAATAAACCCAGGACAATCTTGCCAGGGAGTCTCATTATAAAGTGTCTGCAAGGGGATGTCGAAGAGGTAGTCAGTTATTTCGACAAATGGTCAGCTTTGTTTGGGGAAAAGGGAGCCAGGAAATAATGAGGTTTGAGCCATGTTTCTTTCTATTTTCACATAGTACGAGATAAAGCAGTTGATAACCAAACTTTTGACTAAACAGGCTTTCCCAAGAAATGGTATGAAGTGAACCTTTATTTCTGTCCTGGCTTGAAATAACTTTAACCAGAGTGAAAACTGACTTAAAGTGTGAAGAGCAACGGGGACAGTCTGACAGCATTCTCACCATTATGCTCAAGACAAATGTATTTTTCTTTCCTATGGTGAACTCTGAAATTCTGCTGCTGAGATATTTTTGTGTGTGGTTGAGCATGAAGTAGGGAACAGGGCCGGCCCTACTGTTAGGCAAAGTGGTTTTGGATGTTAGGAAAGGGCAGCAAATTGTTGTTCAGTTAGTATTGTTGTATTTTTAGTGCTAGGGAGTGAGAGAGGTGCTTGTGGGATTTCCTGCCTCAGGAAGGAAATTGGCCTTCCTTGGCTCCTATGCACCTTGACGTGAGGGCTGTGTATATGTGTGTGTTTGCTGTTCTGCTTAAGGCAGAAAAAAATGTTTTGTGCCAGGCCTGCCAGAGGGGGAAAAATAGATGTGTTCGACACAAATGTCCCAGGATCTATTTGCTTGTACTTTGGCAAGATTTATCCAGTTCTGCTAGAGAGGCTACCATGCCTGCCAAATTTATCCACTTCTGTCAAAAAGGAAAATAAGTTAAAGATGCTTTCATTTCCCAATAGCGAAAGGGGGGGCGGATTGAGCAGATCCCAACTTTCCCAACAATGTTTTAAAATATTTTTAAAAAGATGTTCTTAATATGTTTTTGGTGTTTTGTCACATGTTTGCCACCCTGGACTCCTGGGAGGAATTGTAGGTTATAAATTTAAT